>NC_141873.1:233777784-234080814 GCF_056163025.1 Triticum urartu
CAGTGACTTTTTCGCAAAAAGGCCACGACGGTGAACCCAGAGACTCAATCCGTGCTTTATTATTAGGGAGAGATGTAGCTCTCCGGAGTCTTTAAATAAAGTACTTGAGTTGTAGAGTTTTGTTGTGATGCCATGTTGTATTTACACGTATCGAGCATATTGTGTGTATGATTGAAATGCTTGGTATGTGTGGGATCCGACAATCTAGTTGTTTATCCTTGGCAGCCTCTCTTATGGGGAAATGTAGTCTAGTGCCTCCTTGAGCCATAGTAGTCCACTACAGCCCGGTTCACCGGAGTCCTACTAGCCCAACACTACTGCTCAGGACACTTGACTGGCCGGCATGTGTTTCACTTCGTTCCTGTGTCTGTCCCTTCGGGGAAATGTCACGCGGTGACATCCGGAGTCCTGCCTAGCCTGATACAGCCCGGATTCACACGCTGCTGACCAACATGCTCGTTGTGATTCATGTATGCCTGTCCCCATAGGTTAGTGCCGCTTTGGGTTCACGACTAGCCATGTCGCCCTGGGTTCTTTGTCATATGGATGCTAGCGACACTATCATATACGTGAGCCAAAAGGCGCAAACGGTCCCGGGCCATGGTAAGGCGACACCGTGGGGATACCGTGCGTGAGGCCGCAAAGTGATATGAGGTGTTACCGGCTAGATCGATGTGACTTGGAATCGGGGTCCTGACACTAGGGCCCGAGTGCTATGATTTCAGATCTGAACCTATTATGTTTTCATGAATATATGTGTGTTCTTGATCCTATCTTGCAAGTTATATGCATCTATTACGAGTTATGATCCGCATACCCTAAGGTGACAATAATTGGGACTCTTTCCAGTGATTACCGTAGTTTCAGGAGTTCATGTATTCACTAAGTGCTAATGTGATGACCCATGATGTCTACTACACAACCTTCTTCTTGTAGACGTTGTCGGGCCTCCAAGTGCAGAGGTTTGTAGGACAGTAGCAAATTTCCCTCAAGTGGATGACCTAAGGTTTATCAATCCGTGGGAGGCGTAGGATGAAGATGGTCTCTCTCAAGCAACCATCCAACCAAATAACAAAGAGTCTCTTGTGTCCCCAACACACCCAATACAATGATAAATTATATAGGTGCACTAGTTCGGCGAAGAGATGGTGATACAAGTGCAATATGGATAGTAGATAATGGTTTTTGTAATCAGAAAATATAAAAACAGCAAGGTAGCAAGTGGTAAAAGTGAGCACAAACGGTATTGCAATGCTAGGAAACAAGGCCTAGGGTTCATACTTTCACTAGTGCAAGTTCTCTCAACAATAATAACATAATTGGATCATATAACTATCATGCAACAAAGAGTCACTCCAAAGTCATTAATACGGAGAACAAACGAAGAGATTATGGTAGGGTACGAAACCACCTCGTTATCCTTTCTAATCGATCTATTCAAGAGTCTGTAGTAAAATAACATGAAGCTATTCTTTCCGTTCGATCTATCATAGAGTTCGTACTAGAATAACACCTTAAGACACAAATCAACCAAAACCCTAATGTCACCTAGATACTCCAATGTCACCTCAAGTATCCATGGGTATGATTATACGATATGCATCACACAATCTCAGATTCATCTATTCAACCAACACAAAGAACTTCAAAGAGTGCCCCAAAGTTTCTAGCAGAGAGTCAAGACAAAAACGTGTGCCAACCCCTGTGCATAAGTTCACGAGGTCACGGAAATCGCAAGTTGATCACCAAAACATACATCAAGTGGATCACGTGATATCCCATTGTCACCACAGATAAGCACGTGCAAGACATACATCAAGTATTCTCAAATCCTTAAAGACTCAATCCGATAAGATAACTTCAAAGGGAAAACTCAATCCATACAAGAGAGGAGAGGGGGAGAAACATCATAAGATCCAAATATAATAGCAAAGCTCATGATAATCAACATCGTATCACCTCAAGAACACGAGAGAGAGAGAGATCAAACACATAGCTACTGGTACATACCCTCAGCCCCGAGGGTGGACTACTCCCTCCTCGTCATGGAGAGCGCCGGGATGATGAAGATGGCCACCGGAGAGGGATTCCCCCCTCCGGCAGGGTGCCGGAATGGGTCTAGATTGGTTTTCGGGTGCTACAGAGGCTTCTGGCGGTGGAACTCCCAATCTATTCTGTTCCCCGATGTTTCTAGGGTATATGGATATATATATATGCGAAAGAAGTTGGTCAGGGGGGCCACGAGGCAGGGGGGCGCGCCCCCACCCTCGTGGTGGCCTCGGGACTCTTCTGGCCCACTTCCGGTACTCCGTGGGCTTCTTCTGGTCCAAAAATGATCTCCGTGAAGTTTCAGGCCAATTGGACTCCGTTTGATTTTCCTTTTATGTGATAGTTAAAAACAAGGAAAAAACAGAAACTGGCACTGGGCTCTAGGTTAATAGGTTAGTCCCAAAAATCATATAAAATAGCATATTAATGCATATAAAACATCCAAGGTTGATAATATAATAGCATGGAACAATAAAAAAATTATAGATACGTTGGAGACGTATCAAGCATCCCCAAGCTTAATTCTTGCTCGTCCTCGAGTAGGTAAATGATAAAGACAGAATTTTTGATGTGGGATGCTACCTAACATATTTATCCATGTAATTCTCTTTATTGTGGCAAGAATATACAGATCCATAAGATTCAGGACAAAAGTCTAATATTGACATAAAAATAATAGTACTTCAAGCATACTAACAAAGTAATCATGTCTTCTCAAAATAACATGGCCAAAGAAAGCTATCCCTACAAAATCATATAGTCTGGCTATGCTCTATCTTCATCACATAGAATATTTAAATCATGCACAACCCCGATGACAAGCCAAGCAATTGTTTCATACATTTGATGTTCTCAAACTTTTTCAATCTTCACGCAATACATGAGCGTGAGCCATGGACATAGCACTATAGGTGGAATGGAATGGTGGTTGTGGAGAAGACAACAAAAGGAGAATATAGTCTCACACCAACTAGGCGTATCAACTGGCTATGGAGATGCCCATCAATAGATATCAATGTGAGTGAGTAGGGATTGCCATGCAACAGATGCACTAGAGCTATAAGTGTATGAAAGCTTAAAAAGAAACTAAGTGGGTGTGCATCCAATTCGCTTGCTCACTATGACGCCCAAGACCGGAGCTTCAGATGCCTTCCATGTTTCCGAGTGTTGTCGGGTGATTCGTTCTGGTTCGTTGCATCATGTGCATTGCATCATGCCATCATATCATCATGTCATAAGTCTTTTTGCATCTCAACTAAATAATTTGTGTGGATCTTCGATCCATTTAAATTGAGGGAAGAGTGACTTCTCTTTATAACATTATCCTCCCGATATTAGGGAGCTATATTAAATATTCCATTTTCGGAATCACCTATAACACACTTGCAATTTATCACATGCCCTTTTCTGCTTCAAGTTTGGTCCCCAAACTTTTCCTGTAATTTCTTTTGTCACTTCCCCGAGCTCCACCTAAATTCTCAACATTTCTAGGCACTTCAAAACCCTAGCCCTAGTTCAAACCATTTGATTAAATTCAAATGAGTTTACATTCATATCTTCCGATCTTGCCACTTCTAATTTTCTCGAACCTTGCATATTTTTATGAGTCCGAGAAATTGTCCTCGTGCCCAGATTCCGCCCCTACCTTCTCTTTATTTTCCTTCTCCTTCTCTGGTTTGTTTTCTAAAAGAAAAAGAATGGAGAGAGGAGCCCAGCCAGGCCTCTGGCCACTTGGGCCTCCTAGCAGAAGCCCACCTAACCTAAACCTAGGCCCGATCCCCTCCTCCATCTCCTCTCCCCTCGCGCCGCCAGGGAGCCTGACTCCCGCATCTCGCTCGATCCCATCTCACCCCCTCGTTCCCTTGCGCCATCTCTCCCTCCTCTCGATCCATCTCTCTCCCCAATTCCCTCGCGCCTCCTGACGCCATCCAGGCCAGGGTTCCCTCGCCACCGAAGCGGAGCTCCTCTACATGCCGCGAGACCCCCGCGCCCGACCTCCTCCTTGCTGCCCTTGGTGCCACGCCACCAGACCTCCCCGTCGCCCTCGTCGTCGACCAGTGCGCCCCTGCCTTCCTCCCTCCTCCTTCGGTTCAGGGAGCCAGGCCGGAGCCCGTCGGCCTCCTCGCTGCCGTTCACCTTCACCTCGAGCTGCCGAAGAGCGCCGCCGCGCCTCCTACCATGGCCTCCGTCTTTTCTTCCTCGCGCGTCCGCGACCAAGGCCCTCGTCATCAAGTTCGCCTGCATGCTATCTCCTGCTCCTTCGACCTTGCCTTGCTCTGCGACCAGCGCCATCGCCCACTGCTTCCTGCGTTGAGGAGCCCCGCCAACCAAGTCCCTGTGCTCGCGCCTCCTGCCCGAGCCGTCCTCTTCAGACAAGTCCACGGACGCCGCTTCACCAGGGACGCCGGGCGCCACCAGCAGCAGTTCTAGTTGGCCCCGTCGCCAAGTCCCGTCGCCGGAGCTCGCCTTCGTCCCGACTCCGGCGGGTTCAGGCCCTTTGTCGTGCCTTGCTTCCCGCAGCTGACCGTGAGCAGCCGTAGGCCTCCGTGCTTTCATCCTGCCGCTGCCGGCCACTCTGGCCCTTGTACATCAGGTTTGACCCGAGGAGACGGACACCGCCGGCAAGTCCGAAGACCCCAATGCACCCGTGGCCGTCAAGTACCTCTGCCGAAGACTCCCACCGAAAACACGTGAATGACTACTACATGAACGAGCACCACGACGACCCTCGAAGAGTTCGGATTCGTCAATTTCATCTACGTGTGTGTACGACTACATACCTGGGATTCGTCTAGTACCTCTACGGGAGACCGAACGTTTACGAACGGTGCACGACGCCCGGAGCCCTCGGATCCATCAAGTTTGACTACCTTCGTGTGAACCACTACCGTCGCCCCGAAGACGTTGGAGTCATCAAGTACCTCTCCGAACGAACGTGAACGACTACCGTCGCCAGAACGGGACCGGAAAGTCTGAAGACCCCACGTACCACGACACCGATGACATGGACATCTACGGAAACTCGGGCAATGATAAACATGTACCACTACCGTCGCCGAGATCGTGAGAACCTCTACCGTCGACCCTAGAGCATGCGAGAACGGCTACTTCCCCTACCGTCGTCGCGAGAACTGTCCCGTTTGCACGCTTCGAAGGTATAACCCCGAGACGACCACCCATGAACGAATGCATGTGTGATGTATGAGATGCTCGTGCTTGCTCCGTGCTCGAATTGTTTGTGCATGTTACCCCTCTTTTGCCTTGTCACCATCATCGACACATGGGACACCCGGTATCTGGGAGTGCCCCACCATCTTTTGCACGCATCCGCACACTTCTCCTTTGCATCGGTATCTCAATCGAGTTACCGGAACTGGAACATTGCAGTGGCACCGTTTTCGTTATCGTTGCCGTGGCACCCCTTTTCTTTCCGCCACGATGACAAATGCTCCATATAATGTTCTTATCGACATTTTCTTTAAAACTTGCATAATTTTGCACATGTCATCCGCATCATGATAAGAACATCAAGAATGTTTAAAATTGTTGTTTGCTTTAAATTGCTAATTGCATATGGGGTTTAACCAGAATTATTGTTTGGCGTTCCGGCCTCATTTAAACTTGCCTAAATAGATGATTTCCTTATGCTCTCCTCTTGCCATGTTTAGCAACATTTAATATTGTTGAGTACCTAAACGAGATCGAACTAAATAACTTGAATGTGGTGTTCTGTCAATATGCAACTCGTTGCATAATTGAGCTCCACTTAATTTGTAGGATTGTTTGTGCATTTTGCCATGCCATGCATATTTAAACCGGACATGCATCATACTTGATTGTGCATCATGCCATGTATTTGTGGTGGTTGTTTACTATGTTGTTTGCTTCTTTCCGGTGTTGCTTCTTCGGGTTGGTTCTGATAACGTTGCGTTTGTGAGGATCCGTTCGACTACGTCCGTTTGTCTTCTTCATGGACTCATTCTTCTTCCTTGCGGGATCTCAGGCAAGATGATCGTACCCTCGAAATCACTTCTATCTTTGCTTGCTAGTTGCTCGCTCTTTTGCTATGCCTATGCCGCGATACTTACCACTTGCTTATCATGCCTCCCATATTGTTGAACCAAGCCTCTAACCCACCTTGTCCTAGCAAACCGTTGTTTGGCTATGTTACCGCTTTGCTCAGCCCCTCTTATAGCATTGTTAGTTACAGGTGAAGATTGAAGTTTGTTCCTTGTTGGAACACGGAGATGTTGTTCCTTGTTGGAACATGGTTACTTGTTGGGATATCACGATATATCTTATTTAATTAATGCATCTATATACTTGGTTAAGGGTGGAAGGCTCGGCCTTATGCCTGGTGTTTTGTTCCACTCTTGCCGCCCTAGTTTCCATCATATCGGTGTTATGTTCCCGGATTTTGCGTTCCTTACGCGGTTGGGCTACTATGGGAACCCCTTGACATTTCGCCTTGGATAAAACTCCTCCAGCAATGCCCAACATTGGTTTTAACATTCGCCACCTAGCCTATTTTTCCCTTGGGTTTCGCGGACTCAAGGGTCATCTTTATTTTAACCCCCCTGGGCCAGTGCTCCTCTGAGTGTTGGTCCAAACTAGAGCCCTGTGCAGCGCCCCCTCGGGGAAACTCGAGGTTTGGTTTTAGTTGTACGGATTGCTCATCTGAGTGTGCCCTGAGAACGAGATATGTGCAGCTCCTATCTGGATTTGTCGGCACATTCGGGCGGTGTTGCTGGTTTTGTTTTAACTTGTTGAAGTTGTCTTGTAGAACCGGGATACCGAGTCTGATCGAAATGTCTCGGGAGAAGGTATATCCTTCGTTGACCGTGAGAGCTTGTGATGGGCTAAGTTGGGACTCCCCTGCAGGGTTTTGAACTTTCGAAAGCCGTGCCCGCGGTTATGGGCAGATGGGAATTTGTTAATGTCCGGTTGTAGAAAACCTAAAGTTGACCTTAATTAAAATACATCAACCGCGTGTGTAACCATGATGGTCTCTTTCCGGCGGAGTCCGGGAAGTGAACACGGTGTTGGAGTTAAGTTGACGTAGGTTGTTCTAGGATCACTTCTTGATCATAGTTTCTCGATCGTGCTTTGCCTTCTCTTCTCGCTCTCATTTGCGTATGTTAGCCACCATATATGCTAGTCGCTTGCTGCAGCTCCACCTCATACTTTTACCTTACCCATAAGCTTAAATAGTCTTGATCGCGAGGGTGCGAGATTGCTGAGTCCCCGTGGCTCACAGATACTTCCAAAACCAGCTTGCAGGTGCCGATGAGTCCGTGCAGATGACGCAACCAAGCTCAGGAGGAGCTCGACGAAGATCTTGTCCTTTATGTTGTTTCATTCTAGTTGATCAGTAGCGGAGCCTAGTTGGGGTCGATCGGGGATCTGTGTAGCATTTGGGGTACTCTTCTTTTATTTTGGTTCCGTAGTCGGACCTTGATTGTATCTGGATGATGTATTGCTTTATTCATGTATTGTGTGAAGTGGCGATTGTAAGCCAACTATGTATCTCTTTCCCTTATGTATTACATGGGTTGTGTGAAGATTACCTCACTTGCGGCATTTCTTTCAATGCGGTTATGCCTCTAAGTCGTGCTTCGACACGTGGGAGATATAGCCGCATCAAGGGCGTTACAAGTTGGTAATCAGAGCCTTCCCGACCTTAGGAGCCCCACTGCTTGATTGAATTAGCGGACGAGTTGAGTCTAGAAAAAATGTGTTGAGTCATTTAGAAATTATATATCGGAGAGTTTAGGAATTCTTTTTACTCCCCAGTCCCTTCATCGCTCTAGTAAGGCATCCTGACGTAGAGTTTTGACTCTTCTCTTCTCAAATTTCACTAATTTTTTTTAGGATCACGCGGGTATATTGGAATCGTTCCGATCGATTTGTGACGAGAACATTGTTCTTGGTGCCTCCTGTCATTTAGGGGTTGTGGCAGTGTACCGGGGAGTTGAGCTCCGAGGTGTTGTCGTCACAATTTTATCGTTGCAGTTCTGGAATACCTGAGTTTAGTTTCGCGGACATTGAAAATCTCTTTTATGCAGTTGTTGGTGAGATAACCTCGACGCCACCCAGTACTGGGGCGGGAGTTCGAGAGTATTGCCATAACTCGTATAACGGATGCTTTTCGAAGGTTGAGGTAAACGATTTCCGAAGATTTCTTGGTTATGTGTTGAAGGATGGATACAGCTGGATGTAGGATTTGTTAGTTTTGGGTGAGATATTATGCTTCTCCTGTATCCCCAACACCTGATTGCATAACCGGAAAATTTCGGGAGTTTATAGGTGGGAATTCAAGTAGTTCGTAGGATATCTTTCTGACGGATGTATGATATGAAATTGGGGTTCGACGTCTAGTGGTCCGCCTATCCACGGTTGGTTTTACAGTGGTCTCGTTGTGTCTTAAAGAGTCCTTGGCTATGCCGACTCGGGGACGCTTCGTATGTCATGTGCACTACCTTGTACATGATGGTGCTGTACGATCGAGCCCGTGTAGGCCCCACCATGAAAACTTTGGACGAAATCTCTATCATATGTTTGTTCCGGCTTATTTTGCAAGCCAATCCTTGTTTTGTTTTGAGATGTGTTATTCGAGTTGCTTCGAAGTCAAATGTTGATTCCATACCCTTTCCTAAGCGGTGTTCTCATATTTCTATGTGAGTACTAATCCTTCTCGATCATCGAGTTGGTCATTCCAATTTCTTCTCAACCGGTGAGCTTCCCTTCAAGTGGATCCGATCATTTCAACATTTGCAAGATCCAATCTCAATTCTTCTCAACGGTGTTCATTTCATTCGTCCCAAGCTGCCTTTGTTTTCCCACCCACCCACCCTTTTTCTTCGAGGACTCAGAATTCTTAATCAAGTATCCATCTTATTGGTTATGAAGTCTTCCTCTTCCTTTTCCATCAATATTCTTATCCGGTGATTCTCATGAAGAGTCTAACGGAGATTCAAGTTCATCATTCTCCATTCTTTCCTTTTCTGGTGGATCCAATTCAAGCTTTCGGTGTTGATCATATTCTTTTCTGTATTTCAAATGCTTTTCTCGTGCCGGTGCACCTCATAACCATTCATTTCTCGCTATTCATTTGTTCCAGAGTGCTCAAGATATCTCGAAGATTCGTGTTTTCCACTCTACATTCGTTCAAGATCTTTCGAGGTTGTTATATCATTCTATCCATTCAATTCAACCGGTGCAATCTCAGTTTCTAGCGATCGTTCTACGGTGTATCTTTTGAGTGGGCCCTAACCCAGAGGTCTTTTCCCAAGATCTTACTTGACTCTTCTTATTTTCCCGGAGCTATCCTAAATTCTTGTCAAAGTTTGACGTAAGTTTAAATTTTCATTAGTCATATGTCTTTCTCCAAGATCTGTCAAATTGTTTCATCGTTGGTTCAACTTTTCTATTTTTTCATCCCGGAGTATCTCAACAATTCATGGTGGTGTTTCTCATTGTCATTCTCAACATTTGAATACCGGAGAAGAGTTTTTCCTCCATATCTTATCCGCTCTCTCAGAGATTCATGGTTCTAGCTTGATGTCATCCTCTCATAATTGTTTTGATTGTGATAATTCTTTTCACCTATCCGGAGCAATTCAAGAGTCTTCTCAGTTTGATTATCTGGAGTCCATCAAATTCAGGTTTATTCATTCTCAGCTTTCAGTTGTCATTCTCCAATCTTACCGGTGCATCGTTCAAGTGATCTCTAATCAGTCGTGATTCCTTCGTTCTCATGGATCTAAATTCTCTCAAGCATCTTTGTTTATTTGCTAATTCATCCCGGTGTTTTCCTTATCTTCTCTTCGTTCATTCTTAATTCTTATGGTGGTTCGTTCAAGAATTCTCTTCCGTTACTATTCTAATTATTCATTCGTTGTCCCCAAATCCTATCGGTAACTTGTTGAAGACGTTCTCAAGTTATGCTAATCCTTTCTACGAGAATAAGTAATGTGTCAAATTCGTTGATTGTCATCAATTTAATTGGTGAAGGTTAAGCATAATGTAATTCTTATTCTTGTTTCATCCATATGTTAATCTTTTCTTCCGGAGTTTGTTCATGATGATTAAATTCTTGGCTTCAATAGCTCATCTTTCTTTTCTGGAGTTCCAAGCTCTCGCAATTATATCATCACAAAGATCCATCAAAATTATTACAAGGTTTCACCTTGTGTTTTAAACTTCGCTTTCTTTTCGTTATCCTTTTGTTACCGGAGTTGGCCATGAAGGTTCTACATGATGGTTCATCAAGGATTTAATTCATTCTCGAAGTGTTCATTGGGAGTCTTTTCTAAGAAGCTCAAGCTTTCTTCATATTGTAATCCGGAGTGCAATTCTTTCTTCCGTATCATTGGAGGTGGTATTATGTCATTCTTGATAATTTGAATTCATGTTTCATGATTCACATGTTGTCATGAATGAGGTATTTTAAATCCATCAACCTCTTCGTTGGAGTTATCTTGTGTCATGTTTCTCCTAAAGCCTTCTCTAAGGATTGTTGCTATTTATGGTGCTTATAAATGACCCAAGTTCTTCATTTATCCTCCCGGTGAAATAAGTTCTCGTCTCCTTGTTGATATCAATCCAATCTATTGTTTTTCGTTAGTGGCAGAATTTCACCTCATAGTTTTGAGATGTTCTCCATAAGCCCACTACAAGCTTACTCTTTTCGTTGTTGGTTTTTCAAACAACTCCGTTCGAACCTTCTACTAAAGATGCTTTTGCAAGCTCATTTAAGGTAGAAGATGTTGTTTTCTCCTCCGTTCATTCCATTCCATTTCTCTCTTTTCTTCCGGAGGCATTGTGTTGTTGCTCTCTTCAACCCTTCTTCTTGTTCTTGTCAGGACCTTGTTCTTTTCATGCTTATCCATTTAACCGGAGTGTCGTGTCCTCTTTTCAAGTATCCTCTCATCTTGTCAGGATCATGTTCAATTCCTTCCATGTCCAACCGGAGTGTTGTCGTATGTGATCTCTATCGTTCCGTGTGCTTCGTCTTTCAACCAGAGTCCTTGCATGTGCTTCTTGTTCATTGCATCCTTTATTCTTATGTCTTTCAACCTACAAGGTTCTAGTAATGTTCCTTGTTCCTCTTTCCTAACGGAGTGTTTTCAACTTTGTGCATGTTCGTTGTTTTCTTTTCTCAAAATGGCTTAACCTTTTCAAGGTTCCTTGGTTTCACTCGTTTCTCAAAGGAGCAACTTAGTTTTACCTCTTCTCTTTTCTCTTCTGTTTTTCCCTCCGGTGCCATTCTAGATCTCGGGACGAGATCCTCTCGTAGTGGTGGAGTGTTGTGACGCCCAAGACCGGAGCTTCAGATGCCTTCCATGTTTCCGAGTGTTGTCGGGTGATTCGTTCTGGTTCGTTGCATCATGTGCATTGCATCATGCCATCATATCATCATGTCATAAGTCTTTTTGCATCTCAACTAAATAATTTGTGTGGATCTTCGATCCATTTAAATTGAGGGAAGAGTGACTTCTCTTTATAACATTATCCTCCCGATATTAGGGAGCTATATTAAATATTCCATTTTCGGAATCACCTATAACACACTTGCAGTTTATCACATGCCCTTTTCCGCTTCAAGTTTGGTCCCCAAACTTTTCCTGTAATTTCTTTCATCACTTCCCCAAGCTCCACCTAAATTCTCAACATTTCTAGGCACTTCAAAACCCTAGCCCTAGTTCAAACCATTTGATTAAATTCAAATGAGTTTACATTCATATCTTCCGATCTTGCCACTTCTAATTTTCTCGAACCTTGCATATTTTTATGAGTCCGGGAAATTGTCCTCGTGCCCAGATTCCGCCCCTACCTTCTCTTTATTTTCCTTCTCCTTCTCTGGTTTGTTTTCTAAAAGAAAAAGAATGGAGAGAGGAGCCTGATGAGGACATCAATACCATTGTTACACCCACAGCCCCTACTGTTACATATACTGGACCAATTACTAGGGCTCGCGCACGCCAATTAAATTACCAGGTACTTTCGTTTCTTGGTAATGATTCTAATGTTCATGAGATTATGATGCTGCCTAAATTGGATACATTTGTTTTGCTTACAAATGAAGGGCCTAGCTTGGAGAAGGATGAACATTGGAGCAAGAACACGCATGGAGTTGATGGCATGCGCAAGGGGACAAGAACGGAGTTACAAGTGATGATTTCAGGACTTTGAAGCCGCCATAAGGAGTGCATGAAGCCTTGGACGAAATATACAAGATGCCACTTCATAATATTCGTCCATAGGCTATTCTAGGTGCTGCGTTACCTTATTAATGGGCCAGGCCCATGTAATTTCGAAATACTTAAGTATAGGCTATTTTTAGAGTCCGTATGTGTGGGGAAACAAGAGTTAGGGTTGGTTTCGGACCCCACCCTCAAGGGCCACGAAATTCCCCCCTCTTCCTCCATATATACAGCCCTTAGGGCGTCGTTTAGACTTTGGGTTTTTGTTTAGATTAAAAGTTCTCCCTAGCTGCAACTTCGCATACTTCGTTTGTGTCCAACGACCAGACCAAGACGTCACAGAACCCCACCTTGATCAATAAAGCTTTCATCTTATATTCGCAATATCCCGATTGCAATCTCAGTTTCTTGCTTGTTCTTCGTTTGCTCGCAGGAAACAGACCCTCGTGGTCAGGTTGATCGTGCTCCGGCGTGGTCAATAACCCTCGGAAGTTGGTTTAGCGATTGCTAAGGCGCGACGTCTCGCACGTTCGTAGTCGGATCGTCAAGGTCGACTCCCACAGAAAACGATAGCCACCATCTCATCGAAACATCGGGACACCTTAGCCTCTATCAAAGCCCAGCCAGGCCTCTGGCCACTTGGGCCTCCTAGCAGAAGCCCACCTAACCTAAACCTAGGCCCGATCCCCTCCTCCATCTCCTCTCCCCTCGCGCCGCTAGGGAGCCTGACTCCCGCATCTCGCTCGATCCCATCTCATCCCCCTCGTTCCCTTGCGCCATCTCTCCCTCCTCTCGATCCATCTCTCTCCCCAATTCCCTCGCGCCTCCTGACACCATCCAGGCCAGGGTTCCCTCGCCACCGGAGCGGAGCTCCTCTACATGCCGCGAGACCCCCGCGCCCGACCTCCTCCTTGCTGCCCTTGGTGCCGCGCCACCAGACCTCCCCGTCGCCCTCGTCGTCGACCAGCGCGCCCCTGCCTCCCTCCCTCCTCCTTCGGTTCAGGGAGCCAGGCCGGAGCCCGTCGGCCTCCTCGCCGCTGTTCACCTTCGCCTCGAGCTGCCGGAGAGCGCCGCAGCGCCTCCTACCATGGCCTCCGTCTTTTCTTCCTCGCGCGCCCGCGACCAGGGCCCTCGTCATCAAGTTCGCCTGCATGCTATCTCCTACTCCTTCGACCTTGCCTTGCTCTGCAACCAGCGCCATCGCCCACTGCTTCCTGCGTTGAGGAGCCCCGCCAGCCAAGTCCCTGTGCTCGCGCCTCCTACCCGAGCCGTCCTCTTCAGACAAGTCCACGGCCGCCGCTTCACCAGGGACGCCGGGCGCCACCAACAGCAGTTCTAGTCGGCCCCGCCGCCAAGTCCCGTCGCCGGAGCTCGCCTTCGTCCCGACTCCGGCGGGTTCAGGCCCTTTGTCGTGCCTTGCTTCCCGCAGCTGACCGTGACCAGCCGTAGGCCTCCGTGCTTTCATCCTGCCGCTGCCGGCCACTCTGTCCCTTGTACATCAGGTTTGACCCGAGGAGACGGACACCGCCGGCAAGTCCGAAGACCCCAATGCACCAGTGGCCGTCAAGTACCTCTGCCGAAGACTCCCACCGAAAACACGTGAATGACTACTACATGAACGAGCACCACGACGACCCTCGAAGAGTTCGGATTCGTCAAGTTCATCTACGTGTGTTTACGACTACATACCTGTGATTCGTCTAGAAACTCTATGGGAGACCCGAACGTTTACGAAGGGTGCACGACGCCCGGAGCCCTCGGATCCATCAAGTTTGACTACCTTCGTGTGAACCACTACCGTCGCCCCGAAGACGTTGGAGTCATCAAGTACCTCTCCGAACGAACGTGAATGACTACCGTCGCCAGAACGGGACCGGAAAGTCCAAAGACCCCAAGTACCACGACACCGATGACATGGACATCTACGGAAACTCGGGCAACGATAAACATGTACCACTACCGTCGCCGAGATCGCAAGAACCTCTACCGTCGACCCTAGAGCATGTGAGGCTACTTCCCTACCGCCGTCGCGAGAACTGTCCCGTTTGCACACTTTGAACGTATAACCCCGAGATGACCACCCGTGAACGAATGCATGTGTGATGTATGAGATGCTCGTGCTTGCTCCGTGCTCGAATTGTCGGTGCACGTTACCCCACTTTTGCCTTGTCACCATCGTCGACACATGGGACACCCGGTATCCGGGAGTGCCCCACCATCTTTTGCACGCATCCGCACACTTCTCCTTTGCATCGGTATATCAATCGAGTTACCGGAACTGGAACGTTGCAGTGGCAGCATTTTCGTTACCATTGCCGTGGCACCCCTTTTCTTTCCGCCACGATGACAAATGCTCCATATAATGTTCTTATCGACATTTTCTTTAAAACTTGCATAATTTTGCACATGTCATCCGCATCATGATAACAACATCAAGAATGTTTAAAATTGTTGTTTGCTTTAAATTGCTAATTGCATATGGGGTTTAACCAGAATTATTGTTTGGCGTTCCGGCCTCATTTAAACTTGCCTAAATAGATGATTTCCTTATGCTCTCCTCTTGCCATGTTTAGCAACATTTAATATTGTTGAGTACCTAAACGAGATCGAACTAAATAACTTGAATGTGGTGTTCTGTCAATATGCAACTCGTTGCATAATTGAGCTCCACTTAATTTGTAGGATTGTTTGTGCATTTTGCCATGCCATGCATATTTAAACCGGACATGCATCATACTTGATTGTGCATCATGCCATGTATTTGTGGTGGTTGTTTACTATGTTGTTTGCTTCTTTCCGGTGTTGCTTCTTCGGGTTGGTTCTGATAACGTTGCGTTTGTGAGGATCCGTTCGACTACGTCCGTTTGTCTTCTTCATGGACTCGTTCTTCTTCCTTGCGGGATCTCAGGCAAGATGATCGTACCCTCGAAATCACTTCTATCTTTGCTTGCTAGTTGCTCGCTCTTTTGCTATGCCTATGCCGCAATACCTACCACTTGCTTATCATGCCTCCCATATTGTTGAACCAAGCCTCTAACCCACCTTGTCCTAGCAAACCGTTGTTTGGCTATGTTACCGCTTTGCTCAGCCCCTCTTATAGCGTTGTTAGTTACAGGTGAAGATTGAAGTTTGTTCCTTGTTGGAACACGGAGATGTTGTTCCTTGTTGGAACATGGTTACTTGTTGGGATATCACGATATATCTTATTTAATTAATGCATCTATATACTTGGTTAAGGGTGGAAGGCTTGGCCTTATGCCTGGTGTTTTGTTCCACTCTTGCCGCCCTAGTTTCTGTCATATCGGTGTTATGTTCCCGGATTTTGCGTTCCTTACGCGGTTGGGCTATTATGGGAATCCCTTGACAGTTCGCCTTGGATAAAACTCGTCCAGCAATGCCCAATATTGGTTTTACCATTCGCCACCTAGCCTCTTTTTCCCTTCAGTTTCGCGGACTCAAGGGTCATCTTTATTTTAACCCCCCCGGGCCAGTGCTCCTCTGAGTGTTGGTCCAAACTAGAGCCCTGTGCAGCGCCCCCTCGGGGAAACTCGAGGTTTGGTTTTAGTTGTACGGATTGCTCATCTGAGTGTGCCCTGAGAACGAGATATGTGCAGCTCCTATCTGGATTTGTCGGCACATTCGGGCGGTGTTGCTGGTTTTGTTTTAACTTGTTGAAGTTGCCTTGTAGAACCGGGATACCGAGTCTGATCGGAATGTCTCGGGAGAAGGTATATCCTTCGTTGACCGTGAGAGCTTGTGATGGGCTAAGTTGGGACTCCCCTGCAGGGTTTTGAACTTTCGAAAGCCGTGCCCGCGGTTATGGGCAGATGGGAATTTGTTAATGTCCGGTTGTAGAAAACCTGAAGTTGACCTTAATTAAAATACATCAACCGCGTGTGTAACCGTGATGGTCTCTTTTCGGCGAAGTCCGGGAAGTGAACACGGTGTTGGAGTTCTGTTGACGTAGGTTGTTCTAGGATCACTTCTTGATCATAGTTTCTCGATCGTGCTTTGCCTTCTCTTCTCGCTCTCATTTGCGTATGTTAGCCACCATATATGCTAGTCGCTTGCTGCAGCTCCACCTCATACTTTTACCTTACCCATAAGCTTAAATAGTCTTGATCGCGAGGGTGCGAGATTGCTGAGTCCCCCTGGCTCACAGATACTTCCAAAACCAGCTTGCAGGTGCCGATGAGTCCGTGCAGATGACGCAACCAAGCTCAGGAGGAGCTCGACGAAGATCTTGTCCTTTATGTTGTTTCATTCTAGTTGATCAGTAGCGGAGCCCAGTTGGGGTCGATCGGGGATCTGTGTAGCATTTGGGGTAGTCTTCTTTTATTTTGGTTCCGTAGTCGGACCTTGATTGTATCTGGATGATGTATTGCTTTATTCATGTATTATGTGAAGTGGCGATTGTAAGCCAACTATGTATCTCTTTCCCTTATGTATTACATGGGTTGTGTGAAGATTACCTCACTTGCGACATTGCTTTCAATGCGGTTATGCCTCTAAGTCATGCTTCGACACGTGGGAGATATAGCCGCATCGAGGGCATTACACTCACGAAGACCTAGGGCATTTTGAGGAAGCCCGTCATTGGAATATACAAGCCAAGTTCTATAATGAAAGATTCCCACTAATATATGAAAGTGACAACATAGTAGACTCTCTATCATGAAGATCATGGTGCTACTTTGAAGCACAAGTGTGGTAAAAGGATAGTAGCATTGCCCCTTCTCTCCTTTTCTCTCCTTTTATTTTTTGGCCTCTTCTCTCTCTCTCTCTCTCTCTCTCTCTTTTAGTTTATTTTTCGTCCGGAGTCTCATCCCGACTTGTGGGGAATAATAGTCTCCATCATCCTTTCCTCAGTGGGACAATGCTCTAATAATGATGATCATCACACTTCTTTTTACTTACAACTCAAGAATTATAACTCGATACTTAGAACAAAATATGACTCTATATGAATGCCTCCAACGGTGTACCGGGATGTGCAATGACTCATGAGTGACATGTATGATAGAATTATGAACGGTGGCTTAGCCACAAATACGATGTCAACTACATGATCATGCAAAGCAATATGACAATGATGAAGCGTGTCATAATAAACAGAACGGTGGAAACTTGCATGGCAATATATCTCGGAATGGCTATGGAAATGCCATAATAGGTAGGTATGGTGGCTGTTTTGAGGAAGATAATGGTGGGTTTATGGTACCGGCGAAAGTTGCGCGGTACTAGAGAGGCTAGCAATGGTGGAAGGGTGAGAGTGCGTATAATCCATGGACTCAACATTAGTCATAAATAACTCACATACTTATTGCAAAAATCTATTAGTCATCGAAACAAAGTACTACGCGCATGCTCCTAGGGGGATAGATTGGTAGGAAAAGACCATCGCTCGTCCCCGACCACCACTCATAAGGAAGGCAATCAATAAATAAATCATGCTTCGACTTCATCACATAACGGTTCACCATACGTGCATGCTACGGGAATCACAAACTTCAACACAAGTATTTCTCAAATTCACAACTACTCAACTAGCATGACTCTAATATCACCATCTCCATATCTCAAAACACTCATCAAGTATCAAACTTCTCTTAGTATTCAATGCACTTATATGAAAGTTTTTATTATTGCCATGTTGTTCTACAGACTCTCAAAATAATATAAGTGAAGCACAAGACTTCATCTATTTATATAAAATAAAACCACTGCCGTTCTCTAAAAGGATATAAGTGAAGCACTAGATCAAATGACAAACTACTCCGAAAGATATAAGTGAAGATCAATGAGTAGTCGAATAATTATGCAACTATGTGAAGACTCTCTAACATTTAATAATTTCATATCTTGGTATTTTATTCAAACAGCAAGCAAAACAAAAGAAAATAAAATGATGCTCCAAGCAAAACACATATCATGTGGTGAATAAAAATATAGCTCCAAGTAAAGTTACCGATGAACGAAGACGAAAGAGAGGATGCCATCCGGGGCATCCCCAAGCTTAGGCTCTTGGTTGTCCTTGAATATTACCTTGGGGTGCCTTGGGCATCCCCAATCTTAGGCTCTTGGCACTCCTTATTCCATAGTCCATGGAATCTTTACCCAAAACCTGAAAACTTCACAACACAAAACTTAACAGAAAACTCGTAAGCTCCGTTAGCGAAAGAAAACAAAACACCACTTCAAGGTATTGTAATTAACTCATTCTTTATTTATATTGGTGTTAAACATACTTTATTCCAACTTCTCTATGGTTATAAACTCTTTTACTAGCCATCGATTCATCAAAATAAGCAAACAACACATGAAAAACATAATCTGTCAAAAAACAGAACAGTCTGAAGTAATCTGTAACTAACGCAAACTTTTGGAACCCCCAAAATCCTGAGAAATTAGGAAGTCCTAGGAAATTTGTTTATTAATCTACTGCAAGTGGAATTGGTATTTTATCTCTCTCTGGTAAAAAACTAAAATTATTCTCGTGAGCGCATACTTTCTGTTTTTTACAGCAAGATCAAATAACAATCAACCAAGAAGGTCCTAAAGGCTTTAGTTGGCACAAACACTAATTAAAACATAAAACCACATCTAAACAGAGGCTAAATAAATTATTTATTACTAAACAGGAACAAAAAGCAAGGAACAAAAATAAAATTTGGTTGCCTCCCAACAAGCGCTATCGTTTAACGCCCCTAGCTAGGCATGATGATTTCAATGATGCTCACATAAAAGATAAGAATTGAAACATAAAGAGAGCATCATGAAGAATATGACTAGCAAATTTATGTCTAACCCACTTCCTATGCATAGGGATTTTGTGAGCAAACAACTTATGGGAACAAGAATCAACTTGCATAGGAAAGCAAAACAAGCATAACTTCAAGAGTTTAAGCACATAGAGAGGAAACTTGATATTATTGCAATTCCTACGAGCATATATTCCTTCCTCATAATAATTTTCAGTAGCATCATGAATGAATTCAACAATATAACTAGCACCTAAAGCATTCTTTTCATGATTTACAAGCATAGAAAATTTACTACTCTCTACATAAGCAAAATTCTTCTCAATCGGAATAGCAGTGGGAGCAAACTCAACAAAATAACTATCATGTGAGGCATAATCCAATTGAAAGTTAAAATCAAGATGACAAGTTTCATGGTTATCATTGTTCTTTATAGCATACATGTCATCACAATAATCATCATAGGTAGCAACTTTGTTCTCATAATCAATTGGAACCTCTTCCAAAATAGTGGAATCATTACTAACTAAAGTCATGACTTCTCCAAATCCACTTTTATCAATATAATCATCATAAATAGAAGGCATGCTATCATCATAATAAATTTTCTCATCAAAGCTTGGGGGACTAAACATGTCATGTTCATCAAACATAGCTTCCCCAAGCTTGTGGCTTTGCATATCATTAGCATCATGGATATTCAAGGAATTCGTACTAACAACATTGCAATCATGCTCATCATTCAAATATTTAGTGCCAAACATTCTAATGCATTCTTCTTCTAGCACTTGAGCACAATTATCGGAATCCTTATTCTCATGAAAGATCTAAAGATATACCTTCAAGCACTAACCTCCCCGGCAATGGCGCCAGAAAAGAGCATGATGTCTACTACACAACCTTCTTCTTGTAGACGTTGTTGGGCCTCCAAGTGCAATGGTTTGTAGGACAGTAGCAAATTTCCCTCAAGTGGATGACCTAAGGTTTATCAATCCGTGGGAGGTGTAGGATGAAGATGGTCTCTCTCAAGCAACCCTGCAACCAAATAACAAAGAATCTCTTGTGTCCCCAACACACCCAATACAATGGTAAATTGTATAGGTGCACTAGTTCAGCGAAGAGATGGTGATACAAGTGCAATATGGATAGTAGATAATGGTTTTTGTAATCCGAAAATATAAAAACAGCAAGGTAGCAAGTGGTAAAAGTGAGCACAAACGGTATTGCAATGCTAGGAAACAAGGCCTAGGGTTCATACTTTCACTAGTGCAAGTTCTCTCAACAATAATAACATAATTGGATCATATAACTATCCCTCAACATGCAACAAAGAGTCACTCCAAAGTCACTAATAGCGGAGAACAAACGAAGAGATTATGGTAGGGTACGAAACCACCTCAAAGTTAGCCTTTCTGATCGATCTATTCAAGAGTCCGTAGTAAAATAACATGAAGCTATTCTTTCCGTTCGATCTATCATAGAGTTTGTACTAGAATAACACCTTAAGACACAAATCAACCAAAACCCTAATGTCACCTAGATACTCCAATGTAACCTCAAGTATCCGTGGATATGATTATACGATATGCATCACACAATCTCAGATTCATCTATTCAACCAACACAAAGAACTTAAAAGAGTGCCCCAAAGTTTCTACCGAAGAGTCAAGACGAAAACGTGTGCCAACCCCCATGCATAAGTTCACGAGGTCACGGAACTCGCAAGTTGATCACGAAAACATACATCAAGTGGATCACGTGATATACCATCGTCACCACAGATAAGCACGTGCAAGCCATACATCAAGTGTTCTCAAATCCTTAAAGACTCAATCCGATGAGATAACTTCAAAGGGAAAACTCAATCCATTACAAGAGAGGAGAGGGGGAGAAACATCATAAGATCCAAATATAATATCAAAGCTCACGATACATCAAGATCGTACCACCACAAGAACACGAGAGAGAGATCAAACACATAGCTACTGGTACATACCCTCAGCCCCGAGGGTGGACTACTCCCTCCTCGTCATGGAGAGCGCCAGGATGATGAAGATGGCCACCGGAGAGGGATCCCCCCCTCCGGCAGGGTGCCGAAACGGGTCTAGATTGGTTTTCGGTGGCTACGGAGGCTTCTGGCGGCGGAACTCCCGATCTATTCTATTCCCCGATGTTTCTAGGGTATATGGATATATATAGGCGAAAGAAGTTGGTCAGGGGGGCCACGAGGCAGGGTGTGCGCCCCCACCCTCGTGGTGGCCTCGGGACTCTTCTGGCCCACCTCCGGTACTCTGTGGGCTTCTTCTGGTCCAAAAATGATCTCCATGAAGTTTCAGGTCAATTGGACTCTGTTTGATTTTCCTTTTCTGCGATAGTTAAAAACAAGGAAAAACAGAAACTGGCACCGGGCTCTAGGTTAATAGGTTAGTCCCAAAAATCATATAAAAATAGCACATTAATGCATATAAAACATCCAAGGTTGATAATATAATAGCATGGAACAATAAAAAATTATAGATACGTTGGAGATGTATCAAGCATCCCCAAGCTTAATTCCTGCTCGTCCTCGAGTAGGTAAATGATAAAGATAGAATTTTTGATGTGGAATGCTGCCTAACATATTTATCCATGTAATTCTCTTTATTGTGGCAAGAATATTCAGATCCATGAGATTCAGGACAAAAGTTTAATATTGACATAAAAATAATAATACTTCAAGCATACTAACAAAGTAATCATGTCTTCTCAAAATAACATGGCCAAAGAAAGCTATCCCTACAAAATCATATAGTCTGGCTATGCTCTATCTTCGTCACACAGAATATTTAAATCATGCACAACCCCGATGACAAGCCAAGCAATTGTTTCATACTTTTGATGTTCTCAAACTTTTTCAATCTTCACGCAATACATGAGCGTGAGCCATGGACATAGCACTATAGGTGGAATGGAATGGTGGTTGTGGAGAAGACAAAAAAAGGAGAAGATAGTCTCACATCAACTGGCTATGGAGATGGCCATCAATAGATATTAATGTGAGTGAGTAGGGATTGCCATGCAACGGATGCACTAGTGCTATAAGTGTATGAAACCTTAAAACTAAGTGGGTGTGCATCCAACTCGCTTGCTCACGAAGACCTAGGGCATTTTGAGGAAGCCCATCATTGGAATATACAAGCCAAGTTCTATAATGAAAGATTCCCACTAATATATGAAAGTGACAATATAGGAGACTCTCTATCATGAATGAGGGAGTCCTAGATTAGGGGGTCTCCGGACAGCCTGACTATCTCCATTGGCCGGACTGTTAGACTATAAAGATACAAGATTGAAGACTTCGTCTCGTGTTCGGATGGGACTCTACTTGGCATGGAAGGCAAGCTAGGCAATACGTATATGGATATCTCCTCCTTTGTAACCGACCTTGTGTAACCCTAACCCTCTTCGGTGTCTATATAAACCGAAGGGTTTTAGTCCATAGAACAAGAATCACAACATACAATCATACCATAGGCTAGCTTCTAGGGTTTAGCCTCTCTGATCTCGTGGTAGATCTACTCTTGTAACACCCATATCTTCAATATTAATCAAGCAGGATGTAGGGTTTTACCTCCATCAAGAGGGGCCGAACCTGGGTAAAACTTCATGTCCCTTGCCTCCTGTTACCATCTGGCCTAGACGCACAGTTCGGGACCCCCTACCCGAGATCCGCCGGTTTTGACA
This sequence comes from Triticum urartu, assembly GCF_056163025.1. Classification (NCBI taxonomy): domain Eukaryota; kingdom Viridiplantae; phylum Streptophyta; class Magnoliopsida; order Poales; family Poaceae; genus Triticum; species Triticum urartu. The sequence goes on from NC_141873.1 coordinate 233,800,523, forward strand.
CCGACATTGGTGCTTTCACTGAGAGTTCCTCTGTGTCGTTGCCGTTAGGCTTGATGGCTCCTACTATCATCGATAGCGATGCGTTCCAGGGTGAGACTTTTCTCCCCGGATAAATCTTCGTATTCGGCGGCTTTGCACTGCGGGCTAATTCGCTTGGCCATCTGGATCAGATTGAAAGCTACGCCCCTGGCCATCATGTCAGATTTGGAAGTTTGAATTACGCGGCCAACATCCGTGGGGACTTGATCTTCGACGGATTCGAGCCATAGCCGGGCGCGCCTCACTGTCGCGATGGGTATGACCTGGCTCTACCGCTGAACAGTACCCCAGAAGCCGCGCCCGCATCAGCTCCGACCCTTAGTTCGGAGCCAACTGCGTCAATCGAGGACGGGTGGTCAGACACCGCCTCAGGGGTCGCAGTCTCAATGGCGATCGAGCCAAACACCAGCGCAAATCTTTGTGCAGCTCGTGACTCCAAGGTGCCGGACTCTCTTCCAGAAACCGAACCATCCGCGCCCCTGCCAATCGAATCTGATTGCGCGCCGATCATGGAATTCACCGCCGCGGATATCTTTCAGCACTCGCCCTTCGGCACATTCTGAATTCACTAAGGTCTCTCTCTTTGTCAGGAGAGCCCTGGCCGGATTATGGCCAACAGGATTGGGATGCAGACGACGAAATTCGACGCCCACCCACCACCCACTTAATAGCCACTGTCGATGACTCAACCGGCATGCTCGACTTCGACTCCGCAGACATCGACGGTATGGACGACGATGCGGGAGGCGGAGAGGAACCACCGCCCACAAGGCGCTGGACGTCCAATTCATCATATGACGTATACATGGTGGACACACCAAAGGAAGACGACGAGGAACGGAAGGACACACCGAAGGCTTATTCCCTCGAGAAGCAGTCAAAGCGGCGGCGCAAGCCCCAAATCACGCCTCACCAGAAATAACGATAACACAGACCCAACATTGGAGCAGGGCGAACCACTGCCGGACCACGACAATACGGAGAATCAAACCGAACAAACCAATTCTGTCAAAGATAATAGTCCGGACGACACAACGCCGGACAGGCACCCGGAGCAGCAGAATGCCCGTCAAAGGCTTGTTGCCACCGCGAGGAGTCTGAAAAAGCAGTAGCAAAGGCTCAAGGCTGCGCAGGACACACTCCAAATCAGATGGAGTAAAGTACTCAACACAGCAGCGAAGTACGGCGATAATCGCCCCACCAAGAGCTACCCAAAGCGGAAGTTGCTACCTGAATTCGATGAGGAGGCCTCAGACCCCTCACAACAAAAAATCAAAACAGCCACCTGGCCGGATAGACGACCTCACGGCCAACATAGAGCGGCAAACAATGCCACCCACAAGACAATACGCGATTCACGCGAGGGATTGCACCAAAAGGACAGTGCAACTAGATCCATCTATGGACCACGCAAGCGCGCCCTAGCATACGATATAACACAACAAACATCCGAACAACGCGGTACACCCAGATACAGGGGTGCCGCACACCCCCTATGTTTCACCGACGAGGTGCTGGATCATGAATTTCCAGAGGGATTCAAACCTGTAAACATAGAGGCATACGACGGAACAACAGACCCTGGGGTCTGGATCGAGGACTATATCCTCCACATCCATATGGCTCGAGGAGATGATCTCCACGCCATCAAGTACTTACCATTCAAACTCAAAGGGCCAGCTTGTCATTGGCTTAAAGGCCTCCCCGAAAACTCCATTGGAAGCTGGACAGAGCTCGAAGACGCTTTTCGGGCAAACTTTCAAGGGACTTATGTCCGACCTCCGGATGCGGATGATTTGAGTCATATAACTCAACAGCCCGGAGAGTCAGCACGAAAGCTTTGGAACAGGTTTCTTACTAAAAAGAACCAAATTGTCGACTGCCCGGACGCCGAAGCCTTGGCAGCTTTTAAACACAGCGTCCGTGACGAATGGCTTGCCCGACACCTCAGCCAAGAAAAACCGAGAACAATGGCTGCATTAACAAGCCTCATGACCCACTTTTGCGCGGGTGAAGACAGCTGGCTAGCCCGATGCAGCTCCAGCGACCCCAGTACATCCGAAGTTAGAGATGGAAATGGGAAATCATGGTATAACAGCAGTAACAAACGCCGGAATAAAGAAAACAACACGAAGAGCACGGCAGTAAACGCCGAATTCAAAAGCTCTCGGCCAGGTCAGCAAAGCCGCCCTCTAAAGGCGCCAGAGACGAACTGTCCAGCCTCTACAAAATTCTGGACCAAATATGTCAGATCCATAGCACCCCTGGTAAACCTGCTAATCATACCCATAGAGAATGTTGGGTCTTCAAGCAGTCCGGTAAGCTCAACGCTGTACACAAGGGGGAGGATACACCAAGCGAAGGCGAGGATGAGCCTCTCAAGCAAGACACTGGGGAACAAAAGAAATTTCCACCAGAAGTCAAAACAGTAAATGTATTACACGTGATCAAGGGCAAAAACAAAATGGCACTCCCAGAAAAATACGCCCGAAGACCTATCACCGCGGAGTCCTGCCACTGGTCGTCTCAACCGATCACTTTCGACCATCGTGATTACTCAGCAAGTGTCCAACGTGCAGGATGGGCTGCCCTGGTATTAGACCCAATGATTGACGGATACCACTTCACACGAGTCCTGATGGACGGTGGCAGCAGTCTAAACCTGATATACCAGGATACAATCCGCGAAACGGGGATAGACCCAACAAAAATTTGCCATAGCAATATTACCTTTAAAGGAGTAACGCCAGGCCCAGGGGCTCATTGCACGGGCTCCCTGCTACTAAAAGTTATATTCGGCTTCCCCGATAACTTCCGTAGCGAACATTTAACCTTCCACATCGCTCCGTTTCAAAGTGGCTATCAAGCACTACTCGGACGCGAAGTTTTCGCTTGCTTTAACGCAATACCGCACTACGCTTCCCTCACACTCAAGATGCCCGGTTCATGTGGCATCATTACAGTGAACGGAAGTATTAAGCAATCTCCGCGCACCGAAGAGCGTGCGGCTGCCCTGGCAGCCGCACACTAAAAATGGCCTCACCAACTAAAGCATTTAGCAGGTCGTCACGATCTCGGACACGGCTAGACGAGTCCGGCGCAGCCATATGCAATTTATACCGAATCAATGATCACACCCCTATTACAAATACAAGGGGCTCAACGTGCGCAGACAAGTGGCAACTTTTACTGATCTTGAATTATACTTGGTTCCTTTAAAAACTATCCTTTCGCACGACAACTTTTTCACCTAAGTTCCTCTCTTTTACAGATGATCATCATGCTACACCCGTCCAGGATACGGCACAATGGAGACACGGGTGCAGACGTGCAGTAGGGACCCGCCCCAAGGATTCTTTTTAGATTAAGACCCTGCGTAAACCTTTTTTACTGCCTCTTGTTGATACATATCCACCGAATTCTCAGCACAATTGAGAAGGATGCTGATGTCTTGGCATGTGGCCACATCAGAATAATGCACGTACCTGGACACAAGGGGCTTCTTACAAGCGGCACTATTTCGGCCTGGTTTATACCATAAAGACCGAATACCTTAGGGAGTGTTCGGCGTCGCGAGTTTGGCCTTATATGCATCAGCTCCGAATCATTGTCTTTAGCCAAATGTTGGGTTTGCCCGGCTCCTGTGTTTTGGTGCCTTACGTTCCGCTTTACCGGCTAAGGTAGCACCAGGAGAACTACTGCGATTGTGCCCTGGTTCATCCGGACGAGCACCTCAGTAGAGAAAGCCGAAAACTGACTGTCATGATATAGCGTGAGACTGGTCAACCACTCGATGACCTATCAAAATGTTAGAATTCCTCCGCCTTAACGAAGGGCCATTTTCCGTCCAGGCATATACGCACCCCGCGATCGGGAGAGTGCGGAGCCACCAGGGGCTATCTAGTAGCCCCACTGTCAAACTCCTATGGCTAAGTGAAAGTGTTAAAGCATTATAGTCCGGTTGCCTCGCTCGCTACGCTATCACCTCCTTAATAGGACCAAGACGTTGGGTTAAGTGTGAACACGCATTTTTTGCGATCACCCCCGCATTTTATGCGTGGGGGTTGAAGCCGACAGCTGCAATCTTTCAGGTTATACACAAGTATACATCAATGGCCGCACAGGAGGCATCATACTACTTTCAGGCAAAAGTATAAACACAACCTTATAAAAAATTCATAAAAACATTGTGCTTACAATGAAAATACATATCACTCAAACATAATATTTTTCGAGCACTGGGCTCTATCAAACGAGCACCCTCGAGAACCTCCTCGAAATAGTGCTCGGCAGCCACCTGGCCTATGGCCGATCCCTGCGCCGCAATGGTGGTAGCATCCATCTCCGCCCAGTATGCTTTAACATGGGCAAGGGCCATCCGCGAGCCTTCTATGCACGCCGACCTCTTCATCGCATTAATGTGCAGCACCGCATCAAGGAGTTGCTGCACTAAGCTGAAATAGTTGTTCGGCTTAGGCCCTTCCGGCCATAGCTGATCCACAACAGACCTCATGGCGAGTCCGGACAACCTATTCAGTTCGGCCCATTCGGCTAGCTGGTCAGTCAATGAAAGCGGACGCTCTGGAACGTGGAATTGCGTCCAGAACAGCTTGCCCACTTCACGATCTGTCTAACCTTGGAAATACTTGGCCGCGTCGGCAGCGCTCGCCGCCAAATCCATATACGCATCTGCTGAGCTCCATAGCCGATCCAGAGGGGCATACCGTGGATCTCCGAACTTCCTCCGCAACATGAAGGGTTTCCCAGCCGCAATATCCCCGGCTTCCCACAGCTCCTCCTTCTTCGCTCTCATAGCAGAACGGGTGTCTTTGTCTGCCGCCGCGGCCTTCTCAAGGTCCGTTGCCTTCGCTCGGTTTTCTTTCTCAAGGACCCAACAACGGTCGGCAGTGTCATTTAATTCTACGGCCATCTTGGCCATCTTCTCCTGGCTCTCGCAATGAGCGGCCTTCTCGGCTTTCAACTCTTCGGCTGCCTTCAAAGAAGCCGCATTACTAATCCTCGCTTGTTCCTTGGCTCGGGCAAGTTCTTCCCGCAAGGCTTCCATGGTGGCAGCTCATCTGCAGTCACAACATATTAAAGATACTGGCATTATGCTGCTCTTACTATGTGGCGTTCACCGGATAATAACACTTACCCTGTGCCTCGTCAAGCCTCTTGTTAACAAGGTCGATGTCGGCGTCTGCCACATCCAGTTGCCGTTTTAATTGGGCAAAATCCCTAGTCCGGCTAGCCACCGGAGCTCCCACCACCTGCACATAGAGGCAGTTTGGTTATTGCCTGGGAATATGATCCTTTGTTCGCCGCCGTTCTCGACGACAACCAGAGTCTCAGGGGCTACTATCTACATAGGGCACACCTAACATGTGCAGTACTATCACATATTATCTCACATACCTCAAAGCCTGTCAATAGACTCATAAAGGCTTCATGTAATCCGCTTTCAGCGGACGAGATTCTCTCCACCACCGTACCCATCAGCGTGCGGTGCTCTTCTGAGATGGCCGCTCTCCCCACCAGCTCCCTCAGAACGTCCGACCGCACACCAGTCGGTGCCGGACTCTTTCGTATGCTCTCTTCGGGAGCCGGAAACTGGGGACTTCGGGGGTCTACGGGATTATCTTCTGGACTCACTGGATCCGGAGAGGCCCTCCGTGACGACACTTCGGGGTCGCCCGCTTCTGGAGCGGAGGAGTCCAGGGGAGGCGTTTCGCTCTCCATAATCTCTGGAAGAAGATCCCCCGAAGACGAGCTCATTTGAGGGGGGCTGAGGCCCGAACTGCAAGATAGATGCGGTGGTTATTTTCTCAGAGGAAAAAGGTAGCCTGCCCTTACTATTAAAATATTTTGGATCACTTACGACTCGTTGGAGGGCTGATCCCCCCACGGACTCTGTGCGGCAAAAACACCCCCCAAGGCAGGACCCTCAGTGGGAGACCTCTTGTCCCGTTTGGAGGCTTCGGCTTCCGGATCCTCGGAAGCAGTCCTTTTCCTCCCCCGATCGTCCTCCTTCGTGGAGACGCTCGTTCCCTCGGTTGGAGCGGATAGCGATGGGGGCCCGCGGCCACCCGTATTATCTCCCTCGGTATCTTCCTTCAAGGGCTCCGGGCAAGGTGCGACCTCGAGCATCTTCTCCAATACCGGATTTTCCAAACCCTCAAGGAGGGGGGCCAAACACCGAATCATCTTCGCCTTTGTTAGCCAGTCCTGGTCAAAAGGCGAACTCTCAGAAATAACTTCGAATAAAAGACAGTGTGTTCGGCTAGGGGATTTCTTACTTGTTCGGCGGCGCGGTTACTGCTCAGGCCCACGTCCTCGGTGATATCCGGACATTCCACTTGAGGTCCGAAGAATGACTTGTACATCTCCTCGTGCGTCAGGCCGAGGAAACTTTGAATGGCACGTGGTCCCTCTGGGTTGAACTCCCACAAGCGCAGGGGCCGGCATTTGCAAGGCTGGACTTGACGAACCAACATAACTTGTACTACCGCAACCAAATTAAAATCTCCCTCGAAGAGATCTCGAATGCGGCTTTGCAGTATAGGCACGTCCTTGGCTGGACCCCAGCTCAGACCCCTGCTAATCCATGACATTAGTTGTGGTGGGGGGCCCGGGCGGAAAGTGGGGGCAGCCGCCCACTTGGCACTTCTAGGAGCCGTGATGTAAAACCACTCCCGTTGCCATAATTTGGACACCTCTGAAAAGGAGCCTTTCGGCCATGGAGCTCCTGCCATCTTTCCTATTGATGCACCTCCGCACGCTGCATGTTGCCCCTCGATCATCTTCGGTTGTACTTCAAAGGTCTTGAGCCACATGCCGAAGTGAGGGGTCACACGGATGAAGGCCTCACACACGACAATAAATGTCGTGATGTGGAGAAAGGAGTCCGGAGCTAGATCGTGGAAATCTAGCCCGTAATAGAACATCAAGCCCCTGACGAAGGGATCCAGAGTGAGGCCTAGACCTCGGAGGAAGTGGGAGACGAACACAACGTTCTCGTTGGGTTCGGGAGTAGGCACGACCTGCCCTCGAGCAGGCAGCCGATGCGAAACCTCGGCGGTCAGGTATCTGGCCTCCCTCAACTTCTTAATGTCCTCTTCCGTCACGGAGGAGGGCATCCATCGGCCTTGAAGGCTGGATCCAGACATGATTGAAGATCTAGAGCACCTAACCTGGGCTTTGGGTGTTAGAACTCGAGGCGGGGGAAGGGTTTGGTTGAGCACGAGAGGGAAAAAGCGAAAACCTTGTCCCCTTATAAAGAGGGTGAATATCAAGCGTCCTCTCCATAGCCGTCTTAGACTTGCCTATAATCTAGGGGTCCTAGACACGGTTGGGTTACCCATGACCGCATTAATGAGAATCCCGTAATTAGGGGAACACGATCTCCGCTTCGGTAAAGCATGTCAAGAAACCGCCTCGCGTTATGTGTGGAGCTGGTTAAGAGAAACAGTTTGGATAATCACCGGGCCATGACATGACGTCATGCTGTCAAAACAAGCTAGCGGATTAGATCTGCGAAAACATTATTCTCTCTACAGTGAAATATGGGACTTATTTTGCAGGGTCGGACACTATCCTCGTATTCAAATTCTTCTGTGATGTATTCGGAGAAGGAACCCGCCTTGCAATGCCGAAGACAACTGCGCGCCGGACTCATCGTCATTGAAGCCTGGTTCAGGGGCTACTGAGAGAGTCCTGGATTAGGGGGTCTCCGGACAGCCGGACTACCTCAATTGGCCGGACTGTTAGACTATAAAGATACAAGATTGAAGACTTCGTCTCGTGTCCGGATGGGACTCTACTCGGCGTGGAAGGCAAGCTAGGCAATACGTATATGGATATCTCCTCCTTTGTAACCGACCTTGTGTAACCCTAACCCTCTTCGGTGTCTATATAAATCGAAGGGTTTTAGTCCATACAACAAGAATCACAACATACAATCATACCATAGGCTAGCTTCTAGGGTTTAGCCTCTCTGATCTCGTGGTAGATCTACTCTTGTAACACCCATATCTTCAATATTAATCAAGCAGGATGTAGGGTTTTACCTCCATCAAGAGGGCCCGAACCTGGGTAAAACTTCGTGTCCCTTGCCTCCTGTTACCATCCGGCCTAGACGCACAGTTCGGGACCCCCTACCCGAGATCCGCCGGTTTTGACACCGACAATGAAGATCATGGTGCTACTTTGAAGCACAAGTGTGGTAAAAGGATAGTAGCATTGCCCCTTCTCTCCTTTTCTCTCCTTTTCTTTTTTGGCCTCTTTTTTCTCTCTCTCTTTTTTTAAATTTATTTTTCGTCCGGAGTCTCATCCCGACTTGTGGGGGAATCATAGTCTCCATCATCCTTTCCTCACTGGGACAATGCTCTAATAATGATGATCATCACACTTCTTTTTTACTTACAACTCAAGAATTATAACTCGATACTTAGAACAAAATATGACTCTATATGAATGCCTCCGACGGTGTACCGGGATGTGCAATGACTCATGAGTGACATGTATGAAAGAATTACAAACGGTGGCTTTGCCACAAATACGATGTCAACTACATAATCATGCAAAGCAATATGACAATAATGAAGCATGTCATAATAAACAGAACGGTGGAAAGTTGCATGGCAATATATCTCGGAATGGCTATGGAAATTCCATAATAGGTAGGTATGGTGGCTGTTTTGAGGAAGATAATGGTGGGTGATGACCCACAAGTATAGGGGATCTATCATAGTCCTTTCGATAAGTAAGAGTGTCGAACCCAACGAGGAGCAGAAGGAAATGATAAGAGGTTTTCAGCAAGGTATTCTCCGCAAGTACTGAAATAAGTGGTAACAGATAGTTTTGTGATAAGATAAATTGTAACGAGCAACAAGTAACAAAAGTAAATATAGTGAAGCAAGGTAGCCCAATCCTTTTTGTAGCAAAGGACAAGCCGGAATAAACTCTTATAATAGGAAAAGCGCTCCCGAGGACACATGGGAATATCGTCAAGCTAGTTTTCATCACGTTCATATGATTTGCGTTCGATACTTTGATAATTTGATACGTGGGTGGACCGGTGCTTGGGTGCTATTCTTACTTGAACAAGCATCCCACTTATGATTAACCTCTATTGCAAGCATCCGCAACTACAACAAAAGTATTAAGGTAAACCTAACCATAGCATGAAACATATGGATCCAAATCAGCCCCTTACGAAGCAACGCATAAACTAGGGTTTAAGCTTCTGTCACTCTAGCAACCCATCATCTACTTATTACTTCCCAATGCCTTCCTCTAGGACCAAATAATGGTGAAGTGTTATGTAGTCTGCGTTCACATAACACCACTAGAGGCTAGATAACAGCCATCTTATCAAAATATCAAACGAATACCAAATTCACATGACTACTAATAGCAAGACTTCTCCCTTGTCCTCAGGAACAAATGTAATTACTCACAAAGCATATTCATGTTCATAATCAGAGGGGTAATAATATGCATATAGGATCTGAACATATGATCTTCCACCAAATAAACTAACTAGCATCAACTACAAGGAGTAATCAACACTACTAGCAACCTACTAGCACCAATCCCGGACTTTGAGACAAGAATTGGATACAAGAGATGAACTAGGGTTTGGAGATGAGATGGTGCTGGTGAAGATGTTGATGGAGATTGCCCTATCCCGATGAGAGGAGCGTTGGTGATGACGATGGTGATGACTTCCCCCTCCCGGAGGGAAGTATCCCCGGCAGAACAGCTCCGCTGGAGCTCTAGATTGGTTCCGCCAAGGTTCCGCCTCGTGGCGGCGGAGTCTCGTCCCGAAAAGTTCCCTTTGGTTTTTTTCTCATCGAAAGACTTCATATAGGAGAAGATGGACGTCGGAGAGCCACCAGGGGGCCCACGAGGTAGGGGGGCGCGCCCTAGGGGGGGGCGCCCCCCACCCTCGTGAGCAGGCTATGGGCCCCCTGGCCTTCATCTTTGGCGAGGATTTTCTTTATTTATTTTAAGATGTTCCATGGAGTTTCAGGACTTCTGGAGTTGCGCAGAATAGGTCTCTAATATTTTCTCCTTTTCCAGCCCAGAATTCCAGTTGCCGGCGTTCTCCCTCCTTATGTAAACCTTGTAAAATAAGAGAGAATAGCCATAAGTATTGTGATATAAAGTGAAATAACAGTCCATAATGCAATAAATATCGATATAAAAGCATGATGCAAAATGGGCTTATCAACTCCCCCAAGCTTAGACCTCGCTTGTCCTCAAGCGAAAAGCCGATAACAATAAATATGTCCTCATGTTTAGAGGTAGAGGCGTCGATAAAAATAAAAATACGGACATGAAGGCATCATGATTATTCTCATAATAGCAACATACATAGATTTTGTCATATGATTACTTATGTTCAAGTGATGATCTATTCACGATGCAAAAGTATAAATCATAAACCTTATTGGGCTCCGACAAACTATAATCTCAGTCATTGAAGCAATTGCAATTTATCATAACATCAGAAAGATTCTATGTCAGAGCTAAAAAGCAAGTCCACATACTCAACTATCATTTAGTCCTCCATAATTGCTAACACTCACGCAATACTTGTGGTTACGGAGTTTTAATCGGACACAGAGAAAGATAGGGGCTTATAGTTTTGCCCCACAACCTTTTACCTCAAGGGTAATGTCAACAATAATGGTTCAAGGATCTTACTCAATCCATAGGTAGATATGGTGGACTCTCATGGTAAAACTGGTTTAAGGGTATTTGGAAGCACAAGTAGTATTTCTACTTGGTGTTGAGAATTTGGCTAGCATGAGGGGGAAAGGCAAGCTCAACAAGTTAGAGGATCCATGACAACATACTTTATCTCGGATATAAGAAAGACATAACTCATTACGTTGTCTTCCTTGTCCAACATCAACTCTTTAGCATGTCATATTTTAATGAGTGCTCCCAATCATAAAAGATGTCAATGATAATATATCTATATGTGAAAACCTCTCTTTCCTTATTACTTCCTATTAATTGCAACAATGACCAAAGCTATGTCTGCCAACTCCCAACAACTTTTAATCATCATACTCTTTCTATGTGAAGCCATTACTCTCAATAAGATCAATATGAACTTTTTGTTTCTTTTTGTTCTTTTCTTCTTTCTTTTATTCGCCCAAGATCATGGCAAAATAATCAAGCCCTTGACTCGACACTAATCTTTATTATATATAGCTCACGGACTCGATTACAAAAGAGATCATAAAGCAAAACTCAAAACTAGATCATGCCATAAACTTTATTCTACTAGATCAAGATACTACTAATAGGATCGAACTAAGAAAAACGGTAAAGATAGGATTTGTGATTGTGATACGATACCGGGGCACCTCCCCCAAGCTTGGCAGTTGCCAAGGGGAGTGCCCATACCCATGTGATTATATCTCCTTCTTTGTTGTCGGTGTAATATTCTTGGCGATGATTCCCCTCAGGATGCGGTTCTCCTCCTCGAGCTTATTGACTTGCTGTTTGAGGTCCATTATTTCCTTACGAAGCTTTCCTGTGACAGCTAAAGCTCCTTGCACCCAAGGGTGTTGCATAGCTGCGGGAGAACAAGTGACACTCCTCTTCATATTTTCATAAGAAAGAAATCTAACATTAGAAGGGATAACCGAGTTTGGAATAGCTGAGCTCTGTAGTCCCCCCATCGTGAACCCAGCTCGGAGGTGAGAGGTGACTTCTTGATCCTCCATGGCATCTACTCTCATCAAGTCAGCCTCCATCTCTTCCTCCGTTGCTGGCCCAAAATGGTCAGCGTCGGTGTTTCCCGTTGGTTCCGGTGCCGGATTAGATACCCGGCTCTCCCCGATTGACTCTTGAGAAGACATCTTGCTCTAATCTGCAGCAGCAACAGCTTGAAAACAAAAATAGAGGAGGTTTGCGTGATACGGGAGTCAAAACCTTCGGGAGATTATATAATAAATTTTTACCGACCAAAATACGTATCGTGCAAGAAAACGGAGTCCGGAAGGCACACAAGGTGCTCACGAGGTAGGGGGGCGCGCCCACCACCCGCGTGGGGCCCTCGTGTCCTTCCCGGACTGCTACTTATTCTTCTATTTTTCTAAATATTCCAAAACGGAGAAATATTGCCTTAAAAATTGTTTTGGAGTCGGTTTACTTACCGTACCACATACCTATTCCTTTTCGGTGTCTGAAACGTTTCGGAAAGTGTCCCTTATGTATTCCTCCGGGGTTACGGTTTCAATAATATTGGTTTCAACATTTATGGGATTACCTGAGATATAATGTTTGATTCTTTGACCGTTTACCACCTTCGGATTTGTGCCTTCGAAGTTGTTGATCTTTATGGCACCGGAACGATAGACCTCTTCGATAACATAGGGGCCTTCCCATTTAGAGAGAAGTTTTCCTGCAAAAAATCTTAAACGAGAGTTGTATAGCAATACATAATCACCTACATTAAACTCACGCTTTTGTATCCTTTTTTCATGCCATCTTTTAATTTTTTCTTTAAACAACTTGGCATTTTCATAAGCTTGGGTTCTCCATTCATCGAGTGAGCTAATATCAAATAACCTCTTCTCACCGGCAATTTTAAAATCATAGTTGATCTCTTTAATAGCCCAATATGCCTTATGTTCTAGTTCGAGAGGTAAGTGACATGCTTTTCCATAAACCATTTTATACAGAGACATACCCATAGGATTTTTATATGCAGTTCTATAAGCCCACAATGCATCATCAAGTTTCTTGGACCAATTCTTTCTAGACCTATTAACAGTCTTATGCAAAATTAATTTTAGCTCTCTATTGCTCAACTCTACTTGACCACTAGACTGAGGGTGATAAGGAGATGCAATTCTATGATTAACATCATATTTAGCAAGCATTTTACGGAAAGCACCATGAATAAAGTGTGAACCACCATCAATCATTAAATATCTAGGGACTCCAAACCTCGGGAAAATAACTTCTTTAAGCATTTTAATAGAAGTGTTATGATCAGCACTACTAGTTGGAATAGCTTCTACCCACTTAGTAACGTAATCAACAACAACTAGAATATGTGTGTATCCATTAGAGGCAGGAAAAGGTCCCATATAATCAAAGCCCCTAACATCAAATGGTTCAATAACAAGTGAATAATTCATAGGAATTTCTTGACGTCTACTAATATTACCAATTCTTTGACATTCATCACAAGACAAGACAAACTTACGGGCATCCTTGAAGAGAGTAGGCCAATAAAAACTAGATTGCAATACCTTATGTGCAGTTCTATCTCCAGCGTGGTGTCCTCCATAAGCCTTGGAGTGACACTTGCGTAGGATCTGTTCCTGGTCATGCTCAGGTACACAACGTCTAATAACACCATCTACTCCTTCTTTATAAAGATGTGGGTCATCCCAAAAGTAATGTCTCAGGTCATAGAAAAACCTTTTCTTTTGCTGGTATGTGAAGCTAGGTGGTATAAACTTAGCAACAATATAATTAGCATAATCAGCATACCATGGAGTACTACGAGAAGTACTTATAACATTTAATTGTTCATTAGGAAAGCTATCATTAATAGGTAGTGGGTCATCAAGAACATTCTCTAACCTAGACAAGTTGTCTGCAACGGGGTTCTCAGCTCCCTTTCTATCAACAATATGCAAATCAAATTCTTGTAGCAAGAGAACCCATCTAATAAGTCTAGGTTTAGCATCTTTCTTTTCCATAAGGTATTTAATAGCAGCATGATCAGTGTGAATAATTACTTTAGAATCGACAATATAAGGTCTGAACTTATCACAAGCAAATACAACTGCTAAAAGCTCTTTTTCAGTAGTAGCATAATTTCTTTGAGCATTGTCTAAAGTCTTACTAGCATGATGAATAACATTTAATTTCTTATCAACTCTTTGCCCTAGAACAACACCTACAACATAATCACTAGCATCACACATAATTTCAAAGGGTAAATTCCAATCAGGTGGCTGAACAACAGGTGCAGAGACTAATGCTTTCTTAAGTATTTCAAATGCTTCTACACAATCATGATCAAAGACAAATGGTATATCTTTTTGCAATAAATTAGTCAGATGCCGAGAATTTTTTTGAGAAGTCCTTAATGAACCTCCTGTAAAATCTGGCGTGACCAAGGAAACTTCTTATACCTTTGATGTCCTTGGGACATGGCATCTTTTCAATAGCATCGACCTTGGCTTTATCAACTTCAATACCTCTTTCAGAAACTTTATGCCCCAAGACAATACCTTCATTAACCATAAAGTGGCACTTTTCCCAATTCAAGACAAGATTAGTTTCTTCGCATCTCTGCAAAACTCGATCAAGATTGCTCAAGCAATCATCAAAAGAGGAACCATAGACGGAAAAATCGTCCATGAAAACCTCACAAATCTTTTCACAAAAGTCAGAGAATATAGCCATCATGCATCTTTGAAAGGTAGCAGGTGCATTACATAAACCAAAAGTCATACATCTATAAGCAAAAGTAGCAAAAGGGCATGTAAAAGTAGTCTTTGATTGATCTCTAGCCGACACAGGTATTTGAGAGAAACCAGAATAACCATCTAGAAAGCAATAGTGTGTATGTTTGCATAATCTTTCTAGCATTTGATCAATAAAAGGTAAGGGGTAATGATCTTTCTTAGTAGCTTTATTAATTTGCGGAAATCAATTACCATCCTATAACCTGTGATAATTCTTTGTGGAATCAATTCATCTTTATCATTAGGAACAACAGTAATACCTCCCTTCTTAGGGACACAATGGACAGGACTTACCCACTCACTATCAGCAACGGGATAGATTATACCTGCCTCCAGAAGCTTGAGTATTTCTTTTCTTACCACTTCTTTCATTTTAGGATTCAGACGTCGTTGAGGATCACGAACTGGTTTGGCATCTGCTTCCAAATTTATTTTATGTTGACATAGAGTGGGACTAATGCCCTTAAGATCATCAAGAGTATATCCAATAGTAGCACGATGCTTCTTTAGAGTTTTCAATAATCTTTCTTCTTCATGCTCTGAAAGGTTAGCACTTATAATAACAGGATATATCTTCTTTTCATCAAGATAAACATATTTAAGATTATCAGGCAAAGGTTTAAGCTCAAACACGGGATCACCCTTGGGTGGAGGAGGATCCCCTAAAATTTCAATAGGCAAGTTGTGTTTGAGAATAGGTTCCTGTTTAAAGAATACTTCATCTATTTCCCTTCTTTCATTCATGAACATATCATTCTCATGGTCTAGCAAATAGTGTTCTAAAGGATCACTAGGAGGTACGGCAATAGAAGCAAGACCAATAATTTCATCCTTACTAGGTAATTCTTCCTCCCGATGTTGTTTACTAAATTTAGAGAAATTAAACTCATGAACCATATCATCCAAGCCAACAGTAACAACATTCTTTGTGCAATCTATGGTAGAATTGACATTATTTAAGAAGGGTCTACCAAATATAATGGGACAAAAGCTATCTTGTGGGGAACCAAGAACAAGAAAATCAGCAGGATATTTAGTTTTCCCACACAAGACTTTAACATCTCCAACAATTCCCATTAGTGAAATAGTATCTCTATTAGCAAGTTTAATAGTAACATCAATTTCTTCTAACTCAACAAGTGCAATGTCATGCATAATTTCTTTGTATAAGTCAATAGGTATTGCACTAGCACTAGCACCCATATCACATAAGCCATGATAACAATGATCTCCTATTTTAACAGAAATAACAGGCACGCCTACCACATGTCTATGTTTATCTTTATCACAAGGTTTAGCAATTCTAGCAGTTTCACCTTCGAACTGAATAACATGCCCATCAATATTATCATACAAGAGATCTTTAACAATAGCAATATTAGGTTCTACTTTAACTTGCTCAGGAGGTGTATAAGTTCTAATATTGCTTTTACGAACAACAGTTGAAGCTTTAGCATGATCCTTTATTCTAACAGGGAAAGGTGGTTTCTCAACATAAGAAGTAGGAACAATAGGATCATTATAAGTGACAGTCTTTTCTTCAACTTTAATAGGTGCAACTACTTTTACTTCTATGGGAGGATGATATTTAAACCACTTCTCCTTAGGGAGATCAACATAAGTAGCAAAAGATTCACAGAAAGAAGCTACTATCTCAGAGTCAAGTCCATATTTAGTGCTAAACTTGCGGAAAATATCGGTGTCCATAAAAGATTTAACACAATCGAACTTAGGTGTCATACCTGACTCCTTACCTTCGTCGAGGTCCCAATCTTCAGAGTTGCGTTTAATTCTATCCAATAAATTCCATATGAATTCAATAGTCTTCATCATAAAAGAGCCAACATAAGAAGTATCGAGCATGGTTTGATTATTATGAGAAAGCCGAGCATAAAAACTTTGCATAATTATTTATCTCGAGAGCTCATGATTGGGGCATGAATATAACATTGATTTAAGACTCCCCCAAGCTTGAGCGATGCTTTCTCCTTCGCGAGGCCAGAAATTATATATATAATTGCGATCACGATGAACAAGATGCATAGGGTAATACTGAAATTCCAACTTCAATCTTTTATAGTCCCATGATCTCATATCATCACATAGCCTATACCATATCAATGCGTCTCCCTTCAAAGATAAAGGGAAGACCTTCTTCTTAGCAACATCATCGGGTATACCTGCAAGCTTAAATAATCCACAGACTTCATCCACATATATTAAGTGCTCATAAAGATGCTTTGTTCCATCTCCTGTAAAAGGGTTAGCTAGCAGTTTTTCAATCATACCCGAAGGAAATTCAAAAGGAGTTTCATTTTCAATAGGTTCAGTAGGTTGAGGAGCAACTCTTTGCTCTACTGGACAGGGTGAAGATACCCCG
The DNA here is from genome assembly GCF_056163025.1 of Triticum urartu. Lineage (NCBI taxonomy): Eukaryota > Viridiplantae > Streptophyta > Magnoliopsida > Poales > Poaceae > Triticum > Triticum urartu. The sequence continues at coordinate 233,817,452 of NC_141873.1, forward strand.
AACAAGCCCCTCAAAGAATTACTTTCCATAGTAGCAAGTGATAGTAAATTTCAGCACACTATAAATTTTTCCTTACCAAATTCCACCTACCAAAGGCGCTACACTCCCCGGCAACGGCGCCAGAAAAGAGTCTTGATGACCCACAAGTATAGGGGATCTATCGTAGTCCTTTCGATAAGTAAGAGTGTCGAACCAACGAGGAGCAGAAGGAAATGATAAGCGGTTTTCAGCAAGGTATTCTCTGCAAGTACTGAAATAAGTGGTAACAAATAGTTTTGTGATAAGATAAATTGTAACGAGCAACAAGTAAAAAAAGTAAATAAAGTGCAGCAAGGTGGCCCAATCCTTTTTGTAGCAAAGGACAAGCCGGAACAAACTCTTATAATAGGAAAAGCGCTCCCGAGGACACATGGGAATATCGTCAAGCTAGTTTTCATCACGTTCATATGATTGGCGTTCGATACTTTGGTAATTTGATATGTGGGTGGACCGGTGCTTGGGTGTTGTTCTTACTTAAACAAGCATCCCACTTATGATTAACCTCTATTGCAAGCATCCGCAACTACAACAAAAGTATTAAGGTAAACCTAACCATAGCATGAAACATATGGATCCAAATCAGCCCCTTACGAAGCAACGCATAAACTAGGGTTTAAGCTTCTGTCACTCTAGCAACCCATCATCTACTTATTACTTCCCAATGCCTTCCTCTAGGCCCAAATAATGGTGAAGTGTTATGTAGTCGACGTTCACATAACACCACTAGAGGCTAGACAACATACATCTTATCAAAATATCAAATGAATACCAAATTCACATGACTACTAATAGCAAGACTTCTCCCTTGTCCTCAGGAACAAACGTAATTACTCACAAAGCATATTCATGTTCATAATCAGAGGGGTAATAATATGCATATAGGATCTGAACATATGATCTTCCACCAAATAAACCAACTAGCATCAACTACAAGGAGCAATCAACACTACTAGCAACCTACTAGCACTAATCCCGGACTTTGAGACAAGAATTGGATACAAGAGATGAACTAGGGTTTGGAGATGAGATGGTGCTGGTGAAGATGTTGATGGAGATTTCCCTCTCCCGATGAGAGGAGCGTTGGTGATGACGATGGTGATGATTTCCCCCTCCCGAAGGGAAGTATCCCTGGTAGAATAGCTCTGCTGGAGCTCTAGATTGGTTCCGCCAAGGTTCCGCCTCGTGGCGGCGGAGTCTCGTCCCGAAAAGTTCCCTCTGGTTTTTTTTTCTCATCGAAAGACTTCATATAGGAGAAGATGGACGTCGGAGAGCCACCAGGGGGCCCACGAGGTAGGGGGCGCGCCATAGGGGGGGTGCCCCAGCCTCGTGAGCAGGGCATGGGCCCCTGGCCTTCATCTTTGGCGAGGATTTTTCTTTATTTATTTTAAGATGTTCTGTGGAGTTTCAGGACTTTTGGAGTTGCGCAGAATAGGTCTCTAATATTTGCTCCTTTTCCAGCCCAGAATTCCAGCTGCCGGCATTCTCCCTCCTTATGTAAACCTTGTAAAATAAGAGAGAATAGCCATAAGTACTGTGATATAAAGTGAAATAAAAGTCCATAATGCAATAAATATCGATATAAAAGCATGATGCAAAATGGGCGTATCAGTGGGTTTATGGTACCGACGAAAGTTGCGCGGTACTAGAGAGGCTAGCAATGGTGGAAGGGTGAGAGTGCGTATAATCCATGGACTCAACATTAGTCATAAATAACTCACATACTTATTGCAAAAATCTATTAGTCATCGAAACAAAGTACTACGCGCATGCTCCTAGGGGGATAGATTGGTAGGAAAAGACCATCGCTCGTCCCCGACCGCCACTCATAAGGAAGGCAATCAACAAATAAATCATGCTCCGACTTCATCACATAACGGTTCACCATATGTGCATGCTACGGGAATCACAAACTTCAACACAAGTATTTCTCAAATTCACAACTACTCAACTAGCATGACTCTAATATCACCATCTCCATATCTCAAAACACTCATCAAGTATCAAACTTCTCTTAGTATTCAATGCACTTATATGAAAGTTTTTATTATTGCCATGTTGTTCTAAAGACTCTCAAAATAATATAAGTGATGCACAAGAGTTTATCTATTTCTATAAAATAAAACCACCGCCGTTCTCTAAAAGGATATAAGTGAAGCACTAGAGCAAATGACAAACTACTCCGAAAGATATAAGTGAAGAACAATGAGTAGTCGAATAATTATGCAACTATGTGAAGACTCTCTAACATTTAATAATTTCAGATCTTGGTATTTTATTCAAACAGAAAGCAAAACAAAATAAAATAAAATGAAGCTCCAAGCAAAACACATATCATGTGGTGAATAAAAATATAGCTCCAAGTAAAGTTACCGATGAACGAAGACGAAAGAGGGGATGCCATCCGGGGCATCCCCAAGCTTAGGCTCTTCGTTGTCCTTGAATATTACCTTGGGGTGCCTTGGGAATCCCCAATCTTAGGCTCTTGGCACTCCTTATTCCATAGTCCATCGAATCTTTACCCAAAACTTGAAAACTTCACAACATAAAACTTAACAGAAAACTCGTAAGCTCCGTTAGCGAAAGAAAACAAAACACCACTTCAAGGTATTGTAATTAACTCATTCTTTATTTATATTGGCTTTAAACATACTGTATTACAACTTCTCTATGGTTATGAACTCTTTTACTAGCCATAGATTCATCAAAATAAGCAAACAACACATGAAAAACAGAATCTGTCAAAAAACAGAACAGTCTGAAGTAATCTGTAACTAACGCAAACTTTTGGAACCCCCAAAATCCTGAGAAATTAGGAAGTCCTAGGAAATTTTTTTATTAATCTACTGCAAGTGGAATTGGTATTTTGTCGCTCTCTGGTAAAAAATTAAAATTATTCTCTTGAGCGCATACTTTCTGTTTTTTACAGCAAGATCAAATAACAATCACCCAAGAAGGTTCTAAAGGCTTTACTTGGCACAAACACTAATTAAAACATAAAACCACATCTAAACAGAGTCTAAATAAATTATTTATTACTAAACAGGAACAAAAATAAAATTTGGTTGCCTCCCAACAAGCGCTATCGTTTAACGCCCTAGCTAGGCATGATGATTTCAATGATGCTAACATAAAAGATAAGAATTGAAACATAAAGAGAGCATCATGAAGAATATGACTAGCAAATTTAAGTCTAACCCACTTCCTATGCATAGGGATTTTGTGAGAAAACAACTTATGGGAACAAGAATCAACTTGCATAGGAAAGCAAAACAAGCATAACTTCAAGAGTTTAAGCACATAGAGAGGAAACTTGATATTATTGCAATTCCTACGAGCATATATTCCTTCCTCATAATAATTTTCAGTAGCATAATGAATGAATTCAACAATATAACTAGCACCTAAAGCATTCTTTTCATGATCTACAAGCATAGAAAATTTACTACTCTCTACATAAGCAAAATTCTTCTCAATCGGAATAGTAGTGGGAGCAAACTCAACAAAACAACTATCATGTGAGGCATAATCCAATTGAAAGTTAAAATCAAGATGACAAGTTTCATGGTTATCATTGTTCTTTATAGCATACATGTCATCACAATAATCATCATATATAGCAACTTTGTTCTCATAATCAATTGGAACCTCTTCCAAAATAGTGGAATTATTACTAAATAAAGTCATGACCTCTCCAAATCCACTTTTATCAATATAATCATCATAAATAGGAGGCATGCTATCATCATAATAAATTTTCTCATCAAAGCTTGGGGGACTAAACATGTCATGTTCATCAAACATAGCTTCCCCAAGCTTGTGGCTTTGCATATCATTAGCATCATGGATATTCAAGGAATTCGTACTAACAACATTGCAATCATGCTCATCATTCAAATATTTAGTGCCAAACATTCTAATGCATTCTTCTTCTAGCACTTGAACACAATTATCGGAATCCTTATTCTCATGAGAGATATTAAAAAGATGAAGCATATGAGGTACCCTCAATTCCATTTTTTGTAGTTTTCTTTTATAGAGTAAACTAGTGATAAAACAAGAAACAAAAAGATTCAATTGCAAGATCTAAAGATATACCTTCAAGCGCTAACCTCCCCGCCAACGGTGCCAGAAAAGAGCTTGATGTATACTACACAACCTTCTTCTTGTAGACGTTGTTGGGCCTCCAAGTGCAAAGGTTTGTAGGACAGTAGCAAATTTCCCTCAAGTGGATGACCTAAGGTTTATCAATCTGTGGGAGGCGTAGGATGAAGATGGTCTCTCTCAAGCAACCCTGCAACCAAATAACAAAGAGTCTCTTGTGTCCCCAACACACCCAATAGAATGGTAAATTGTATAGGTGCACTAGTTCAGCGAAGAGATGGTGATACAAGTGCAATATGGATAGTAGATAATGGTTTTTGTAGTCAGAAAATATAAAAACAGCAAGGTAGCAAGTGGTAAAAGTGAGCACAAACGGTATTGCAATGCTAGGAAACAAGGCCTAGGGTTCATACTTTCACTAGTGCAAGTTCTATCAACAATAATAACATAATTGGATCATATAACTATCCCTCAACATGCAACAAAGAGTCACTCCAAAGTCACTAATAGCGGAGAACAAATGAAGAGATTATGGTAGGGTATGAAACCACCTCAAAGTTATCCTTTCTGATTGATCTATTCAAGAGTCCGTAGTAAAATAACATGAAGCTATTCTTTCCGTTCGATCTATCATAGAGTTTGTACTAGAATAACACCTTAAGACACAAATCAACCAAAACCCTAATGTCACCTAGATACTCCAATGTCACCTCAAGTATCCGTGGGTATGATTATACGATATGCATCACACAATCTCAGATTCATCTATTCAACCAACACAAAGAACTTAAAAGAGTGCCCCAAAGTTTCTACCGGAGAGTCAAGATGAAAACGTGTGCCAACCCCCATGCATAAGTTCACGAGGTCACGGAACTCGCAAGTTGATCACCAAAACATATATCAAGTGGAGCACGTGATATACCATTGTCACCACAGATAAGCACGTGCAAGACATGCATCAAGTGTTCTCAAATCCTTAAAGACTCAATCCGATGAGATAACTTCAAAGGGAAAACTCAATCCATTACAAGAGAGGAGAGGGGGAGAAACATCATAAGATCCTAATATAATATCAAAGCTCACGATACATCAAGATCGTACCACCTCAAGAACACGAGAGAGAGAGATCAAACACATAGTTACTGGTACATACCCTCAGCCCCGAGGGTGGACTACTCCCTCCTCGTCATAGAGAGCGCCAGGATGATGAAGATGGCCACCGGAGAGGGATCCCCCCTCCGGCAAGGTGCCAGAACGGGTCTAGATTGGTTTTCGGTGGCTATGGAGGCTTCTGGCGGCGGAACTCCCGATCTATTCTGTTCCCCGATGTTTCTAGGGTATATGGATATATATGGGCGAAAGACGTCGGTCAGGGGGGCCACGAGGCGGACATGAGGCAGGGGGGCGTGCCCAGGGGGTAGGGCGCGCCCCCACCCTCGTGGTGGCCTCGGGACTCTTCTGGCCCACCTCCGGTACTCCGTGGGCTTCTTCTGGTCCAAAAATGATCTCCGTGAAGTTTCAGGTCAATTGGACTCCGTTTGATTTTCCTTTTCTGCGATAGTTAAAAACAAGGAAAAAACAAAAACTGGCACTAGGCTCTAGGTTAATAGGTTAGTCCCAAAAATCATATAAAATAGCATATTAATGCATATAAAACATCCAAGGTTGATAATATAATAGCATGGAACAATAAAAAATTATAGATATGTTGGAGACGTATGAACCCACAAGTATAGGGATCAATCATAGTCCTTTCGATAAGTAAGAGTGTCGAACCCAACAAGGAGCAGAAGGAAATGACAAACGGTTTTCAGCAAGGTATTTTCTGCAGGTACTGAAATTATCAATAACAAATAGTTTGGTAGTAAGATGATTCATAACGGGTAACAAGTAACAAGAGTAGCAAAGGTACAACAAGGTGGCCCAATCCAAAGGATAAGCCTGGATGAACTCTTATATAAACCAAGCACTCCCGAGGACACAAGGGAATTATCATCAAGTTACTTTTCATCATGCTCATGTGATTCACGTTCGTTACTTTGATAATTTGATATGTGGGTGGACCGGTGCTTGGTGCTATCCTTACTTGGACAAGCCTCCCACTTATGATTAACCCCTCTTGCAAGCATCCGCAACTACGAAAGAAGAATTAAGATCAATCTAACCATAGCATGAAACATGTGGATCCAAATCATCCCCTTACGAAGCAACACATAAACTAGGGTTTAAGCTTCTGTCACTCTAGCAACCCATCATCTACTTATTACTTCCCAATGCCTTCCCCTAGGCCCAAATCATGGTGAAGTGTCATGTAGTCGATGTTCACATAACACCATTAGAGGAAAGACAACATACATCTCAGCAAAATATCGAACGAATACCAAGTTCACATGATTACTTATAACAAGACTTCTCCCATGTCCTCTAGAACAAACGTAACTACTCGCAAAGCATTCTCATGTTCAAGATCACAGGGTATTTAATATCAATAAGGATATGAACATATGATCTTCCACCAAATAAACCAACTAGCATCAACTACAAGGAGTAATCAACACTACTAGCAACGCACAGGTACCAATCTAAGGTTTTTAGACAAAGATTGAATACAAGAGGTGAACTAGAGTTTGAGAGGAGATGGTACTAGTGAAGATGTTGATGAAGATTGACCATCCCATGATGAGAGGATTGTTGGTGATGATGATGGCTTTGATTTCCTCCTCCCAGAGGGAAGTTTCCCAGCAGAATCGCTCTGCCGGAGCTTTAGATTGCTTTGCCCAGGTTCCACCTCGAGACAGCGGCGCTTCATACCGAAAGCCTCCTTATGATTTTTTCTAGGTCAAAACCTTTCATATAGCAGAAGATGGACACCGGGGGCTGGACAGGGGGCCCACAAGCTCAGGAGGCGTGCCCTGGGGAGTAAGGCGCGCCCCAGGCTTGTGGCCACCTGGTGGGGCCCCTTCTGTTGTTTATTCACCCAATATTTTATATATTCCAAAACAATCCTCCGTAATGTTTCAGGACATTTGGAGTTGTGCAGAATTGGCATCTCAAATTTCATGCTTTCTGGTCCAGAATTCCAGTTGCCAGCATTCTCCCTCTTCATGTAAATATTGTAAAATAAGAGAGAAAAGGCATAAGTATTGTACCATAATGTGAAATAATAGTCCATAATGCAATAAATATCAACATAACAACATGGTGCAAAATGGACGTATCAACTCCCCCAAGCTTAGACCTTGCTTGTCCTCAAGCGGAAGCCGAAATCGATAATCATGTCCACATGTTTAGAGACAGAGGTGTTGATAAAAATAAAATACGGACATGAAGGCATCATGATCATCTTTAGAACAACAACATATTGTCATATAACTGAAGGAAATATGCCATAGAGGCAATAATAAAGTTGTTATTTATATTTCCTTATATCATGATCAATGTTTACTATTCATGCTAGAATTGTATTAACCAGAAACTTAGTACATGTGTGAATACATAGACAAACAGAGTGTCACTAGTATGCCTCTACTTGACTAGCTCGTTGAATCAATGATGGTTATGTTTCCCGACCATAGACATGAGTTGTCATTTGATTAACGGGATCACATCATTAGAGAATGATGTGATTGACTTGACCCATCCGTTAGCTTAGCACGATGATTGTTTAGTTTGTTGCTATTGCTTTCTCCATAACTTATACATGTTCCTATGACTATGAGATCATGCAACTCCCGAATACTGGAGGAACACTTAGTGTGCTATCAAACGTCACAACGTAGCTGGGTGACTATAAAGATGCTCTACAGGTGTCTCCGATGGTGTTTGTTGAGTTGGCATAGATCGAGATTAGGATTTGTCACTCTGAGTATCGGAGAGGTATCTCTGGGCCCTCTCGGTAATGCACATCACTATAAGCCTTGCAAGCAATGTGACTAATGAGTTAGTTGCGGGATGATGCATTACGGAATGAGTAAAGAGACTTGCCGGTAACGAGATTGAACTAGGTATTGAGATATCGACGATCAAATCTCGGGCAAGTAACATACCGATGACAAAGGGAACAACGTATGTTGTTGTGCGGTTTGACCGATGAAGATCTTCGTAGAATATGTAGGAACCAATATGAGCATCCAGGTTCCGCTATTGGTTATTGACCGGAGATGAGTCTCGGTCATGTCTACATAGTTCTCGAACCCGTAGAGTCCGCACGCTTAACATTCGGTGACGATCGATATTATGAGTTTATGTGTTTTGATGAACTGAAGGTTGTTTGGAGTCCCGGATGTGATCGCGTGCATGACGAGGAGTCTCGAAATGGTCGAGACATAAAGATCAATATATTGGAAGCCTATGTTTGGGCATCGGAATGGTTCCGAGTGAATTCAGGCATATACCAGATTACCAGGGGGTTACCGGAACCCCCCGGGGAGTATATGGGCCCTAACGGGCTTTAGTGGAGAGAGAGAGGCAGCCAGGGCAGGCCGCGCCCCCTCCCCCTCTGGTCCGAATTGGACTAGGAAGGGGGGCAGCGCCCCCTTTCCTTCCTCCCTCTCCCCACCTTCCTTCTCTCCTAGTCCAACTAGGGAAGGGGGGAATCCTACTCCCGGTGGGAGTAGGACTCCTCCAGGGCGCGCCATAGAGGGCCGGCCCTCCCCCTCCTCCACTCCTTTATATACGGGGGAGGAGGGCACCCCATAGACACACAAGTTGATCATTGATCTCTTAGCGGTGTGTAGGATCGAAAGTATGTCTAGAGGGAGGGGTGATTAGACTACTTGACCAAATAAAAATCTAGCTTTTTCCCAATTTTAAGTCTTGGCAAATTTTAGCAACTTAGCACAAATCAAGTAAACAACCTACACATGCAATTCTAAGAGTATAGCAGCGGAATGTAAAACAATTGCATATGAAGGTAAATGGAGGAGTTTGGAGGGAGCAAATGCAATGTAGACACGGAGATTTTTGGCGTGGTTCCGTTAGGTGGTGCTATCGTACATCCATGTTGATGGAGACCTGAACACACGAAGTGTAACGGTTGCGCGAGTCCATGGAGGGTTCCACCCACGAAGGGTCCACAAAGAAGCAACCTTGTCTATCCCACCATGGCCATCGCCCACGAAGGACTTGCCTCACTAGGGTAGATCTTCACGAAGTAGGCGATCTCCCTGCCTGTATAAACTCCTTGGTTCAACTCCACAATCTTGACGGAGGCTCCCAAGTGACACCTAACCAATCTAGGAGACACCACTCTCCAAAAGGTAATAGATGGTGTGTTGATGATGAACTCCTTGCTCTTGTGCTTCAAATGATAGTCTCCCCAACACTCAACTCTCTCCCATAGGATTGGATTTGGTAGAAAGATGATTTGAGTGGAAAGCAACTTGGGGAAGGCTAGATATCAAGATTTCTATGGTTGAAATGGAATATCTTGACCTCAACACAAGTGTAGGTGGTTCTCTCTCAGAAAATGTATGTTGGAAGTGTAGGCTTATTCTGATGGCTCTCTCTATGAAAGAAGAGTGGGTGGAGGGGTATATATAGCCTCCACACAAATTCTAATTGTTACACACAAATCACCTAACTCGGTGGGACCGAAGTATAAAACTCGGTCATACCGATTTAGTTCAAAATGTGAACGTTAGGATTTTCGGTGGGACCGACATGTCAACTTGGTGGGACCAATTCCATTAGTGTTAGGGCATAATGTAATCTCAGGGGACCAATTACACAAACTCGGTGGGACCGATTTTGGTAATAGTCAAACAGAGAGTTGGTCAGGCAAACTCGGTGGGACCGATTCGCTCATCTCGGTTAGACCGGAACGTTACGAAAGGGAAATAGAGAGTTTGCATTGCAATCTCGGTGGACCGGTCGCTCATATCGGTTAGACTGAAACGTTACGAAGGGAAACAGAGAGTTTGCAACCCCATCTCGGTGAGACCGAGATTCCTATCGGTGAGACCGAAGTGACTAGGGTTTCACGCAGTGGCTATGTCAAATGAACTCGGTGGCGCCGGATAGAAGATTTTGGTGGGGCCGAGTTTGACTTTTGGTTTGGGACATATGTGGATATGAGAAAGTAGTTGAGGGTCTTTGGAGCATATCACTAAGCATTTTGAGCAAGTAACTCATTAAGCAACACCTCACCCCCTTTTAATAGTATTGGCTTTTCCAATGGACTCAACGTGATCTTGGATCACTAAAAGTAAAATGTAGAGTCTTGTGCTTTGAGCTTGAGCGAATCTTTTGTCCTTAGCATTTTGAGGGGTCCACTTTCTAATCCATGCCATGCCAATCATTGAGCTTTCCTGAAATATTTATTTTAAATAGCATTATCTCAATGAGCTATATGTAGTTAGGAATTACCAAAACCACCCAGGGATAGTTGCACTTTCACCGTGTGCGGTGCCCCCCTCCACCATAATCCACCTCGGCCATATCGTTGCAGTGCTTCGGCGAAGCCCTACGCCGGTAGCTTCTTCATCACCATCATCACGCCGTTGTGCTGACGAAGCTCTCCCTCGACACTCAGCTGGATCAAGAGTTCGTGGGACATCACCAAGCCTAACGTGTGCAGATCATGGAGGTGCCGTACTTTTAGTACTAGGATCGGTCAGATCGTGAAGACGTACGACTACATCAACCGCGTTGTCATAACGCTTCCGCTTACGGTCTACGAGGGTACATAGACAACACTCTTCCCTCTCGTTGCTATACATCACCATGATAGATCTTGCGTGTGCGTAGGACTTTTTTTGAAATTACTGTGTTCCCCAACAGGTGTATCATGCTAAAGTGATAATTCGTTCACAAAATAAAGTATGAACCAAAAAATTTATTGAAAATCAACAAACTATGATCTCAGTCACTGAGGCAATTGCAATTTATCATAATATCGGAAAGAGTCAATGTAAGAGCTTTTATTTAGCAAGTCCACACACTCAACCTTCTTTTAGTCTTTTAGAATTGCTAACACTCACGCGATATTTATGAGATCAAAGCCTCAGTCAGACACACAGAAAGATAGGGGCTTATAGTTTCGCATCCCAACCATTTACCTCAAGGGTAATTGTCAACAATAATAGTTTATGATCACCTACATCCGAGTGGATATATTTGTCTGGATCTCTCCCCAACATATAGTGCTTGCCAAAGAGAGAAAATATAAAAAGGAAGGGTGAAGATCACCATGACTCTTGCATAAAGGTAGAAGGTAAAATAAAAGATATGCCCTTCGCAGAGGGAAGCAGAGGTGGTCATGCGCTTTTTGGTTGGATGCACGAAATTTTAATGGAAAGGAATGTTACTTTATATTACCGCTTGTGATAGAGAACTATATTATGCAGTCCGCCACTTTTATTTCTTCCACATCACAAGTTCGTATAAAGCTTATTTTGCTCACACTAAAAGATAATACATATTTAGAGAGCAATTCTTATTGCTTGCACCAATGACAACTTACTTGAAGGATCTTACTCAATCCATAGGTAGATATAGTGGACTCTCATGGGAAAACGGGGTTAAAGGTTTTTGGATGCACAAGTAGTATCTCTACTTGTTGCAGAATTTGTGGCTAGCATGGGATGAGAAACAAGCTCAACATGTTGGAGGATCCATGACAATATAACTTATATCCGGATATAAGGGAACATAACACAATATGTTGTCTTCCTTGTCTAACATCAACTTATTAGCATATAATATTTTATTGAGTGCTCACAATCATAAAAGATGTCCAAGTCGGTATATTTATATGTGAAGCCTCTCTTTCTTTATTACTTCCTATCAATTGCAAAAATGACCAATACTATGTTTGTCAACCCTCAACAATTTTCATGCATCATAGTTCTTATATGCGAAGTGATGTCTACTACACAACCTTCTTCTTGTAGACGTTGTTGGGCCTCCAAGTGCAGAGGTTTGTAGGACAGTAGCAAATTTCCCTCAAGTGGATGACCTAAGGTTTATCAATCCGTGGGAGGCGTAGGATGAAGATGGTCTCTCTCAAGCAACCCTGCAACCAAATAACAAAGAGTCTCTTGTGTCCCCAACACACCCAATACAATGGTAAATTGTATAGGTGCACTAGTTCGGCGAAGAGATGGTGATACAAGTGGTATATGGATAGTAGATAAAGGTATTCGTAATCTGAAATAATAAAAACAGCAAGGTAGCAAGTGATAAAAGTGAGCGTAAACGGTATTGCAATGTGTGGAAATAAGGCCTAGGGTTCATACTTCCGCTAGTGTAAGTTCCCTCAACAATAATATCATAATTGGATCACATCACTATCCCTCAACATGCAACAAAGAGTCACTCCAAAGTCACTAATAGCGGAGAACAAACGAAAAGATTATGGTAGGGTACAAAACCACCTCAAAGTTATTCTTTCCAATCAATCCGTTGGGCTATTCCTATAAGTATCACAAACAACCCTAGAGTTCGTACTAGAATAACACCTTAATACACAAATCAACCAAAACCCTAATGTCACCTAGATACTCCAATGTCACCTCAAGTATCTGTGGGTATGATTATACGATATGCATCACACAATCTCAGATTCATCTATTCAACCAACACAAAGGACCTCAAAGAATGCCCCAAAGTTCTACCGGAGAATCACGACGAAAACGTGTGCCAACCCTTATGCATAGGTTCATGGGCGGAACCCGCAAGTTGATCACCAAAACATACATCAGAATCGCGTGATATCCCATTGTCACCACAGATACGCACGGCAAGACATACATCAAGTGTTCTCAAATCTTTAAAGACTCAATCCGATAAGATAACTCCAAAGGGGAAACTCAAGTCATTACAAGAGAGTAGAGGGGGAGGAGAAACATAAGATCCAGCTATCATAGCAAAGCTCACGATACATCAAGATCGTATCACCTCAAGAACACGAGAGAGAGAGAGAGATCAAACACATAGCTACTGGTACATACCCTCAGCCCCGAGGGAGAACTACTCCCTCCTCGTCATGGAGAGCACCGAGATGATGAAGATGGCCACCGAAGAAGGATTGCCCCCTCCGGCAGGGTGCTGGAACGGGTCTAGATTGGCTTTCAGTGGCTATGGAGGCTTCTGGCGGCGGAACTCCTGATCTATTGTGCTCTCGGATGTTTTTAGGGTATATGGAGATATATAGGCGGAAGAAGTATGTCAGGGGCCACGAGGGGCTCACAAGGGTGGAGGGCGCGCCCAGGGGGGTGGGCGCACCCCCCTACCTCGTGGCCTCCTCGTAGAGCCCCCGACGTGCACTCCAAGTCTTCTGGGCTTCTTTCCTTCCAAAAATGAGTTCCGTGAAGTTTCAGGTCAATTGGACTCCATTTGATTTTCCTTTTCTTCGAAACCCTAAAACAGGGTAAAAACAGAAACTGGCACTGGGCTCTGGGTTAATAGGTTAGTCCCAAAAATGATATAAAAGTGTATAATAAAGCCCATAAACATTCAAAACAGTAGATAATATAGCATGGAGCAATCGAAAATTATAGATACATTGGAGACGTATCACGAAGTCATCACTCTCCATAAGATTATGATATAATATTTTATTTCTTTTACTCCTTTTCTTTTCCATGATCAAAGCAAGATAGTAAAGCCTCAACGCAAAACTAATCTTTATGATATAACCGTCACACTCGATTACATAGGTAATCATAAAGTAGAAACTTAAAATACTAGATCATACTAAAAACTTTTATTCTACTAGATCAAAATTTAACCAAACAGATTGGACTAAGGTAAAAGGTAAGAATAAAGATGTGATGGTGATACGATACCGGGACACCTCCCCCAAGCCTGGCACAAGCCAAGGGGAGTGCCCATACCCGTGTACTCAAGTCTCCTTCTTCAGAGGTGGTGGTGCGATGTTCTTGGCAATGATGCCCATCAGGATACGATTTCCTCCTCGAGCTTATTTACTTGCTATTTGAGATCCATAATTTCCTTACGTAGCTTTTCGGTGATAGTTAAAGCACCATCCACCCATGGATGCATCCTTGCTGCAGAGGAAGAAGCAACACTCTTTTTCAAGTTATTGTAAGATATAAAGTTAGCACCGGGAGGTTTGACCGAATTTGGGAGGATCGAGTCATTGAGTTCCACATGCATGGCTCCAAGTTGAGGGAGAGAAGTGACTTCTTGATCCTCTTCCATGGCATGCACTCTTTTTAGGTCAGCTTCTATCTCTTCCTCCGTTGACCACCCAAAGGGATTAGGTTCACTGTATGCTCTTGGATCCGGTGTTGGATGAGATACCTGACCCTCCCCGACCGACTCTTGCGAAGACATATTGCTCTAAATCTGCTGTGGAAATAGCTTGAAACGAAAACAGAGGATATTGTCGTGAGGGCACACGAGGTGGCCAGAATCTCGGGAGGTGCGCCCCTAGGATTGTCGCCTACTCGTGCGCTATTCCGACTACTTCTTATTTTTCTATTTTTTTTAAATATTCTAAACTGAGTAAAATTGCCTTTGGAAAACTTTTGGAGTTGGTTTATGTAAGTGCATCTAGTGCCCCTTAGTGATTTTGGTGTATTGAAGACTTATAGGTTAAGGGACTAATGCGTTTGTGAGTGTACATAGGTCTACAAGTCTATGAGGAGTTTGATATTCACTACTGCAGGATGCTGCTAACGCGACACTACAACTAGAGGCCCTTCGAGAAACTGTGTGCGATGCCATAATTGCAAATGATGATGTATGAAAACGGTCAGAAATGTATAAAATGTTTGTGATGACGGGTGCATCAAACACGGTTCATGTTTTAGTTGCATGTGTGATGAAGGGCAGACGATCCAGTTCAATTAACTGTTTGTGATGAGGAGGAACAAAAGAAACGGGCAGCCAGATGAAGGCGTGTGCAATACACAACATACGGTTCACTCAGATGAACTGTTTGTGATTAGGCAACACAAAAGAAATGGGCAGCCAGATGAAGGTGTGTGCGATATACAGCATACGGTTCACTCAGACGAACTATTTGTGATTAGGCAACACAAAAGAAACGGTCAGCCAGATCAGCATGCGGTTCACTCGGATGAACTATTTGCGTTGACACAAGAGTACAGAAACGGTTCAAGTTAACAAGACGTGTGTGTTGTGCGATGGGATTGCATGCAGTTCACTCGGTCCTTGTCGTCAGTGTGTGACCTCTGTGGCAACTGTTCGCTCCCTAGGCGCCTCTTCGTGTACCGTGGCAACCTGTAACAACCCGGATTTGGTAGAATCCGAGTCTCTGTGCTTACTGTGCTATCCCTGGATCATAGCTAGCACACACAGTAACAAAAATGAATATCAGTAAGACATACATCATTCTACTACAACGGTAGATCCAGATATATATAAATCATACCTTAGGCACAGCTCAAGCTAGCAGATAATACAGCGGAATTATACGTAGTCACTAAGTTAGGCTCCATCAACGCCACTAGGCTCGTTGAGTGTAGACCATAACCCTATCATCTCTTAATCTGTCGAGATCTGCACATGACAGGTGCAGATGAGTACGTGGGATGTACTCGCAAGTTGCAAAGGAAAGTATAACAGATTATATATGCAGGGTAAGTATTGGTGGAGGTTTCCTTTGCATAAAGCCAATTTTCTCCTATAGTAAATTTTGTAAACTTCTTTTGAAATAGAAATAGTTTTTTGTATAAAAGGTAGGAGTGAGACACTTGGATATACGCACGAGTGCTCATTCTCCAAAAATAGTTTTAAACATACATAAGGTTGAAGTGAAACACATTCACTGTGCTCATTCCTCAACTTTAACCCTTAAAACAGATTTTTAGGAAAGAGAGGGGAGATTCTTCCTCAGTCCAAGTCTTCAGTTGCTCAATTTGCCCGTAACCGGGGGCACAGCTAATCGATTAGGTTAAACCCTCTGCAGAGGTCGTACACGTTCCCCACATGACACAACCAACCCCGTTTACCGTTACACACTTGGGTGTACGACTAGGAGGAGATTGTGACGAAGCCTTTCCATAACAGCCCCCTATACCTGACCAAGCCGCCCGCAACTTAGGCAATGAAAGCCCCTCTCCGATGGTGGTCCCGAGGTAAGGGTTTTCCGTTAGTACTAAGCTAAGCCAGAGCCCATAGTAGCATGTGGCTGTACTAGAAGCTACATCAAACAGTACTTGGAAGATCTCAATTCCCCTAGACGGCAATCCCTGTTGGGGAACGTTGCAGAAAACAAAAATTTTCCTACTCGTTTCACCAAGATCATCTAGGAGTTCATCTAGCAACGAGTCATTGGATGCATCTACATACCTTTGTAGATGGCGCACGGAAGCTTTCAAAAGAACGGTGATGATGTAGTCGAACACGACGTGATCCAAATCACCGATGACCAAGCGCCGAACGGACGGCACCTCCGCGTTCAACACACGTACGGGACGGGAGACGTCTCCTCCTTCTTGATCCAGCAAGGGGAGGAGGAGAGGTTGATGAAGATCCAGCAGCACGACGGCGTGGTGATGGATGCAGGGCGTCACAGTAGCAGGGCTTCGCCTATACTACAAGGGAGAGACGTAACGGGGAGAGAGGGAGGCGCCAAAGCTGTGGTATGAAGTCCCTCCTCTCCCCCACTATATATAGGAGGGCCAAGGGGGGGTGGTGCGCAGCCTAGGAGATCTGATCTCCTAGGTGCGGCGGCCAGGGGAAGGATTCCCTCCCCCCCAAGGCACCCAGAGGTGCCTTCCACCACTTGGACTCCTCCCCCTTGGAAACCCTAGGCGCATGGGCCTAGTGGGGCTGGTGCCCTTGGCCCATGAAGGCCAAGGCGCACCCCCTACAGCCCATGTGGCCCCCCGGGACAGGTGGCCCCACCCGGTGGGCCCCCGGGACCCCTCTGGTGGTCCCGGTACAATACCGATAACCCCGAAACTTGTCCCGATGGCCGAAACAGCATTTCCTATATATAATTCTTCACCTCCGGACCATTCGGGAACTCCTCGTGACGTCCGGGATCTCATCCGGGATTCCGAACAATATTCGAGTTACTGCATATACATATCTTCACAACCCTAGCGTCACCGAACCTTAAGTGTGTAGACCCTACGGGTTCGGGAGACAAGCAGACATGACCGAGACGACTCTCCGGTCAATAACCAACAGTGGGATCTGGATACCCATGTTGGCTCCCACATGCTCCACGATGATCTCATTGGTTGAACCACGATGTCAAGGATTCAATCAACCCCGTATGCAATTCCCTTTGTCAATCGATATGTTACTTGCCCGAGATTCGATCGTCGGTATCCCAATACCTCGTTCAATCTCGTTACCGGCAAGTCACTTTACTCGTACCGTAATGCATGATCCCGTGACCAGACACTTGGTCACTTTGAGCTCATTATGATGATGCATTACTGAGTGGGCCCAGTGATACCTCTCCGTCATACGGAGTGACAAATCCCAGTCTTGATCCATGTCAACCCAACAGACACTTTTGGAGATACCCGTAGTCTACCTTTATAGTCACCCAGTTACGTTGTGACGTTTGGTAGACCCAAAGCACTCCTACGGTATCCGGGAGTTACACGATCTCATGGTCTAAGGAAAAGATACTTTGACATTGGAAAACTCTAGCAAACGAACTATACGATCTTGTGCTATGTTTAGGATTGGGTCTTGTCCATCACATCATTCTCCTAATGATGTGATCTCATTATCAATGACATCCAATGTCCATAGTCAGGAAACCATGACTATCTGTTGATCAACGAGCTAGTCAACTAGAGGCTCACTAGGGACATGTTGGTGTCTGTTATTCACACATGTATTACGATTTCCAGATAATACAATTATAGCATGAATAAAGACAATTATCATGAACAAGGAAATATAATAATAATGCTTTTATTATTGCCTCTAGGGCATATTTCCAACAGTCTCCCACTTGCACTAGAGTCAATAATCTAGTTACATAGTGATGAATCAAACACCCATGGAATTCTGGTGTTGATCATGTTTTGCTCTAGGGAGAGGTTTAGTCAACGGATCCGCTACATTCAGGTCCGTATGTACTTTACAAATCTCTATGTCTCCATCTTGAACATTTTCACGAATGGAGTTGAAGCGACGCTTGATGTGCCTTGTCTTCTTGTGAAACCTGGGCTCCTTGGCAAGTGCAATAGGTCCAGTGTTGTCACAGAAGAGCTTGATCGGCCCCGACGCATTGGGTATGACTCCTTGGTCGGTGATGAACTCCTTCACCCATATTGCTTCATGTGCTGCCTCCGAGGCTGCCATGTACTCCGCTTCACATGTAGATCCCGCCACGACGCTCTGCTTGCAGCTGCACCAGCTCACTGCTCCACCATTCAACATATACACGTATCCGGTTTGTGACTTAGAGTCATCCAGATCTATGTCGAAGCTAGCGTCGACGTAACCCTTTACGACGAGCTCTTCGTCACCTCCATAAACAAGAAACATTTCCTTAGTCCTTTTCAGGTACTTCAGGATATTCTTGACCGCTGTCCAGTGTTCCTTGCCGGGATTACTTTGGTATCTGCCTACCAAACTTACGGCAAGGTTTACATCAGGTCTGGTACACAGCATGGCATACATAATAGAACCTATGGCTGAGGCATAGGGGATGACACTCATCTCTTCTATTTCTTCTGCCGTGGTCGGACATTGAGCTGAGCTCAATTTCACACCTTGTAACACAGGTAAGAACCCCTTCTTAGAATGATCCATATTGAACTTCTTCAATATCTTATCAAGGTATGTGCTTTGTGAAAGACCTATGAGGCGTCTGGATCTATCTCTATAGATTTTGATGCCTAATATATAAGCAGCTTCTCCAAGGTCCTTCATTGAAAAACTCTTATTCAAGTAGGCCTTGATGCTGTCCAAGAGTTCTATATCATTTCCCATCAAAAGTATGTCATCTACATATAGTATGAGAAATGCTACAGAGCTCCCACTCACTTTCTTGTAAACGCAGGCTTCTCCATAAGTCTGCGTAAACCCAAACGCTTTGATCATCTCATCAAAGCGAATGTTCCAACTCCGAGATGCTTGCACCAGCCCATAAATCGAGCGTTGGAGCTTGCACACCTTGTCAGCATTCTTAGGATCGACAAAACCTTCCGGCTGCATCATATACAATTCTTCCTTAAGGAAACCATTAAGGAATGCCGTTTTGACGTCCATTTGCCAAATTTCATAATCGTAGAATGCGGCAATTGCTAACATGATTCGGACGGACTTTAGCTTCGCTACCGGTGAGAAAGTCTCATCGTAGTCAACCCCTTGAACTTGTCGATAACCCTTAGCAACAAGTTGAGCTTTATAGATGGTCACATTACCATCCGCGTCTGTCTTCTTCTTAAAGATCCATTTATTTTCTATGGCTCGCCGTTCAACGGGCAAGTCAGTCAAAGTCCATACTTCGTTTTCATACATGGATCCTATCTCGGATTTCATGGCTTCTAGCCATTTTTCGGAATCCGGGCCCGCCATCGCTTCTTCATAGTTCGAAGGTTCACCGTTGTCTAACAACATGATTTCCAAGACAGGGTTGCCGTACCACTCTGGTGCGGAACGTGTCCTTGTGGACCTTCGAATTTCAGTAGGAGCTTGATCAGAAGTATCTTGATCATCATCATTAACCTCCTCTCTAGTCGGTGCTGGCACCTCAGGAACTTTTTCTTGAGTTGCGCCATTTTCCGGTTCAAGAGGTAATACTTCATCAAGCTCTACTTTCCTCCCACTTACTTCTTTCGAGAGAAACTCTTTCTCTAGAAAGGACCCATTCTTGGCAACAAAGATCTTGCCTTCGGATCTGAGGTAGAAGGTGTACCCAATAGTTTCTTTTGGGTATCCTATGAAGACACATTTTTCCGACTTGGGTTCGAGCTTCTCAGGTTGAAGTTTCTTCACATAAGCATCGCATCCCCAAACTTTTAGAAACGACAGCTTAGGTTTCTTCCCAAACCATGATTCATACGGTGTCGTCTCAACGGATTTCGACGGAGCCCTATTTAAAGTGAATGCAGCAGTCTCTAAAGCATAGCCCCAAAAAGATAGCGGTAAATCGGTAAGAGACATCATAGATCGCACCATATCTAATAGAGTGCGATTACGACGTTCGGACACACCGTTACGCTGAGGTGTTCCGGGCGGCGTGAGTTGTGAAACTATTCCACATTTTCTTAAGTGTGTGCCAAATTCGTGACTCAAGTATTCTCCTCCACGATCTGATCGTAGAAACTTGATTTTCCTGTCACGTTGATTCTCAACCTCACTCTGAAATTCCTTAAACTTTTCAAAGGTTTCAGACTTGTGTTTCATTAAGTAGATATACCCATATCTACTCAAGTCATCAGTGAGGGTGAGAACATAACGATAGCCACCGCGAGCCTCAACACTCATTGTACCGCATACATCAGTATGTATGATTTCCAATAAGTTGGTTGCTCGCTCCATTGTTCCTGAAAACGGAGTCTTGGTCATTTTACCCATAAGGCATGGTTCGCACGTGTCAAATGATTCATAATCAAGAGACTCCAAAAGTCCATCTGTATGGAGCTTCTTCATGCGTTTGACACCTATGTGACCAAGGCGGCAGTGCCACAAGTATGTGGTACTATCATTATCAACTTTACTCCTTTTGGTACTCACATTATGAACATGTGTAGCATTACGTTCGAGATTCATAAAGAATAAACCATTCACCATCGGAGCATGACCATAAAACATATCTCTCATATTAATAGAACAACCATTATTCTCAGATTTAAATGAGTAGCCATCTCGAATTAAATGAGATCCCGATACAATGTTCATGCTCAAACTTGGCACTAAATAACAATTACTGAGGTTTATAACTAATCCCGTAGGTAAATGTAGAGGTAGCGTGCCGACGGCGATCACATCGACCTTGGAACCATTCCCGACGCGCATTGTCACCTCGTCCTTCGCCAGTCTCCGTTTATTCCGCAGCTCCTGCTGTGAGTTACAAATATGAGCAACGGCACCGGTATCAAATACCCAGGAGTCACTACGAGTACTGGTAAGGTACACATCAATTACGTGTATATCAAATATACCTTTGGTGTTGCCGGCCTTCTTGTCCACTAAGTACTTGGGGCAGTTCCGTTTCCAGTGACCCTTCCCTTTGCAATAAAAGCACTCAGTCTCGGGCTTGGGTCCATTCTTTGGCTTCTTCCCGGCAGCTTGCTTGCCGGGCGCGGCAACCTCCTTGCCGTCCTTCTTGAAGTTCTTTTTACCCTTGCCTTTCTTGAACTTAGTGGTTTTATTGACCATCAACACTTGATGTTCCTTCTTGACTTCTACCTCCGCTGATTTCAGCATTGAGAACAACTCAGGAATGGTCTTTTGCATCCCCTGCATGTTGAAGTTCATCAGAAAGCTCTTGTAGCTTGGTGGAAGCGACTGGAGGATTCTGTCAATGACCGCATCATCCGGGAGATTAACTCCCAGCTGAGACAAGCGGTTGTGTAACCCAGACATAGTGAGTATGTGCTCACTGACAGAACTGTTTTCCTCCATCTTACAGCTGAAGAACTTATCGGAGACTTCATATCTCTCGATCCGGGCATGAGCTTGAAAAACCATTTTCAGCTCTTCGAACATCTCATATGCTCCATGTCTCTCAAAACGCTTTTGGAGCCCCGGCTCTAAGCTGTAAAGCATGCCGCACTGAACGATGGAGTAGTCGTCAACACGTGTCTGCCAAGCGTTCATAACGTCTTGGTTCTGTGGGACGGGTGGATCACCTAGCGGTGCTTGTAGGACATAATCTTTCTTGGCAGCTATGAGGATGATCCTCAGGTTCCGGACCCAGTCCGTATAGTTGCTGCCATCGTCTTTCAGCTTGGTTTTCTCTAGGAACGCGTTGAAGTTGAGGACTACGTTGGCCATTTGATCTACAAGACATATTGCAAAGATTTTAGACTAAGTTCATGATAATTAAGTTCATCTTAATCAAATTATTTATGAACTCCCACTTAGATTAGACATCCCTCTAGTCATCTAAGTATTACATGATCCGGGTTAACTAGACCGTGTCCGATCATCACGTGAGACGGACTAGTCAACGTCGGTGAACATCTTCATGTTGATCGTATCTTCTATACGACTCATGCTCGACCTTTCGGTCTTCTGTGTCCCGAGGCCATGTCTGTACATGCTAGGCTCGTCAAGTTAACCCTAAGTGTTTTGCATGTGTTCCGAGGCCATGTCTGTACATGCTAGGCTCGTCAACACCCGTTGTATGTGAACGTAAGGATCCATCACACCCGATCATCACGGCGTGCTTAGAAACGACGAACTGTAGCAACGGTGCACAGTTAGGGGAGAACACTTCTTGAAATTTTAATGAGGGATCATCTTATTTACTACCGTCGTTCTAAGTAAACAAGATGCAAAACATGATAAACATCACATGCAATCAAATAATAAACGTGACATGATATGGCCAATATCACATAGCTCCTTTGATCTCCATCTTGGGGCTCCATGATCATCTTGTCACCGGCTTGACACCATGATCTCCATCATCATGATCTCCATCATTGTGTCTCCATGAAGTCGCTCGCCAACTATTACTTCTACTACTATGGCTAACGCGTTTAGCAATAAAGTAAAGTAATTTACATGGCGTTTCTCCATGACACGCAGGTCATATAAAAGAATAAAGACAACTCCTATGGCTCCTGCCGGTTGTCATACTCATCGACATGCAAGTCGTGATTCCTATTACAATAGCATGAACATATCATACATCACATATAGATCATTCATCATTCATCACAACTTTGGCCATATCATATCACAAACCACTTGCTGCAAAAACAAGTTAGACGTCCTCTAATTGTTGTTGCAAGTTTTACGTGGCTGAATTAGGGTTCTAGCAAGAACGTCTTCTTACCTACGTTAAAGCCACAACGTGATTTGTCAACTTCTATTTACCCTTCATAAGGACCCTGTTCATCGAATCCGCTCCAACTAAAGTGGGAGAGACAGACACCCGCCAGCCACCTTATGCAACTAGTGCATGTTAGTCGGTGGAACCGGTCTCACGTAAGCGTACGTGTAAGGTTGGTCCGGGCCACTTCATCCCACAATACCGCTGAAGCAAGAAAAGACTAGTAACGGCAAGAAAGTTGACAAATCTACGCCCACAACTAATTGTGTTCTACTCGCGCAAGAAGAACTACGCATAGACCTAGCTCATGATGCCACTGTTGGGGAACGTTGCAGAAAACAAAAATTTTCCTACTCGTTTCACCAAGATCATCTAGGAGTTCATCTAGCAACGAGTCATTGGATGCATCTACATACCTTTGTAGATGGCGCACGGAAGCGTTCAAAAGAACGGTGATGATGTAGTCGAACACGACGTGATCCAAATCACCGATGACCAAGCGCCGAACGGACGGCACCTCCGCGTTCAACACACGTATGGGACGGGAGACGTCTCCTCCTTCTTGATCCAGCAAGGGGAGGAGGAGAGGTTGATGAAGATCCAGCAGCACGACGGCGTGGTGATGGATGCAGGGCGTCACAGTAGCAGGGCTTCGCCTATACTACAAGGGAGAGACGTAACGGGGAGAGAGGGAGGCGCCAAAGCTGTGGTATGAAGTCCCTCCTCTCCCCCACTATATATAGGAGGGCCAAGGGGGGGGTGCGCAGCCTAGGAGATCTGATCTCCTAGGTGCGGCGGCCAGGGGAAGGATTCCCTCCCCCCCAAGGCACCCAGAGGTGCCTTCCACCACTTGGACTCCTCCCCTTGGAAACCCTAGGCGCATGGGCCTAGTGGGGCTGGTGCCCTTGGCCCATGAAGGCCAAGGCGCACCCCCTACAGCCCATGTGGCCCCCCGGGACAGGTGGCCCCACCCGGTGGGCCCCCGGGACCCCTCCGGTGGTCCCGGTACAATACCGATAACCCCGAAACTTGTCCCGATGGCCGAAACAGCATTTCCTATATATAATTCTTCACCTCCGGACCATTCGGGAACTCCTCGTGACGTCCGAGATCTCATCCGGGATTCCGAACAATATTCGAGTTACTGCATATACATATCTTCACAACCCTAGCGTCACCGAACCTTAAGTGTGTAGACCCTACGGGTTCGGGAGACAAGCAGACATGACCGAGACGACTCTCCGGTCAATAACCAACAGTGGGATATGGATACCCATGTTGGCTCCCACATGCTCCACGATGATCTCATTGGTTGAACCACGATGTCAAGGATTCAATCAACCCCGTATGCAATTCCCTTTGTCAATCGATATGTTACTTGCCCGAGATTCGATCGTCGGTATCCCAATACCTCGTTCAATCTCGTTACCGGCAAGTCACTTTACTCGTACCGTAATGCATGATCCCGTGACCAGACACTTGGTCACTTTGAGCTCATTATGATGATGCATTACTGAGTGGGCCCAGTGATACCTCTCCGTCATACGGAGTGACAAATCCCAGTCTTGATCCATGTCAACCCAACAGACACTTTTGGAGATACCCGTAGTCTACCTTTATAGTCACCCAGTTACGTTGTGACGTTTGGTAGACCCAAAGCACTCCTACGGTATCCGGGAGTTACACGATCTCATGGTCTAAGGAAAAGATACTTTGACATTGGAAAACTCTAGCAAACGAACTATACGATCTTGTGCTATGTTTAGGATTGGGTCTTGTCCATCACATCATTCTCCTAATGATGTGATCTCGTTATCAATGACATCCAATGTCCATACTCAGGAAACCATGACTATCTGTTGATCAACGAGCTAGTCAACTAGAGGCTCACTAGGGACATGTTGGTGTCTGTTATTCACACATGTATTACGATTTCCGGATAATACAATTATAGCATGAATAAAGACAATTATCATGAACAAGGAAATATAATAATAATGCTTTTATTATTGCCTCTAGGGCATATTTCCAACAATCCCCACCAAAAACCTGTGTGCAAGACCCCAGTCAGGCGCATTCACTGCAAGACCGCGATGGGCGCAATCACTTGTAGACGCTCCCATCAATACCATTCCGCCCAGGGAGTAGAAGTAAAAAATAGTATATAGTTTTGGTTTTCAAAAGTTTTCACAAAACATTGCCCCAAAAGAGGGCAAGTTTATTTTTTTAAAACTTGTTTGATTTTCAACCCACCCATTTGTGCAAGCGCGGCCAAGCATTGTAGTAAGTCTTGAACCTAAGGCTCTAGATAGTAATAATATTTTGCAAAACTTTTGAAAAACATGCATAGTATTTAAATTCAAAGAGATGTGCATAATATGAAAATATAGGCCAGGGCATGATCAAATTGCAACTTGCCTGTGTCTTGAAGTTGATTCTTCATTTGTTATCGTCGCTCCTTCACTTTACGATATATCTAACGATAAAACAAAATACTTCAACACACAACAAATCCAGATGAAGATCGAAATGAAAGATTCAAATTAACAATATAAATACATTCGTGGGATAATTATCATGTCGTGGCTATGGTTGAGATAAGAAGTTTCTTTAGATGGGAATATGTCATAGATTTTATTCTAGGGTGGGTCAAGTTGGTTCAAGGGAAGATCATGGTGTCAATATATAGAGTGCTTGAGAGACAAGTTTTGATAACCAAATTTCCATAAAGAAACTATTTAGAATATTAGACTTGTGGTCGACTATGGGAATTGAAAGTTATGAGTTTAGGGAGTTGAAACTAATAATTTACTAACTCCAAATTTTTGTGGTAGTAACATATGACCATAGATATTTCTAGGGATCAATCTAAGAGATTTATCTAAGCATAAAATGTAATTGGTCGAAGATGTTAAATTATGAGTAAGGAAAGTGATTTTATGGTGTAGAGGCTAAAACATGAACTAAGCATGGTTGGAAAATTAAGGTATGGGTCCTAACAGAAAGGTATGGTTCTAGGGACCAACTTTGGTAATTGGAACATTTCCATTTGGTTTCCAGATTAAAAGATATAGAAAATTATTCAATTCCTATTTAAATCAAAACTAAATTTTAATTTGCTCAAAAGTTAAATTTTAAATCTTTACAATAAACTAGATGTTCCAAAGAATCCGTGGATATCTTATTTGTCGAAATCGGACATATGGTTTGGGAGATACGAATTTCCGAAGTTTGGATATTTTCTGAAAAATACAATTACGGGATTTACAGGAGATGCCATGTGTGATGTTCTCACTGGCTGGTACCGATTCATTTTTTTAACTGAACAGAGAGCGGCCTGTTGCCTAATGGATCGACCAATCAAAAGGAGAGGAATACTCACCGGGGAGAGGTGGTCCGGTCGCCGGAGTTGGTCGAGGCGACGACGCGTGGCTCGATCGTGCATGAGGAGGTTCACGTCGCCTTTCCTGACGATGAGACGAAGACGATAGGGTATTGGCGCTGTGGATCTCGTCCACTAAAGGACGTGGGCAGCGGCTGCAGGTAGAACGATGGTGGAGCTCGGGTGCCGTCGTTCGTGTGACCTGGCTGGAGAATTGAGGGGGGAAAGCGGTCAGCGAGGTGTGCACGGGAGATACACAGAGAAAGGAAGAACGAGGGGTCCTGAGCTCTCACCGGAGGCGACGTGATCGCCAACGGACGGCGACAATGAAGCTTGGGTCCGGCGGCAAATTCTCCAGTTTTGAGACGAGAGGGAGAGGGCTTTTGGGTCTGGAAGGTGTTAGGGCTGAGGGCTCTCCTCGGGGTCTATTTATAATGGCAGTGGAAGCCGGTACGGGGAGATCAAGGGAGCTCAACATGGCCATTAATGGCTGTTTGTGCGTGTACGTTTCACGGATCAATTCGGCGATTTATGGCCATAATGTTGGGTTTTAATTCTCTGAATGGGTTCTCCTTACGTTCCTCTGTAAGTTTCGTGTTGGTGGCAAGTCGAAAGGATGACCGCGGTTAGCACTAGAGGGAGAGGAAGAGGTGAAGACGCCATGGCTGTTCAAGTTCAGTTTCTGTTCAGATTGAACGTGCAGAGGAAGGAGACGAGCACGTGCATGCGCCTGGGCTTGAGGTGTGTAAGCAGATGGGCTTTGGTGGAAAATACTAGGCCCAAGGAGCAAAAGAAAGAAAAATAAATATAGAAGTGAGGTGGACTTAGCCCAACTTGGTTGGGCAGATAGGAGAGAGATAGAAACAATGTGCGAGAAATTGTGTAATGGCCCAATTCAATTTTATATGTTTTTTCTATCCTTTTAAGTTCTTTTAAGGTCATTATAAATTCCCTATAAGAACCAAAATGATTTGAAACTTCAAATATTCAAATGAGCCCTATTAAATATTTTCTAACTTTTTCTTATGGAGAAGTCATATTATCTCCTCTCATTAAATTTTCATTATAATACTTGGAAATATTTAACTGGCATTAAAATTCCATATAGGATCCAACTTCACTGAAACTCATAAATTCAAAGAACTTCAAATGAAATATCCGTCCACCACATTTGAGAAAGTCATTTTATTCTCACTCATATATTTGAATGTGGCTTCAACATATTCGGAGTGAACTGAATGCCCTTTGGAATTCTTGAATAAACTTTCCAAACCATTATTTTTTCATTGGACAAATGTGATCCAATTTTTTTACATGGTTTGAAAAAGTTTAAACAAGGACTCAAGTTTTAAGATTCCCATGAAAATTGAAGCAATTCACACAATATACTTATTTATTAACATTCCAAAATTTGGAAAATTTTGGGATGTTACACAACCGTCCACAGACTCTTCGCCTTTCCCTCTCGATTTGGAACTGCTGTCGCATGCTAGCTCTTCCTCCCTCCCCCATTTGCCTTCATCCTTCCTTCTACCATTGTTTGATCGTCTTCTCCATGGAGGGAACAAGCCGAAAACGACCCCGTTATTCTTGCCCCAATTTGAATGATGACGCGGTGGAGGAACTCATTGATCGGTGCAATGTCATCACCTCGGCTAGCATGGCAGGTTCGTTCAAGACCATTCTCGACTCAACTAATAACATCATTACAAGGAACCCAAGGGTTCAGGAGCGGTTTGATCTCCCCTATCTTCTTCGTCGTGAACCTGCTGACTGGCGCGGGGACGAGGGAAGCCTCGCCTTGTGTAAGTTGATGCCGCTTGATAATGGTACGTATGATGTTAAGATGCCATCGCTTGAGGGCAAGGCTTGGTCAGGCGCAAATGGAGATTGGGTTGTTTATATTGGGTACAATTACGAGTGGGAACTTGTGAATGTGTACACTCATCACCGGGTTCCACTTCGAAAAATCTTAGACGACTGCCCAGAGGTTGAGTACACCGGTATTTTACATGAGTTCAAATACGATCATGCTGACTGTTGTCTACGGAAGATAGCAATTTGTCGAGTTCCCAACCGCTCTTGGGGTTATAGGAATGCTTATCTGGTTGCTATCTTCGACAAGCTTGTTGTCGTCCTTCATGTTTCAACTCGATGGATATTGCTCAAAAATCAGTTTCTATACACGGATGAGTACTGTGATGCAATTCAATACGAGGGTCTTGTATTTACTGCCACCACTCGTGGCACTGTTTTTGCATGGAATCCTCATGATTTTGGTACGTTTTTCTTCCACCGTAATTATAATTGTTTCATCCACATGCATGCGGGTTAGCTAGTTTCCCTTTACTAATTAACCTTCTTGTGTTTCCAAGGTCTTGTGAACATTCCACCACCTATACTTGAAAAATTTATTCACGAGCATGAGGACGAGCAGGACCCATATACTCAATGGCGCCTGGCAACTTATTCTGATGGATCACCTCTTCTTGTCTGTATACGGGGCACTGCCGATGTTACTAAGGAAGCAGGTGTTGTCTCGTATGGTCGCACTCTCCGGACCTATTCCAACATCCGTTGTAGGGTATTCGGGATGGATACTGGTGTACTAGCGCCAGCACCTTCTCCCTGGTTCAATATTGAAAGTCTTGGAGGAAACTCGCTCTTCCTTGGACAAAACTACCCAATGATGGTGGAAGGCGATCCAGCTGTTGTTGACACAACGTTACTACCATTTATGAGAAGCAACTGTATCTATACCTCATACATTACTATGCTTCCCTACCATCCCAATATGGGTATTAAAATAGGTCGCTTCAGCCTGGATGATCAGTCCTGCATTGGTCTCGAGATTGACAGTAGCTGGCCCTTCCCAGAGAATCACTTCTGGTTCATAGCAAGCGTTTCCAACGCCAACGAGTGGTTGAGCTGAAGTTCATTTCATCGCTTTGTTATTTTTTGTGTGAGAAAAACTTTACTAGAATGTTTTGTTGGAAATGATCTATAATCCAACGTGTATCCTCGTTGTCGTTGTGGGTTGATGACTTGTTGTATGTAATCAATGGTACATTTTCATATGTGTACATGAACTCACGCCTCCTATTGGTGTCCATATGAATAGTGCTAGTGATTTTAGTTGCAAAAATTAGATAGTGCTAGTGATTTGTAGCTGCATATTTTGACAAATCACAGTGTTACAAGGTTGACAAATGGCAATGTTACTAGATAAACAAATGTCAATCTTTCCAGTTTGAGAAATAGCAACATACCCAAAATGACAGATATGCAAATCTTACCCAATTGTTTGTACGTGGTTGCACACGGGTCATGCAAAACAACCGTTTGCTTTGAAGGGATGCAGAAATCCTGCTCGGCACATTTTCCCTTAGCTTCCTGGGGAAGCTGTCGGTTTGCATACGGGTGTTCTAACTAAAACGTTTGCGATGAGTGTTTTATATTTAAAAACCATTGACGTTTTTTTCAAAAGAAAATCATTTGATAAGTCTTTACATTAAGAGAGAAAAACACAAGTTCTTTCAAACCATATCTTTCATTCAGTCACACTGCGCATTTATATTCATATGATCGAGAATTCGAGATACAATATTAAACCCCAAAAAAACTATTTCCGGCGGCGGCGGCGGCGGAGGCTGCGTGCCGCGCCGTCGTTGTCGTTGTCGTCCTCTGGGACGCCGTTGTTGAAGTCTTTGAGGCAGCATAAAATGTTCTTCACTTGTAAATCAAACATCATGTCATTGCGCGATCGACGGGCGGGGCACGGGAGGACGACAACTGGTGCCGCTGAGAGGTAGCGGTCGATGATAGCATCCCATGCCGCTGAGGGGGGGGGCACACGGGCACGGCGGGTGCAGCCAAACGCACGGGGACCAACGCCGCGGTGGTTGGAGGGGCGCGCATGGGCGTGGCGGATGCAGCCAAACGCACGGGGGCCGGCGGCACGGTGGGTGGAGGGGCGCGCACGGGCACGGGCGTTGGCGCTGGCATGTACACAAGCTCGCGCGGGTCTGCGGAGACCTTGCTGACGCCCGCGGCTTCCAGCTCTGCGATAGTGCTTAGCGACCAGCCCGTCAATGCTATGGGGATGGTTGTTGGCGCGGGCGCGTGGATGGGAGCTGGGACGGGAGAGGGGGCAGCAACCGCCGCGGCCAGCTCGTTCTGGGCCATGTCCATGAGGCCGCAGTCCTCCTTATTTTCTATCTCCTCCGGCTCGGAGTCGACTTCACCAAACTTGAAGACTAGTGGCAGATGATCATTCTGCGCCATGGTGGTGGAAGTCTGCGGGGCGGGGGGGGGGAGCGGAATGGGAGGCGAACAGTAAGGCCACCCGTATTAAACAGCAGCTCGGGCGCCATTAATGGAGAGGAAGGCGGGCGTCCATGGAAGTCAAAGGGCTCGCTTCCCAGTGAGCCTGCGTAGCATAAAGCTCGCACGCTTCCCGATGAGCCTGCGCATTGGAGGACAGCTTGCACGCCTCTCGGTCAGCCTGCGCACTGGACTGCGCTCGCACGCCACCCGTTCAGTCAAGGTCAAGCAGCTGTCCGCACGACACCTCCTACAACCATTAAAACCAAGACACGTGGCGTCACATGAATGGTTAACAGAACGCACACGTTTTGAATTATACAAACGTTTGAGATATTAAGTGGCAGCTATTTTTTCAAAATTCCTTTGTTGGTTGTCATTATTCGAGTGCGCCTTCTCTCAAAATGGACACGAAAAATACCACATCATGTCGGGCGCCATTCCATGATAGCATGCCAAGTTTCATGAATTTCAGACGAGTTTTGGATTTACTAGAATTTAAAAACCAGGCATCTCAATGTTTTGTCGGCAATCAACAGTGCCCTGGTGTTTGAAATTCATTCCCATTTGTTGCATGGGACCTAAGCATGCACCCAAGGACACAGGTTTGATTTTTCAACCAATTTATATGCACTGGAGCATGTGCATGTAGTTCAAATTTGAATTATGCACATAAATGCATTGAAACCTCAGTTAATGCATAAAAATGTCCAAAAGAACCCCGAAAAATCACAAAAATTGACACAACACTCCTGTTGTTCTATGTTGACACGAGAAATTTTTTGGAAGCAATAAGAGGCAGTGGATATCATTTCGTCCACAAAGGTTGGACGTTCCCTACCGAAACCATGATGCTTGTTGTGAGAAGCTCTGGTTTGTGAGAAGCATATACCCATACCTGCCCCAAACGGGATAAAAGTTTTACCACGGCATGTTGATGCCGCTCCATGAAAGCATGCTAAGTTTCATGAATTTCAGATGAGTTTTGGATTTACTAGAATTTAAAAATGAGGCATTTCAATGTTTTGCCGGCAATCAACGGTGCCCTGGTGTTTGAAATTCATTCCCATTTCTTGCATGGGACCTAAGCATGCAAGGACAAAAATTTGATTTTTCAACCAATTTATATGCACTGGAGCATGTGCATGTAGTTCAAATTTGAATTATGCACATAAATGCATTGAAAACTCGGTTAATGCATAAAAATGTCCAAACGAACCCCGAAAAATCCCAAAATTGACACAACACTCCTGTTGTTCTATGTTGACACGAGAAATTTTTTGAAAGCAATAAGAGGCAATGGATATCGTTTCGTCCCCAAAGGTGGGACGTTCCCTACCGAAAACATCATGCTTGTTGTGAGAAACTCTGGTTTGTGAGAAGCATATACCCGAACCTGCCCCAAATGGGACAATTTTTTTAACACGGCATGTTGATGTCGCTCCATGATAGCGTGCCAAGTTTCATGAATTTCAGACGAGTTTCGGATTTACTAGAATTTAAAAACCAGGCATCTCAATGTTTTGTCGGCAATCAACAGTGCCCTCGTGTTTGAATTTCATTCCCATCTCTTGCATGGGACCTAGAAATTCACCCAAGGACACATATTAGATTTTTCAACCAACCTTAGTGCATTGGAGCATGTGCTTGTAGTTCAAATTTGAATTATGTACATAAAATGCCTAGAAAACCCAGTTAATGCATAAAAATGTCCAAACAAACCCCGAAAAATCACAAAAATTGACACAACACTCCTGTTGTTCTATGTTGACACTAGAAAATATTTGAAAGCAATAAGAGGCAATGGATATCGTTTCGTCCCCAAAGGTGGGACGTTCCCTATCGAAACCATCATGCTTGTTGTGAGAAGCTTATACCTGAACCTGCCCCAAACGGAACACATTTTTACCATGGCATGTTGATGCCGCTCCATGATAGCATGCCAAGTTTCATGAATTTTAGGCGAGTTCTGGATTTACTAGAATTTAAAAACTAGGCATCTCAATGTTTTGCCGGCAATCAACATTGCCCTCATGTTTGAATTTCATTCCCATCTCTTGCATGGGACCAAGAAATTCACCCAAGGATACACATGTGATTTTTCAACCAACTTTAGTGCATTGGAGCATGTGCTTGTAGTTCAAATTTGAATTATGCACATAAAATGCCTAGAAAACCCAGTTAACGTATAAAAAGGCCAAACGAACACCGAAAAATTCCAAGATTGAACACAACACTCCTGTTGTTCTATGTTGACACTAGAAAAGTTTTGTAAGCAATAAGAGGGAACGGCTATCGTCCCATCACCAAAGGTGGTACGTTCCCTATCGAAACCATCATGCTTGTTATGAGAAGCTCTGGTTTGTGAGAAGCTTATACCCGAACCTGCCCCAAATGGGACAAAATTTTCACCATGGCATGTTGATGCCGCTCCATGATAGCATGCCAAGTTTCATGAATTTCAGACGAGTTTTGGATTTACTGGAATTTAAAAACCAGGCATCTCAACGTTTTGCCGACAATCAACAGTGCCCTGGTGTTTGAAATTCATTCCCGTCTCTTGCATGGGACCTAGAAATTCACCCAAGGACACAAATGTGATTTTTCAACCAACTTTGGTGCATTATTGGAGCATGTGCTTGAAGCTCAAATTTGAATTATGCACATAAAATGCCTAGAAAACCCAGTTAATGTGTAAAAAAGGCCAAACGAACCCCGAAAAATTCCAAGATTGAACACAACACTCATGTTGTTCTATGTTGACACTAGAATTTTTTTGAAAGCAATAAGAGGCAACGGATATCGTCTCGTCCCCAAAGGTGGTACGTTCCCTATCGAAACGATCATGCTTGTTATGAGAAGCTTATACCGGAACCTGCCCCAAATGGGACAAAATTTTCACCACGGCATGTTGATGCCGCTCCATGATAGCATGCCAAGTTTCATAAAAAAGGCCAAACGAACCCCGAAAAATTCATTCCCATTTCTTCCATGGGACCTAAGCATGCACTGAAGGACACATATTTGATTTTTCAACCAATTTGTATGCACCGGAGCATGTGCATGTAGTTTAATTTTGAATTGTGCACCTGAAATGGCTACAAAACCAATTTAATGTATGAAATGTCCAAACGAACCCTGGATAATTCCAATTCTTTTACGACACACATACAGTTGCATGTTCACTACAGATAAAAGGTCTAGCAATTCATACACCGTCCATTGCAGCTGTGACCCCATTTTGTAATTCAAATCAAGTAGATCCCACACAGTTTATTCTCACCAATCGTATGAGATGTAGTACAAAATATCTTGGAGCACCATCGGTGTATAGTACGCCTATGGCTTATGCGAGAAGGTGCGTCGGCTACAGTCCACAGCCAGCGTGTCAAGCACACTAGCTCGCTCCCCCAAAATCCCGCCTATGCATCCCTCTCTGCTTCAGTCCCTTGATTCAAATTTTCAGTAGCCCCGGCATTTTACTCCCGCCTCTGCATCCCTCGCAATATCAAAAATATCTGCTCGCCCTTGATCCAAATTTTCAGTAACCTCGCCTTGTTACTCCCGCCTAGTAAAATTTTCAGTCCCCGTAGTATTTCCTCAAACACAACCTCCGCTCACACAGACACACACAACCTTCGAAACCATTGGTAGGTCGTCGCTGTGACGCCCCCGATTTAATCGTACACTAATCATACACGCAAACGTGTACGATCAAGATCAGGGACTCACGGGAAGATATCACAACACAACTCTACAAATAAAAATAAGTCATACAAGCATCATATTACAAGCCAGGGGCCTCGAGGGCTTGAATACAAGAGCTCGATCATAGACGAGTCAGCGGAAGCAACAATATCTGAGTACAGACATAAGTTAAACAAGTTTGCCTTAAGAAGGCTAGCACAAACTAGGATACAGATCGAAAGAGGCGCAGGCCTCCTGCCTGGGATCCTCCTAACTACTCCTGGTCGTCGTCAGCGGCCATCACGTAGTAGTAGGCACCTCCGGTGTAGTAGGAGTCGTCGTCGAAGGTGGCGTCTGGCTCCTGAGCTCCAACATCTGGTTGCGACAACCAGGTAGAAGGGATAGGGGGGAAAGAGGGAGAAAGCAACCGTGAGTACTCATCCAAAGTACTCGCAAGCAAGGAGCTACACTACATATGTATGCATTGGTATCAACTGGAATAAGGATATTATATGTGGACTGAACTGCAGAAAGCCGGAATAAGGGGGGGGGTAGCTAGTCCTTTCGAAGACTACGCTTCTGGCAGCCTCCGTCTTGCAACATGTAGAAGAGAGTAGACTGAAGTCCTCCAAGTAGCATTGCATAGCATAATCCTAACCGATGATCCTCCCCTCGTCGCCCTGTGAGAGAGCGATCACCGGTTGTATCTGGCACTTGGAAGGATGTGTTTTATAAAGTATCCGGTTCTAGTTGTCATAAGGTCAAGGTACAACTCCAAGTCGTCCTGTTACCGAAGATCACGGCTATTCGAATAGATTAACTTCCCCGCAGGGGTGCACCACATTCCCCAACACGCTCGATCCCATTTGGCCGGACACACTTTTCAGGGTCATGCCCGGCCGCGAAAGATCAACACGTCGCAGCCCCACCTAGGCACAACAGAGAGGTCAGCACGCCGGTCTAAACCTATGCGCACAGGGGTCTGGGCCCATCGCCCTTAGCACACCTGCACGTTGCGTACGCGGCCGAAAGCAGACCTAGCCTAGTGGCGTTCCAGTCCAATCCGGCGCGCGCCACTCAGTCGCTGACGTCACGAAGGCTTCGGCTGATACCACGACACCGGGATACCCATAACTACTCCTGCGTAGATGGTTAGTGCGTATAGATCAAATGGCCAGACTCAGATTAAATATCCAGATCTCGTTAAGCGTGTTAAGTATCCACGAACGTCGACCAGGGCCAGGCCCACCTCTCTCCTAGGTGGTCGGAACCTGCCCTGTCGCTCCGCCTCAAAGATCCACTCGCGGGTGCTCCTCAAGCCGACCCGTCTTTAGTCATCACATGTATCATGTATAAAGTATATAGTATATACCCGTGATTAACTCCCGAGTGATCACGGCCCGATAGTATAGCATGGCAGACGGACAAGGATGTAGGGCCACTGGTGATAAACTAGCATCCTATACTAAGCATTAGGATTGCAGGTAAAGGTAACAACAGTAGTAGCAAGGACAGGCTATGCATCAGTATAGGATTAACGGGAAGCAGTAACATGTTACACTACTCTAATGCAAGCAGTATAGAGAAGAGTAGGCGATATCTGGTGATCAAAGGGGGGGGGGGCTTGCCTGGTTGCTCTGGCAAGAGAAAGGGATCGTCAACTCCGTAATCGTACTGGGTAGCAGCGGCGTCGGTCTCGGTGTCTAGCGAGAGAAGAGGGGGGAGAAACAATAAATATTTAAGCAAACAGATGCATAGCGATGCATGACATGACAAGTAGAGGTGCTAGGGGTGCCCTATCGCGGTATGAGGTGATACCGGTGAAGGGGGGAAACATCCGGGAAAGTATCCCCGGTGTTTCGCGTTTTCGCATAGATGAAACAGAGGGGGAAAGTTGCGTGTTCACTATGCTAGGGATGCGTGGCGGATAAACGGGCTGCGTATTCAAATTCGTCTCGTCGTTCTGAGCAACTTTCATGTACAAAGTTTTTCCATCTGAGCTGCGGTTTATTTTCTATTAATTTTAAAAGATTTAAATCATTTTCAGGATTTATTTAATTATTTTAATACAACATTATCCAGAACAGTGCTTGCTGACGTCAGCATGACGTCAGCACGACGTCAGCAGTCAATCAGTCAGTTGACTGGGTCAAACTGACACGTGGGTCCTACTGTCATTGACTAAGACTAATTAAACAAGTTAATTAGTTTAATTAGTTGTTCAGTTTAATTAATCAAAATTAATTAATTTAATTAATTCTTCAATTAATTAATTATTTTTATTTTTATTATATTATTTTTCCTTTTTTTTATGAAACGTTCTCAGGGGGTGGGGCCCCCATGTCATTGGCCCTAGGGGCCAAACGGGCGCGCGGGTAACGGGAAACGGGCACAGGCGTGGGCACCCGTCGAGGCTGACCCGGGTGCGGTGGACGGAGCCCAGGGGCGCCGAACCCGGGCGCAATTGAACGGGGCCGCAGTTCGCGGCGGCGGCGAGCGCAGGGGACGGCGGCGCGCGGGCGCGTGGGGCCGGTGGCCAAGGGCGGGGCACGTCTGGGGCGCACGGGGCGCGGCTAGGCGTGGCGCAGGCGCGCGCGGAGGTGCGGTGCAGCGGCCGTGAGGCGCGGGCGTTGCACGAGCAGCGCGCAGCCGCGGGGTGGAGGTCGTGGCTTCAGGGCGGCAGCAGGCGGGGCTGCGTCGTGGTCTAGGCGCAGCGGCGCACGCGCGAGCGTGTGTGCAGGGGCGGCGTGCGGTGAGGCACGGCGGGCACGGCCAGGGTGCACGCGAGAGAGGGGGGGGGGGCGACGGGGATCTGGCGGGCGAGCGCGCGCGAGGGCACGGGGAGGAAGAGGAGGACCGGGGGTCCTCACCAGCGTTGGTGAGCAGGGGGGCGGCGAGGCTCGGTGGAGCCTTTGGGGAGGAGGACGAGGACGCATCATCGGGCGAGGAGGAGACGAGGAGGACGAAGCGACGGGCGGTGGCGGGATCCGGCGAGGAGGAGGCTGTGGCACGGGCGCGCGGGAAGGGTCGTCGCCGGCGGGCGGCTTCAGGCGATGGCGTTGAGCGGCGGGGGGGGGGGGGAACGACGCGGTGGGATCGAGCCCTCGATCTCGATCCAGATCGGGGGAGAAGGGAGAGAGCGTGTGGGGGGGAGGGGAGTGGGTGTCGGCGCTAGGTCACGGGGAGGGGAGGAGGCCTAGTAGGCCAGGGGGTGCGGGAGTGGGTCGGCTGGGCCGGCCGGGCTAGCCCCGTGGCCAGCTGGGCCGAGGCCCAGCGAGGGGTGGGGCTTTTATTTTTCTTTTGTTGTTGTTTTTTTATTCTTTTCTGTTTTATTTTAGTTGCACTATATTTTTGGTTTAGTAAAATATGAAAATAGCTCCAAAAATAGTGTGTCAAATTAATCCACTGCTCTAAGAAGTTGTACCTCAGAATAAAAATAGTTTAGTATTTGGTAAAATATATTAGGAGTATAACTAATTGTTTTGATGTTGTTTTAATCACTTAAGGGTATTTAAATATTTTATAAAGATGTTGTTACTCCACCAATAATATCCATGATTTATTTGTCACATTAAGAACATTTTAGTTTTGACTTTTGGAAACTTTAATCATTTGACTTGATTTTAAATTTGAATTCGAACGGTTTTTGAACCATCGCGAGATTAATAACAGCAACCGAGGTGACGTGGTATCATTAGCGTGAAATTACTGTAGCCTAATTATCCGGGCGTCACAATTCTCCTCCACTACAAGAAATCTCGTCCCGAGATTTAAGAGGGGAAGTGACGGGGAAGCGATTTGGTTACGAAATTCTAACAAACCCTCTCGGTCTTGGTTGATCTTCTCGAAGAGGTCGATCCATAACGTTGATGTCTTCATTTCTCTGCTTCAGGTCGTCATGATGAAGTCATCATCTTTTCTTCGGAGTCTTCATCGTACGTACGAAGGTCAAGGGATAACTTCGGTAGAACGGGCCGCTACAATGTTGCTTATCTGGTAGATAACATCAGGAAAGGTAGCGGAACGTAACTCTCGAATTGATACTTAAGAAATTATCGAGAGCAAAGTAAGAAGGGGCAATAAGAAGTTTCAAGCGGATTGGCAATCGTTCGTTGCCTGAAACAGAGTGTGAAAGGGGTTCAGAACAATGGGAATAAGTATTACGTCTGGTACCAGATTATATCACTAGGCAGGTGGTCCATGAATTACATACGAAGTCAAGCTCGAGGAATAACTTTGGCAACAAGGTGTACAGTAGAGTCTGGTTTCGATCCTGTGGAACTGTGGGTTATGGGCCCACCATGTGGGTTAAAAAATTTTTAGGGAGGGCGTTGTGATCATACATGATCATGATAGCAATGCAGGTCAGAGGAAAGCCTGTCAGTTATGTCGACGTCAACATAGGTACCAAGGGCGAGGGACGAAGAGAACCAGTTTCCTGCTCGTTGAATGAGGCGGACCAAAAGGCGAAGTTCTCCTCCATCGGGGGCTACCGGAATGTCATCAACAATAGTAACAGGGTCTTACTGACAAAATTGTACAACGAGGTGTTTACATAAGCAGGAGAATGTTACTGATTAGATCATATAGATCACAAGAAACGTTAAACCAACCAATGGAAAGGAAAATATGATTATCAGATTAAACAGAAAATGGAAAGGAAAATGTGTTTAAACACATATTTCAAGGGTATATCCTTCCCAAGGACAAGCAGAGTATGATATCCATGAGGGGATATAATGTAGAAAACTCTTTAGGTAGGGGAGAGAAATTTCATGACATTACCCATACAGCGGTGTTTGGATAATTGAGCAGGAAACATTTAGCATTGGGCTTCAAATGGTCTTGTTGAAAATCGGAGTACCATAGAAATGCTTCGAGATAGCATTGACATGCTCATCAGGTGAAGATCAGACTTTGGAAACACAAAGGATCCATCAGGAATAACTTGTAGAATAAGTCTTACAATTTCCTCATGGAAGAATGGATAGCATTGCTAAAAGGAAAATTATAACAATAGGTCCTCCGGTCAGGTGTGTTAGGCATGACACCACCTTATCGGGTCATATAAAGACCAACGTTATATCTCTTGGAAATATGTTCCAACCATCATATCTGACCGAGATTCAGATCCGATTGGTGTCAGGATAACTCAGACTCAGGAGGCCCGAGGAGAAAAGGTGCGACACAAATTGTCGAGATGACATTGTAAGATTCTCGGGAATTGAACTATGGAAGAGAGTTCCGAAACAAGAGTTCATCATTAAATCAAGGAGAGGTGAGGAGGTGGCTGATTGACTCGGCGACAATTCATTGCGATTTTCAACGGATGGATTTTCACAATTATGTGAACAAGGAGATAACATTTGTCAGATCAATATGATGTAATGAGGTATGCTCGAGGAAATCATACACAGTTAAACATTGGTTGAAAGGTGCAACCGAAATATGGGCTTGGTAGCACGATCAATGTTCGAGTGATGATTCAGTAATCCATAGACGTAGAATGAAACTATAGACCAATAACTTCAAGGCAATGGGGTTGCTAGAAGTTTAGTATTTACACATCACAAACCATTTGTCGGTATTCCGGTTGGAACATGGGGGCCATGAAAAGAATGGTGATGGTGAGAAGCATCACTTGTATCAATAATTCATAAGAGGTGGTGAAATCCTCACGGCATACTTGACATAAAAGAAGGTAATATTCCAAGGTAAAGAAGGACAAACACTGGATAGCAAGGAACTCAAGGTATAACACAAAACAGGAACACGTTTTGTGTTGGAGGGAATGCAATAATGTTGCCGATGATAACCCAAATCATCGAGGGCAAAGGATGCCATTACTCATCAAGAATTCGATAGATATCTTGGAAGAACTCAGAATGTTGATGATGATCATGACACATTTGTCGAGGGGTTTCGAGAAGATGTAACTGATCGGCGATGATAACAAGTCATCGGAATGATGAAGCAAAAAGTTATTGGAACCATGGGTACGACACAAACTCGAAAGCAAGCTAGTTGTTCATGGCGAAATGGTGTGACGAGGAAGATCGACATAAGCTTAGCTCATCATCGAAGTTGTGCTCCGGGATTAAGGACCAGGTAGCACAGTTAAAATTTAGCACGATAATGATATAGCCGATCAGGCTAGGAATGACTTGAAGGATTATTAAACTCATAAGCCACGAAAATTACTTAGAGTTATTGAATCGGAGTGCAGCATCGATTCACTTATCG
Organism: Triticum urartu; assembly: GCF_056163025.1. Taxonomy (NCBI): domain Eukaryota; kingdom Viridiplantae; phylum Streptophyta; class Magnoliopsida; order Poales; family Poaceae; genus Triticum; species Triticum urartu. Next base: position 233,858,143 of record NC_141873.1, read on the forward strand.
ATGTTCTCGGTCGACAAACAACCCAGAACCCATGAAGTGGCAAAGACAAGGTAAGGTAGTGCTTCATCAAAGTTTATAAGATGTAGTGCAATGGCAAGATATCCTCGAGATACCCGGGGTAATACTCGACACAAGATCAAAGTGAAGGTTGGACTGGTGTATTGATCCATAGAAGACAAGTGATTAGACTTGCCCGATAAATGGGATCAAAGAGAAAATATGGTCGGAACCACGATTGCATAGGATAAATTCACAGATACCAGATGATATTGTACCAACAAAATAGTTAGTATCGCAAGAAGCTTCTGTGGTAGGATCTACATCGTGTCCATGGGCATGATCACAAAGTTCAAGGTCGACTCCCACTTCTTCAATGTATAACCTTCCATTCACCTCTCGCCTTCAACAAAGCAGTGTGTTGAAATTTTATCTGACATAACACTAGTAGAGTATGACCCGTAGTAGTTTCCGGGTTCACATAGATTAGAGAAGGCATATGTCCAACCCATCGGGGCCTCTTAGGAATATATACCACAAACTTCAGGAGTAAATAACACAAGCTCGATAGCAGAGCATGGTTGACAAAGCAGAGGATACAATTTACCCAAGGCATTATGTATCCGAGAAAAGACTCACAAAGTTATTGAATATGAAGGACGTCGTTGGATAAAATCCAATAAAGGTTCTGGTGGTCCACAAGGGATCTGACGTGAGCATCGGTACTCAACTAGAGGAAGAAGAATGCAAGGAGATCAGATTATAGAAACAACTGACTAAGTCAATTGTCAAATGCAAAGGAATTATGATTTCCAAATCAAGGGATCAGAAGCAATGCTCTGATTAGGGATGGATAAGTTGAATAGCCTTAGGGTACAATCAACGACAATTGGATTGATCGAGAACCAATTCCAGTTAAAGAATGGCAGCTCAGCCGGAAAGGTAATTTATAAGGATCAATGATGATTGCGTGTATTCGCAAACATATTGAGTCAATAGACTCAATATGATAATGACAAGGAATGTCAATAAGACTACTAGACTTATGGGATTAACCATAATGCAAGCAAGCAAATATTTCAAGAGCCAAAGGCTCCAGAGGATTTTCGGAAGATCGAATAGTATTTTGAAGACTTTTGTGAAACACAAGAACAACTGGGGATGAGCGGATACTCGACAAGTGCGAGGATTTATTTGAAGGGGTATTCATGTGGCAAAGAACTGCTAGGCAGTAGGCACAAAGTATTCTCGGAACAATAGAGAAAACTTCGGGGTATCTTGTAATAACAAGATCAATGGGGGATGATCGTATGAATGGCAAGTGTAAGTAGTTATCCATAAGGGTATATCGGTGGTCGGGAATTGCAAAAGCAACGGGCACAAGGTCTCGAGAGAAAATCGGAGAGTATCTTCGAAATCTTCTGGTGCAGCCGGCGATCACCTGGACTGAAGGGGCTCTCCGGGAGAAAGTATTTTCGAGAACCTAAAGTTAGATTTTAGAAAAATCATTTAACCCGAATAGAAGAGAGATCAGAGTCCCAGAGTATAGGTCGAGGAATAAAAGATCCTAATACCACCCAAATGGCGACGTGGGCCCGTAAGCCACACAACCATGTTAGTAAACAGTTTTCACTGACTAGACTCGACTTCGGCCAAGGAATTTGGAAGGGGGATTCCTACAGGCAGTCGGCTCTGATACCAACTTGTGACGCCCCCGATTTAATCGTACACTAATCATACACGCAAACGTGTACGATCAAGATCAGGGACTCACGGGAAGATATCACAACACAACTCTACAAATAAAAATAAGTCATACAAGCATCATATTACAAGCCAAGGGCCTCGAGGGCTCGAATACAAGAGCTCGATCATAGACGAGTCAGCGGAAGCAACAATATCTGAGTACAGACATAAGTTAAACAAGTTTGCCTTAAGAAGGCTTGCACAAACTGGGATACAGATCGAAAGAGGCGCAGGCCTCCTGCCTGGGATCCTCCTAACTACTCCTGGTCGTCGTCAACGGCCATCACGTAGTAGTAGGCACCTCCGGTGTAGTAAGAGTCGTCGTCGAAGGTGGCGTCTGGCTCCTGAGCTCCAACATCTGGTTGCGACAACCAGGTAGAAGGGATAGGGGGGAAAGAGGGAGAAAGCAACCGTGAGTACTCATCCAAAGTACTCACAAGCAAGGAGCTACACTACATATGTATGCATTGGTATCAACTGGAATAAGGATATTATATGTGGACTGAACTGCAGAAAGCCGGAATAAGGGGGGGGGTAGCTAGTCCTTTCGAAGACTACGCTTCTGGCAGCCTCCGTCTTGCAGCATGTAGAAGAGAATAGACTGAAGTCCTCCAAGTAGCATCGCATAGCATAATCCTAACCGATGATCCTCCCCTCGTCGCCCTGTGAGAGAGCGATCACTGGTTGTATCTGGCACTTGGAAGGATGTGTTTTATAAAGTATCCGGTTCTAGTTGTCATAAGGTCAAGGTACAACTCCAAGTCGTCCTGTTACCGAAGATCACGGCTATTCGAATAGATTAACTTCCCCGCAGGGGTGCACCACATTCCCCAACACGCTCGATCCCATTTGGCCGGACACACTTTTCGGGGTCATGCCCGGCCGCGAAAGATCAACACGTCGCAGCCCCACCTAGGCACAACAGAGAGGTCAGCACGCCGGTCTAAACCTATGCGCACAGGGGTCTGGGCCCATCGCCCTTAGCACACCTGCACGTTGCGTACACGGCCGAAAGCAGACCTAGCTTAGTGGCGTTCCAGTCCAATCCGGCGCGCGCCACTCAGTCGCTGACGTCACGAAGGCTTCGGCTGATACCACGACGCCGGGATACCCATAACTACTCCCGCGTAGATGGTTAGTGCATATAGACCAAATGGCCAGACTCAAATTAAATATCCAGATCTCGTTAAGCGTGTTAAGTATCCGCGAACGTCGACCAGGGCCAGGCCCACCTCTCTCCTAGGTGGTCGGAACCTGCCCTGTCGCTCCGCCTCAAAGATCCACTCGCGGGTGCTCCTCAAGCCGACCCGTCTTTAGTCACCACATGTATCATGTATAAAGTATATAGTATATACCCGTGATTAACTCCCGAGTGATCACGGCCCGATAGTATAGCATGGCAGACGGACAAGGATGTAGGGCCACTGGTGATAAACTAGCATCCTATACTAAGCATTAGGATTGCAGGTAAAGGTAACAACAGTAGTAGTAAGGACAGGCTATGCATCAGTATAAGATTAACGGGAAGCAGTAACATGTTACACTACTCTAATGCAAGCAGTATAGAGAAGAGTAGGCGATATCTGGTGATCAAAGGGGGGGGGCTTGCCTGGTTGCTCTGGCAAGAGAGAGGGATCGTCAACTCCGTAGTCGTACTGGGTAGCAGCGGCGTCGGTCTCGGTGTCTAGCGAGAGAAGAGGGGGGAGAAACAATAAATATTTAAGCAAACAGATGCATAGCGATGCATGACATGACAAGTAGCGGTGCTAGGGGTGCCCTATCGCGGTATGAGGTGATACCGGTGAAGGGGGGAAACATCCGGGAAAGTATCCCCGGTGTTTCGCGTTTTCGCACAGATGAAACAGAGGGGGAAAGTTGCGTGTTCGCTATGCTAGGGATGCGTGGCAGATAAACGGGCTGCGTATTCAAATTCGTCTCGTCGTTCTGAGCAACTTTCATGTACAAAGTTTTTCCATCTGAGCTGCGGTTTATTTTCTATTAATTTTAAAAGATTTAAATCATTTTCAGGATTTATTTAATTATTTTAATACAACATTATCCAGAACAGTGCTTGCTGACGTCAGCATGACGTCAGCACGACGTCAGCAGTCAACCAGTCAGTTGACTGGGTCAAACTGACACGTGGGTCCTACTGTCATTGACTAAGACTAATTAAACAAGTTAATTAGTTTAATTAGTTGTTCAGTTTAATTAATCAAAATTAATTAAGTTAATTAATTCTTCAATTAATTAATTAATTAATTATTTTTATTATATTATTTTTCCTTTTTTTTATGAAACGTTCTCAGGGGGTGGGGCCCCCATGTCATTGGCCCTAGGGGCCAAACGGGCGCGCGGGTAACGGGAAACGGGCACGGGCGTGGGCACCCGTCGAGGCTGACCCGGGTGCGGCGGACGGAGCCCAGGGGCGCCGAACCCGGGCGCCAATTGAACGGGGCCGCAGTTCGCGGCGGCGGCGAGCGCAGGGGACGGCGGCGCGCGGGCGCGTGGGGCCGGTGGCCAGGGGCGGGGCACGTCTGGGGCGCACGGGGCGCGGCTAGGCGTGGCGCAGGCGCGCGCGGAGGTGCGGTGCAGCGGCCGTGAGGCGCGGGCGTTGCGCGAGCAGCGCGCAGCCGCAGGGTGGAGGTCGTGGCTTCAGGGCGGCAGCAGGCGGGGCTGCGTCGTGGTCTAGGCGCAGCGGCGCACGCGCGAGCGTGTGTGCAGGGGCGGCGTGCGGTGAGGCACGGCGGGCACGGCCAGGGTGCACGCGAGAGAGGGGGGGCGACGGGGATCTGGCGGGCGAGCGCGCGCGAGGGCACGGGGAGGAAGAGGAGGACCGGGGGTCCTCACCAGCGTTGGTGAGCAGGGGGGCGGCGAGGCTCGGTGGAGCCTTTGGGGAGGAGGACGAGGACGCATCATCGGCGAGGAGGAGACGAGGAGGACGAAGCGACGGGCGGTGGCGGGATCCGGCGAGGAGGAGGCTGTGGCAACGGCGCGCGGGAAGGGTCGTCGCCGGTGGGCGGCTTCAGGCGATGGCGTTGAGCGGCGGGGGGGGGGGGGGGGAACGACGCGGTGGGATCGAGCCCTCGATCTCGATCCAGATCGGGGGAGAAGGGAGAGAGCGTGTGGGGGGGAGGGGAGTGGGTGTCGACGCTAGGTCACGGGGAGGGGAGGAGGCCTAGTAGGCCAGGGGGTGCGGGAGTGGGCCGGCTGGGCCGGCCGGGCTAGCCCCGTGGCCAGCTGGGCCGAGGCCCAGCGAGGGGTGGGGCTTTTATTTTTCTTTTGTTGTTGTTTTTTTATTCTTTTCTGTTTTATTTAGTTGCACTATATTTTTGGTTTAGTAAAATATGAAAATAGCTCCAAAAATAGTGTGTCAAATTAATCCACTGCTCTATGAAGTTTTACCTCAGAATAAAAATAGTTTAGTATTTGGTAAAATATATTAGGAGTATAACTAATTGTTTTGATGTTGTTTTAATCACTTAAGGGTATTTAAATATTTTATAAAGATGTTGTTACTCCACCAATAATATCCATGATTTATTTGTCACATTAAGAACATTTTAGTTTTGACTTTTGAAAACTTTAATCATTTGACTTGATTTTAAATTTGAATTCGAACGGTTTTTGAACCATCGCGAGATTGATAACAGTAACCGAGGTGACGTGGTATCATTAGCGTGAAATTACTGTAGCCTAATTATCCGGGCGTCACAGCCGCCGTCGCCGGCGCCTCCATCCTCAACCTCTGCCTGTGTTCCGGGGAGCTCGAGTAGCCAATGGCCAAAAAGAGGTTTATCGTGACCTTTTCGCCCGACGCCGCCGAGGTGTCCCCGTCGTCCTCCGCGGGCCCGATCCACCGTCGCCGGTCCCCCGATCTGCCCGCCGCCGCGCCCCTACGCCGGTTCGAGGACTTCCTTGTCCTCCCCCAGACCCGGCAGCCGATGAAGTCCTACCTCGGGGTCTGGTAGCAACGGTGGGGGACGTGGGTCGCCGAGATTACAGATCGAGAGACCCACACCCGCCGGTGGCTCGATAGCTTCCACACGGCCGAGCTCGCAGCCATGGAGTACGACCGCTGGCAGGTCCGCTACCACGGCATGGCGGCTAGGCTCAATTTCCCCTTCGGCACACGTCCGGTCCACCTCGTTGTGTCGGAGCCAGGGGTGGTGAGCACGGCTATGGCGCGGGAGGACCGCGAGGCGTGGGAGCGTCTCGAGGCTGAGGCCGCTGCCGAGGCCTACATACAAGAGCTCCGCCGGTAGCGCCCGGAGCTCGTGGAGGCGGAGCGGGCGATCTCTGCCGGCGTGGAGGGTGGCGAGGTTATCGCGCTCTACTCCGATGATGAGGTCGAAGGCGGCGAGGACGGCGGCGTGGAGGGCGGCGAGGTTATCACGCTCTCCTCTGATGACGGGGTCGAAGGCGACGGCGATGGCGGCGTGGAGGGCGTCGAGGTGGGCCCCCAGGACAAGGAGATTGACGTCGACGAGTGGAGGAGTGCCTTCCCCAACGACCCCGACGACGGTACTAGCCCGAACCCGGCTTTCGGCACACCGTACATGACGAGGAAGGATTGGCTCGACCTCTACTTCGACCGAAAGTAGTTTAGCTTAGTTTAAATTTATGTTTTATGTTCGGTTATGCAAAACTATCTATGTTTATGTTTGAATGCATGCTACTTTTGGTTGAACCTGCTTTGAACTTGATCAAATTGAAGTTTACAACCTTAAGTTTAGGGGATCGACTAGAAAAGGCCAAAAATTGCTGAAGTATATATATTTCCACTAAGGGTTTTAGTCCTTTAACTTTTTAAGGATCGCCTAGAGATGTCCTTATGACTTGTTTATTTTAGTTCTTCACAATGTGATGCTCTATATGTGCAACTATTTGCTGTGCAGTTCAATTTCATCAATAACAGTTTCAACAATACCACTATGAATTACAATATTTGGTTGCTTTTAAGGATATTGCAGTTAACATGCCTTTTCATTTTTCAATTGTTGTTTAGCAACATGCATTGTACTGGATGACTAAATATGCAATACCAGGCTACATAGCAACAAGGAAGAGTGTGACCTTAATGTTCTGGTGATGTCTAGATATACATGTAATAAAATTTTATATAATGGGATGGACGGAATGTTGTACTGCATCATTTTTCAATTGTTATTTAGCTTCTAATATTAACTTGGTGCTTTTAGGTACATATATCATTGCCAAAGATCCACACTTCGACCCTTTCTGTGCATGGGGCAATGAGATATTCATGAACCAGCATCAAGTGAGGAAACTGATAAAGATTGTTACTAAAATGGGTCAAAAGATGTCAATCGAACTATTTGTTTACACTTTATGCAAGACAACAGTGAACTGCAGGATGGTAAGTAAGAACCATATAGCCTTCTTTTTACTGCCTGTAATGAGTTGTGTTAGATGACAATATCTGAATATTTTTCTTTCGAAGTGGATCCTAAAGCAGTTTACTCAAGATGACCTCTCAAACTACATGATTGGCGGCCGGCCATCACAAGGGGTTGGACTAGAGTCCTGCATGCCTTCTGCATCCAGGAGAGCACAATAGGGCCATTCCGCTTCACCTTGTTCAGCAACTGGAATGTCTGTCGCCTCTTTATTTACCATTTGTAATAGTACAAGTATAGAACCTTGGTACATCATTCTTTATTTGGTGCTTCTATAATTCTTAAACATATGTACCTGTGAATTGAATAATGCATTGGTTGTTTGAACCTGATCGATATTGTAAGTGCATCTAGTGCCCCTTAGTGATTTTGGTGTATTGAAGACTTATAGGTTAAGGGACTAATGCGTTTGTGAGTGTACACAAGTCTATAAGTGATGAGGACATCAATACCATTGTTACACCGACAACCCCTGCTGCTATACATACTAGACCAATTACTAGAGCTCGTGCACGCCAATTAAATTATCAGGTACTTTCGTTTCTTGGTAATGATTCTAATGTTCATGAGAATATGATGCTGCCTAAATTGGATACATTTGTTTTGCTTGCAAATGAAGGGCCTGACATGGATAAGAGGGATGAACACTGGAGCAAGACCAATCATTGAGATGATGGCATGCGCAAGGGGATCAAGAGTGGAGTAACAAGTGATGATTTCAGGACTTTGAAGCTACCATAAGGAGTGCATGAAGCCTTGGACGAATATACAAGATGCCACTTCATAAATTTCGTCCGGAGGCTATTCTAGGTGTTGCGTCACCTTATTATTGGGCCAGGCCCATGTATTTTCGAAATACTTAAGTATAGGCTATTTTTAGAGTCCGCATGTGTGGGGAAACAAGAGTTACGTTGGTTTTGGACCCCTCCTCCAAGGGCTACAAAATCCCCCCCTCTTCCTCCATATATACAGCCCTTAGGGCGTCGTTTAGGCTTTGGGTTTCTTTAGATTAAAGTTTGCCATAGCTGCAACTTCGCATACTTCGATTGTGTTCAACGACCAGACAAAGGGGTCACAGAACCCCACCTTGATCAATAAAGCTTTCCTCTTATATTCGCAATATCCAGATTGCAATCCTAGTTTCTTTCTTGTTCTTCGTTTGCTTGCAGGAAAACAGACCTTCGTGGTCAGGTTGATTGTGCTCCAGCGTGGTCAATAACCTCTCGGAGTTGGTTTAGCGATTGCTAAGATGCGACGTCCTTGCACGATCGTAGTCTGATCGTCAAAGTTGACTTCCTCCAAAACGATAGCCACCATCTCATCGAAAGATGAGACACCTTTGCCTCTATCAATAAGTCTATGAGGAGTTTGATATTTACAGAGAAAGTCGACCCCTAAAAATCAATGTCTTCAATTGAAGACTTTGGATTTCTGAAGACTTTTTGAAGACTTTGAAAGTGAAGAAATTGGTGTGACCGTGAAGACTTGTTATTCATACGAGGAACATGAAGCATGAAGACTTTTGTTTTCGTAGTTTCATTTTCTCTTTCTTGAGTCATTGGAAACACCGTACTGTTAAAGGGGGTCGAGGTAAAACTAAGGAAAAGTTTCCAAGTGATGCTCAACTCAAAATCCTACACCTACCAACCCCTTCGAGTGAAGACATTGGAAATCTCATACAGTTCAGTCAATTTCTTCGGTGACAGAGACGAAGTTATTCTAGTCTCTGAGGAATTTGTCCTGATTGAGGAGTTAGGAATTCGCCAGTGCGGATTGCCTACAAGTGAGGAACATGATAACCCTGAGGAATATGATAGTCAAATTTCTGACCGTTGTTGTGCTATGCGCCAGCTGTCCCAAAAATATCTACCCACCTAACGGTCATATCATTGAAGGGCATTTATGTCTTATCATGTCGGGTTGTTCCCTAGGCTATAAATAGCCGCCCCCTACAACCACTAGCTGGTTGGCTGCTCCGCGAGAAACTGGCACTTGTCATTGAGAGCATCCCATCCTCCGAGGACTTTGAGCGAAAATCATCAAGTGAGGAAAAACCCAAAACCCCAAACCAAACATCTACAACCCAAAGTGATTGAGCATCACTGAAGAGATTGTTCCTGTGTGGAACTGACGCTTGTTACCTTTGAGGACTGTGCATCCTCCAGACGGTTAGGCGTCATGGTCTAGAGCATGCAAGAGGAAATTGTGGATCGTCGAGTGACCAAGTCTGTGAAGGTTTGGAAGCCACCTGAAGACTTACCATGAGTGATTGGATGAGGTCTGTGTAACCTTAGTTCAAGGAGAATACAGTAAGGACCGTGTGTCCGGGACTGTGTGTCCTTAGGTTTAAATACCTAGCCGCTCTAACCAGACGTACAACTGTCACAATATTTGGAACTGGTCTACCAAATCATTGTCTTCACCAAGCTTAGTGGTTCTGTTTCCTCAACCCCTTCATTTCCTCATTACTGTGTTGTGTGCTTGTTCATATCTGTTTGAAGGCTTTGACTGAAGACTTTCTCAATTTCCTTAGTTCAATTTCTTCAGTCTATTTGTCTTCATTCTGTTTTATCCCGTCCTTACGCTTTCTATACTCTGTGTCTTGTTTTCAATTCATCATGATGTCGATGCTTATGTTATGTCATGTCTGCATATGAGTACTTATTCCACTGCAAGTAGTTCTTCGCTTAGGAATTTCCTCACTCTGAAATTCCTCAGTGAAGAATTTATAAAAATCGCCTATTCACCCCCCTCTAGTCGACTTAACGCACTTTAAATTGGTATCAGAGCAAGGTACTCCCTTGTTCTGTGTGATTTTGGTTTAACCGCCTGGAGTTTTAGTTATGTCGACCACAGGTATGATCTCTGTTGGGTGTCCTACCTTCGATGGGACGGACTACCCCTACTGGAAGAATAAGATGCGAATGCATCTTGAGGCAATTGATAACGATCTCTGGTATGTTGTGGAAAATGGTGTCCCCTCTGTCACTCCCACCATCAACGCTGCTGACGTGAAGAGATTCAAGCAACTCGACTCTCAAGCGAAGAATATCATATGTGGCCATCTGAGCAAAGGGCAGTATGGTAGAGTGAGTGCTTTGGAAACAACTAAGTTTATCTGGGATAGGTTGTCCAAGGTCAATGAAGGAGTCTCAACACAGCGTGACTCTCAAGTTGACGTTCTTCACAATATTTTCAATCGCTTCAAAAGACTCGACAATGAAAATGTTTAGCAAACCTTCGATCGCCTCACTGACATTTCAAATCAGCTTCAAGCACTTGGTGCCTCTGACATCACCGACCATGAGGTGGTGAAGAAAATGCTTCAATCGCTTGATTCCTCATTTGACACCCTTGCACTGATGATACAAGAACATGGAGACTACAAGTCACTTGATCTCGTTGATATCCTTGAGAGGCTAAACACTCATGAGTTCCAGCTTGCCGAGAAGAGAGATCTCTATGGACCAAGCTATGGCAGATCACGAGCTCTGAAAGCCAAGGCAGTGTCTGAATCTGAAGGTGAGGATTCTGGTAGCAGACTTGGTGATCCTGAAGAACTGAGCCAGGAGCTAGCACTGCTCGTGAGGAAATTCCAGAAGTTCTCAAGACGTGGTCATTTCGGGAAATCCTCAAGAAGTGATGACTTAAGATCAGATTCCTCATCCCGTGACTACAAGAAGAGATTGTGCCACAAGTGCAAGAAACCTGGTCACTACATTCAAGATTGTCCTCAATGGGAAAAGGAATCAAAGAAGAAGAAATACAAGGATTACAGTTCTGATGACTCAAAGAAGAAGAAGAAATCTTCAAAGTCTTCATCATCAAAACCCTCAAGGTCTTCATCCCACAAGAAGAGCAGTTCCAAGAGGGCTCGGGCATTCATTGGCGAGGAAATGGACTCTGAGGCTAAATCTGAGGGAAATGAGGAAGAGGAGGCATCTGAGGAGTCAGAATCTGGTGTGGCGAGCTTAGCCCTTGCTACTGCATTCGTTGGCAAGTCCATCTTCACCACTTAGGAAGATGACCTCCCCAACACTGCTGACGACGACGAGAATGACTACGCTCCCACCTATTGCTTCATGGCAAAAGGTTCAAAGGTACTCAAATATCCCTCCTCTAAATCAAGTGAGGATGAATCTGATGAAAATCTCAAACCTAGCTACTCTAAACTTGCTAAGATTGCTGTGAAACTGCAAAAGGCTCTTGAAAAAGTTCAAAACATGCTAGATAAAAGCGATGATATGTTGGGTGAAGAAATGGATCACACGAAAATTTTGACTGAAAATCTTTAGAGACTTTAGTCCAAGTTTGACAATGTTCAGAGTCATCATAACACTCTCTTATCTGATCATGAGAAGCTTTCTTATGAATTTCTTCAAAGAAAGCAAGATCTTGAGCAGTTAAGAGTGAGTTTTGAAGATCTTCAGAAAAAATGTGATTCATTACTTGCTCAACAAATTAGCGCTACTCAGGAAGAGTTTATTCCTCCATGTTTGAAATGCATTGAATGTGAATCTGCTAATTCTTCACCTGAATGGTCAAATGCTTCTATTGCTGCAAATTCTTCAACTGTCTCTGCTATCACCACTACAAAAAAATACACCTCCGTGATGATATATGTTTGTCATAGTAGGCCACGTTTTCTGTCATGCATGTACATCCATGACAATTTTATGATAGAATCAAGATAGTCATACCTGTGTTGTCATAGAAGTGTTCCATGACATTACCAAAATTATCATCACGAAAGTGGCCACTTCCATGACGATAAATCGCGCGTCACAGAAGTGCTTTTGTCAAGGGTGACCGACATGTGGCATCCACCGTAACGGAATGCCGTTAAGCTATTGGGTCCGGTTTTGGATCCTATAACCCGTTAACAGCCCCGACCAATGGGGATTTTCCACGTGTAAAATCATCATTGGCTGGAGGGAACACGTGCCGACTCACCGTTGGGACATATGTCATCCACTCATTGTACCCAAAGCGCCTATGATACGTCGACACGTGGCACGGTCCAATAGAGGCCCATTCCTATGAAAAGGCCGGCCTGTTTGACTTGGTCAAAAGGTGTCGGGCCGGCCCACGGCAAGCCTGTTAACAGCCTGTTCGCATATAGCCCATTTACAGCCCGCTAACCTAGGGCCCGTTTACGGCTGATACGTCCATTTTGCATCATGCTTTTATATTGATATTAATTGCATTATGGGCTGTTATTACACATTATGTCACAATACTTATGCCTATTGTCTCTTATTTTACAAGGTTTACATGAAGAGGGAGAATGCCGGCAGCTGGGATTCTGGGCTGGAAAAGGAGCAAATATTAGAGACCTATTCTGCACAGCTCCAAAAGTCCTGAAACTTCACGGAAGTTATTTCCAGAATATATATAAAATATTGGGTGAAAGAAGTTCCAGAGGGGGCCCACACCCTGGCCACGAGGGTGGGGGGCGCCCCCTACCCCCTGGGTGCGTGCCCCTACCTCGTGGGCTCCCTGGTGGCCCTCCGATGCCCATCTTCTGCTATATGAGGTCTTTCGTCCGAGAAAAAAATCATAAGCAAGCTTACGGGACGAAACTCCGCCGCCACGAGGCAGAACCTTGGCGGAACCAATCTAGGGCTCCGGCGGAGCTGTTATGCCAGGGAAACTTCCCTCCGGGAGGGGGAAATCATCACCATCGTCATCACCAACGATCCTCTCATCAGGAGCGGATCAATCTCCATCAACATCTTCACCAGCACCATCTCATCTGAAACCCTAGTTCATCTCTTGTATCCAATCTTTGTATCCAAACCTCAGATTGGTACCTGTGGGTTGCTAGTAGTGTTGATTACTCCTTATAGTTGATGCTAGTTGGTTTACTTGGTGGAAGATTATATGTTCAGATCCATTATGCATATTAATACCCCTCTGACTATTAACATGAATATGCTTTGTGAGTAGTTACGTTTGTTCCCGAGGACATGGGAGAAGTCTTGCTATTAGTAGTCATGTGAATTTGGTATTCGTTCGATATTTGATGAGATGTATGTTGTTATCCCTCTAGTGGTGTCATGTGAACATCGACTACATGACACTTCACCATTGTTTGGGACTAGAGGGAGGCATTGAGAAGTAATAAGTACATGATGGGTTGCTAGAGTGACATAAGCTTAAACCCTAGTTTATGCGTTGCTTTGTAAGGGGCTGATTTGGATCCACATGTTTCATGCTATGGTTAGTACCTCAATACTTCTGTTCTAGTTGCGGATGCTTGCAATGGGTGTTAGTAATAAGTGGGATGCTTGTCCAAGTAAGGACAGTACCCAAGCACCGGTCCACCCACATATCAAATTATCAAAGTACCGAACGCGAATCATATGATCGTGATGAAAACTAGCTTGATGATAATTCCCATGTGTCCTCGGGAGCGCTTTACTTCATATAAGAGTTTGTCTAGGCTTGTCCTTTGCTACAAAAAGGATTGGGCCATCTTGCGGCACCTTATTTACATTTATTACTTGCTACTCGTTACAAATTACCTTATCACAAAACTATCTGTTACCGATAATTTCAGTGCTTGCAGAAAATACCTTGCTGAAAACCGCTTATCATTTCCTTCTGCTCCTCGTTGGGTTCAACACTCTTACTTATCGAAAAGGCTACAATAGATCCCCTACACTTGTGGGTCATCAAGACTCTTTTCTGGCACCGTTGCCGTGGAGTGAAGCACCTTTGGTAGGTGGAATTTGGTAAGGAAAAATTTATATAGTGTCCTGAAATTTACTGTCACTTGTTACTATGGAAAGTAATCCTTTGAGGGGCTTGTTCGGGGTATCTTCACCCCGACCGGTAGAGCAAATAGTTGCTCCTCAACCTACTGAACCTACTGAAAATGTTTACTTTGAAATTCCTTCGGGTATGATAGAGAAACCGCTAGCTAATCCTTTTGCAGGAGATGGAACATTACATCCCGACTTACACTTAATCTATGTGGATGAAGTTTGTGGATTATTTAAGCTTGCAGGTATGCCCGATGACATTATCAAGAAGAAGGTCTTCCCTTTATCTTTGAAGGGAGATGCATTGACATGGTATAGGCTATGTGATGATATGGGATAATGGGACTACAAACGGTTGAAATTGGAATTCCATCAGAAGTGTTATCCTATGCATCTTGTTCATCGTGATCGTAATTATATATATAATTTTTGGCCTCGCGAAGGAGAAAGCATCGCTCAAGCGTGGGGGAGGCTTAAGTCAATGTTATATTCATGCCCCAATCATGAGCTCTCAAGATAAATGATTATTCAAAAATTTTATGCTCGGCTTTCTGACAACAATCGGTCCATGCTCGATACTTCTTGTACTGGTTCCTTTATGATGAAGGCTATTGAATTCAAATGGAATTTATTGTAGAGAATTAAACGCAACTCTGAAGATTGGGATCTCGACAAAGGTAAGGAGTCAGGTATAACGCTTAAGTTTTATTATGTTAAATCTTTTATGGATACCGATGTTTTCCATAAACTTAGCACTAAATATGGACTTGACTCGGAGATAGTAGCTTCTTTCTGTGAATCCTTTGCTACTCATGTTGATCTCCCTAAGGAGAAATGGTTTAAATATCATCCTCCCATAGAAGTAAAAGTAGTTGAACCTATTAAAGTTGAAGAAAAGACTATCACTTATAATGATCCTATTGTTCCTACTACTTATGTTGAGAAACCACCTTTCCCTGTTAGAATAAAGGATCATGCTAAAGCTTCAACTGTGGTTCGTAAAAGTAATATTAGAACTTATGCACCCCCTGAGCAAGTTAAAGTTGAACCTAATATTTGTATTGTTAAAGATCTCTTGGCTGATAATATTGTTGGGCATGTTATTTACTTTTGTGATGAGACTGCTAGAATTGCTAAACCTGGTGCTAAAGATAAACATAGACCCGTGGTAGGCATGCCTGTTGTTTCTGTTAAAATAGGAGATCATTGTTATCATGGCTTGTGTGATATGGGTGCTAGTGCTAGTGCAATACCTATTTCCTTATGCAAAGAAATTATGCATGATATTGCACCAGCTGAGATAGAAGATATCGATGTTACCATTAAGCTTGCTAATAGGATACTATTTCACCAATTGGGATTGTTAGAGCTGTTGAAGTCTTGTGTGGGAAGGTTAAATATCCTGCTGATTTTCTTGTTCTTGGTTCCCCACAAGATAGCTTTTGTCCCATTATATTTGGTAGACCCTTCTTGAATACTGTTAATGCTAAGATAGATTGCAAGAAGGATGTTGTTACTATTGGTTTGGATGATATGTCTCATGAGTTTAATTTTTCTAAATTTCGTAGACAACCCCGTGATGAAGAATTGCCTAATAAAGATGAAATTATTGGTCTTGCTTCTATTGCTGTGCCTCCTAATGATCCTTTGGAACAATATTTGCTAGACCATGAGAATGATATGTTTATGAATGAAAGAAGGGAAATAGATGAAGTATTCTTTAAACAGGGACCTATTCTGAAACACAACTTACCTGTTGAAATCCTAGGGGATCCTCCTCCACCCAAGGGAGATCCCGTGTTTGAGCTTAAACCATTACCTGATACTCTTAAATATGCTTATCTTGATGAAAAGAAGATATATCATGTTATTATTAGTGCTAACCTTTCAGAGAAGGAGGAAGAAAAATTATTGAAAACTCTGAAGAAGCACCGTGCTGCTATTGGATATACTCTTGATGATCTTAAGGGCATTAGTCCCACTCTATGTCAAGACAAAATAAACTTAGAGAAAGACGCCAAACCAGTTATTGATCACCAATGACGGCTGAATCCTAAGATGAAAGAAGTGGTAAGAAAAGAAATACTAAAGCTCCTTGAGGCAGGTATAATTTATCCCGTTGCTGATAGTCAGTGGGTAATTCCTGTCCATTGTGTCCCTAAGAAGGGAGGTATCACTGTCGTTCCTAATGATAAAGATGAATTGATTCCACAAAGAATTATTACAGGCTATAGGATGGTAATTGATTTCCGCAAATTAAATAAGGCTACTAAAAAAGATCATTACCTCTTACCTTTTATTGATCAAATTCTAGAAAGATTATCCAAACATACACATTTTTGCTTTCTAGATGGTTACTCTGGTTTCTCTCAAATACCTGTGTCAGCTGATCAAGCAAAGACCACTTTTACTTGCCCTTTCGGTACTTTTGCTTATAGACGTATGCTTTTTGGTTTATGTAATGCACCTGCTACCTTTCAAAGATGCATGATGGCTATATTTTCTGACTTTTGTGAAAAGATATGTGAGGTTTTCTTGGATGATTTCTCCGTTTATGGATCCTCTTTTGATGATTGCTTGAGCAACCTTGATCGAGTTTTGCAGAGATGTGAAGAAACTAATCTTGTTCTGAATTGGGAGAAATGCCACTTTATGGTTAATGAAGGTATTGTCTTGGGGCATAAAATTTCTGAAAGAGGCATTGAAGTTGATAAAGCTAAAGTTGATGCTATTGAAAAGATTCCATGTCCCAAGGACATTAAAGGTATAAGAAGTTTTCTGGGTCATGCCAGTTTTTATAGGAGGTTCATTAAGGACTTATCAAAAATTTCTCGGCCTCTGACTAACCTATTACAAAAAGATATTCCTTTTGTCTTTGATAATGATTGTGTAGAAGCATTTGAAATACTTAAGAAAGCATTGATTTCTGCACCTATTGTTCAGCCACCTGATTGGAATTTACCCTTTGAAATTATGTGTGATGCTAGTGATTATGCTGTAGGTGCTGTTCTAGAGCAAAGAGTTGATAAGAAATTAAATGCTATTCAATATGCTAGTAAAACTCTAGACAATGCCCAGAGAAATTATGCTACCACTGAAAAAGATTTTTTAGCAGTTGTTTTTGCTCGTGATAAGTCCAGACCTTATATTATTGATTCTAAAGTAACTATTCACACTGATCATGCTGCTATTAAATACCTTATGGAAAAGAAAGATGCTAAACCTAGACTTATTAGATGGGTTCTCTTGCTACAAGAATTTGATTTGCATATTATTGATAGAAAGGGAGCTGAGAACCCCATTGTAGACAACTTGTCTAGGTTAGAAAATGTTCTTGATGACCCACTACCTATTGATGATAGCTTTCCTGATGAACAATTAGCTGTCATAAATGCTTCTCGCACTGCTCCATGGTATGCTGATTATGCTAATTACATTGTTACTAAATTTATACCACCTAGTTTCACATACCAGCAAAAGAAAAAGTTTTTCTACGATTTAAGACATTACTTCTGGGATGACCCACACCTTTATAAAGAAGGAGTAGATGGTGTTATTAGACATTGTATACTTGAGCATGAACAGGAACAGATCCTATGCAAGTGTCACTCTGAAGCTTATGGAGGACACCACGCTGGAGATAGAACTGCGCATAAGGTATTGCAACCCGGTTTTTATTGGCCTACTCTCTTCAAGGATGCTCGTAAGTTTGTCTTATCTTGTTATGAATGTCAAAGAATTGGTAATATTAGTAGACATCAAGAAATGCCTATGAATTATCCACTTGTTATTGAACCATTTGACGTTTGGGGCTTTGATTATATGGGACCTTTTCCTTCCTCTAATGGGTATACACATATTTTAGTCGTTGTTGATTACGTTACTAAGTGGGTAGAAGCTATTCCAACTAGTAGTGCTGATCATAACACCTCTATTAAGATGCTTAAAGAAGTTATTTTCCCGAGGTTTGGAGTCCCTAGATATTTAATGACTGATGGCGGTTCACATTTTATTCATGGTGCCTTTCGTAAAATGCTTGCTAAGTATGATGTTAATCATAGAATTGCATCTCCTTATCACCCACAGTCTAGTGGTCAAGTAGAATTAAGTAATAGAGAGCTCAAATTAATTTTGCAAAAGACTGTTAATAGATCTAGAAAGAATTGGTCCAAGAAACTTGATGATGCATTATGGGCTTATAGAACTGCATATAAAAATCCTATGGGTATGTCTCCGTATAAAATGGTTTATGGCAAAGCTTGTCACTTACCTCTCGAATTAGAACATAAGGCATATTGGGTCATTAAAGAGCTCAATTATGATTTCAAACTAGGTGAGAAGAGGTTATTTGACATTAGCTCACTTGATGAATGGAGAACCCATGCCTATGAGAATGCCAAACTGTTTAAAGAAAAAGTTAAAAGATCGCATGACAAAAGGATACAAAAGCGTGAGTTTAATGTAGGTGATTATGTATTGCTATACAACTCTCGTTTAAGATTTTTTGCAGGCAAACTTCTCTCTAAATGGGAAGGTCCTTACGTTATCGAGGAGGTCTATCGTTCCGGTGCCATAAAAATCAACAACTTCGAAGGCACAAATCCGAAGGTGGTGAACGGTCAAAGAATCAAACATTATATCTCAGGTAATCCCATAAATGTTGAAACTAACATTATTGAAACTGTAACCCCGGAGGAATACATAAGGGACACTTTCCAAAACGTTTCAGACTCCGAAAAGGAATAGGTACGTGGTACGGTAAGTAAGCCGACTCCAAAACAATTCTAATGGCAACATTTCTTTGTTTTGGAATATTTAAGAAAATAGGAAAAAAAGAAGCAGTCCGGGAAGGACACGAGGCTTCCACGAGGGTGGAGGGCGCGCCCTACCCCTTGGGCGCGCCCCCTGCCTCGTGGGCACCTCGTGCGCTTTCCAGACTCCATTTTCTTGCACGATACTTCTTTTGGTCGGTAAAAATTCATTATATAATCTCCCGAAGGTTTTGACCACCGTATCATGCAAATATCTCTTGTCTTTGTTTCGAGCTGTTTTTCTGACAGATCTAGGTCGTCATGTCGTCTTCAAGTGCCCCCAAGGACAAGTTCTTCGAGAAGGTCATCAACCCCTACCTCGCGGAGGTGCTACAACACCCTCAAACCATTGAGATGCGTGAGGGGTTGTTGCACATCCGCGATGTTGAGGGACCAAGGAGGACCGGAAGCACGGAGGCAAGGCTCGAGGCATTGAAGCAACAAGTTTTCAAGTGTCAGGAGATGGTGGAGTGTGGACTCGACTCCAATCACATTATGATCACGGAGTTCACCAGCAACCACAAGCTGGACGTCAAGAACATTGGGGAGGCCATCTTCAAGCTTCATGAGAAAATCGAGCACCTCCAAGCCCAGATCTATGACCTGCAAAATCAAAACTATGAGTATGAATATAGATTCAAGAGGATGAGTTTGGCTGCAGATTTGAGGATTCAGGAGACTCGATCATCCTTCTATGATGGTGAGCCTATGCCTTGGAAGAGGGACGACAAGCCTACATCATCAACAACTCCACCTTCTTCACCAACAAAGAAGAATTGAGTATCTGGTATGGGCACTCCCTTTAGCAACTGCCAATCTTGGGGGAGTGCCCCGGTATCGTATCACCATTACTTTTATCTCTACCGTTTTTCTTAGTTCAATCCTTTTGATAATATCTTGATCCAGTAGAATAAAGTTTTAATATGATCTAGTTGTGAGTTTTGCTTTATGATCCTTCTATGTAATCGAGTCCGTGAGCTATATATAATAATGATTAGTGTTGACTCAAGGGCTTGATTATTTTGCTATGATCTTAAGGGAATTAAATAAAATAAAAGAGAAGAAACAAAAAGAAATAAAGAGATCATATGGATCTTATGGAGAGTAATGAGCTCACATATAAAGAGTATGATGAATAAAAGTTCTTGAGAGTTGACAAACATAGTTTTGGTCATCATTGCAATTAATAGTAAGTAATAAAGAAAGAGATGTTCACATATAAATATACTAACTTGGACATCTTTTATGATTGTGAGCACTCATTAAAGTATGACATGCTAAGAGTTGACATTGGACAAGGAAGATAACATAATGGGTTATGTTTTCTTACATCTGTGATAAATTATATTGTCATGGATCATCCAACATGTTGAGCTTGCCTTTCCCTCTCATGCTAGCAAATTTCTTTGCACCAAGTAGAAATACTACTTGTGCTTCCAAATATCCTTAAAACCCAGTTTTGCCATGAGAGTCCACCATACCTACCTATGGATTGAGTAAGATCCTTCAAGTAAGTTG
The DNA here is from genome assembly GCF_056163025.1 of Triticum urartu. Classification (NCBI taxonomy): domain Eukaryota; kingdom Viridiplantae; phylum Streptophyta; class Magnoliopsida; order Poales; family Poaceae; genus Triticum; species Triticum urartu. The sequence goes on from NC_141873.1 coordinate 233,878,402, forward strand.
TCATTGGTGCATGCAATAAAAATTGCCTTCTAAATATGTATGATTTATTAATGTGGAGAAAATAAGCTTTATATGATCTTGTGATGTGGAAGAAATAAAAGCGACGGACTGCATAATAAAGGTCCATATCACAAGTGGCAATATAAAGTGATGTTCTTTTGCATTAAGATTTTGTGCATCCAACCATAAAAGTGCATGACAACCTCTGCTTCCCTCTGCGAAGGGCCTATCTTTTACTTTTATCTTCTACCTTATATAAAAGTCATGAAGAGGGAGAATGCTGGCAACTGGGATTAGGGGCTGGAAAAGGAGCAAATATTAGAGACCTATTTTGCACAGCTCCAAAAGTCCTGAAACTTCACGGAAGTTATTTCTAGAATATATAAAAAATATTGGGTGAAAGAAGTTCCAGAGGGGGCCAACATCCTGGCCACGAGGGTGGGGGGCGCGCCCTACCCCCCTGGGCACGCCCCCTGCCTCGTGGGCTCCCTGGTGGCCCTCGGATGCCCATCTTCTGCTATATGAGGTCTTTTGTCCGAGAAAAATTCATAAGCAAGCTTACGGGATGAAACTCCGTCGCCACGAGGCGGAACCTTGGCAGAACCAATCTAGGGCTCCGGCGGAGCTGTTCTGCCGGGGAAACTTCCCTCCGGGAGAGGGAAATCATCGCCATCGTCATCACCAACGATCCTCTCATCGGGAGGGGGTCAATCTCCATCAACGTCTTCACCAACACCATCTCATCTCAAACCCTATTTCATCTCTTGTATCCAATCTTTGTATCCAAATCTCAGATTGGTACATGTGGGTTGCTAGTAGTGTTGATTACTCCTTGTAGTTGATGCTAGTTAGTTTACTTGGTGGAAGATTATATGTTCAGATCCATTATGCATATTAATACCCCTCTGATTATGAACATGAATATGCTTTGTGAGTAGTTACGTTTGTTCCTGAGGACATGGGAGAAGTCTTGCTATTAGTAGTCATGTGAATTTGGTATTCGTTCGATATTTTGATGAGATGTATGTTGTTATCCCTCTAGTGGTGTCATGTGAACGTCGACTACATGACACTTCACCATTGTTTGGGCCTAGAGGGAGGCATTGGGAAGTAATAAGTCGATGATGGGTTGCTAGAGTGACATAAGCTTAAACCCTAGTTTATGTGTTGCTTCGTAAGGGGCTGATTTGGATCCACATGTTTCATGCTATGGTTAGATTTACCTCAATACTTCTATTGTAGTTGCGGATGCTTGCAATGGGGGTCAATCATAAGTGGGATGCTTGTCCAAGTAAGGACAGTACCCAAGCACCGGTCCACCCACATATCAAATTATCAAAGTACCGAACGTGAATCATATGATCGTGATGAAAACTAGCTTGACAATAATTCCCATGTGTCCTCGGGAGCGCTTTCCTTCATATAAGAGTTTGTCCAGGCTTGTCCTTTGCTACAAAAAGGATTGGGCCATCTTGCTGCACCTTATTTACTTTTATTACTTGCTACTCATTACAAATTAACTTATCACAAAACTATCTGTTACCGCTAATTTTAGTGCTTGCAGAGAATACCTTGCTGAAAACCACTTATCCTTTCTTTCTGATCCTCGTTGGGTTCGACACTCTTACTTATTGAAAAGGCTACGATAGATCCCCTACACTTGTGGGTCATCAACGGCCTATCCGAATTAGGCCCGGTAGCGTCATCTGGGCCATCCAATATAATTCCAGCCCGTTTTAACTTCTGGCCCATGTATGGCCCATGATGTCTTTTGGCCCATATGAGGCCCTTAGTAACCCTCGGCCCATTAACGACCCGTGGTAAAACTGGCCCGTAATGAACAGTGTATCACTTTATACCCATTAACGGCCCATTATTCCGTTGGGCTGTTTCCAGCTCATGTTATGTTTCGGCCTTCTTATGGCCCATTTATTCTTGGGTTCATTTCCAGCATTCATTTACTTTCGGCCCGTTACTGTCATTTTCTGTTTGTGGGCCAAATTCAGCCCGTGGTTACAGTCGGCCCGTTTGTGGCCCGTTAATACGTTGGGCTGTTTTCATAGCGTCATCAAATACGGCCGATTAACGACGGCCCGTTATGGTCGGCCCATGAACAGACGATTTCAACTCTAGCCCATTTACGGCCATAATGTGGTCTGTTATTGGCCCATGTTTGGCCAACCGATCATACGGCTCGTTGAAGGCCCATTGATGACACAGCCCGTAGAAGGCCCATTGTGTCAACGGCCCGTATAAGGCCCATGGTTTCTACGCCCCGTAGAAGGCCCGTTGTTTCTACGGCCCTTAGAAGGCCCATTCTTTCTACGGCCCATAGGAGGCCCATGTTAACTACAGTAAATATGTAGCCCATGGTTAATGTGGCCTAGTTTTAAAAAATAGGTTATTGTGGCCACTAGCAAACCGTGGAAAAATAACTGCACTGACTACAAGAGAACAAATAAACAAGACAATAAGGAAATAAATAGGCAAGCAACTTACGCTAGGCTATCACGGCTATTACACATATTACATCCACTGGGCATCAAAGTTCGCCACCAGTGCAAATATAGGGAACAAAGCAGCATATAAACGCCGCAGCAAAACAAGTCCAGAACTGAAACCACTTCAGAAGAGCTCAAGAAACAATATCCTGGGTACCCATAATGCTGGCAAGATGCTTAGCAAGCTTATTAACTTTCCCTTGTTTGGCGCTTAAATCCTCCAACACTTGCTGTTGCACCAGAAAGTATGCATCTGAATTCTGTAGGGACTTCCTTAGTCCTTCGTCTTCCTGTCGCATAACATCTGATCGATGTCTTTCAACTTGAAGTTGAGACTCAAGAAGCCGAACTGATTCAGGCAGCGAGTTCGAAGAGCTGGTGCCAACAGTAGTAGCCAGTAACTCGAACACTACATCAAGACAAGACTTTGGGGTTGTCTCAGTGTCTTCAGTATAGTTTTTATCAGCTTTCTTGGAGACCAACAGGGATGTCTCACTATCTTGAACCTTATCTGCATTACTTCATGTACCATTGCATAACGGGGTACTCTTCTCCAATATTTTATCCGCATTCTAAAAGAGAAACAAACAAACACATCACAGGTTTACAATGTAGTATATGAAACTCATTTTGGTAAACCAGTTCAGTAGTAAGGTGGAAAGGATAACGGCATGAAACAAACATATATCTATGTAGTATGGTCATTGTATGGTCTATATCATTCTAGTTTATGTTGCCAAATCATGATAGATACCGTTCGAATCATATCTATTTAATACAAAGCAGCTTAGACAGAATATAAGTGTGGGAAACTACACAACAATAGCAAGACTTGTAAGGTGCATGGCATGAGAATATAACTGTTTATTCAATTGAAACTGAAATCAACATAGAGCAAGTTACAACAGCAAACACGTTAAAGAAACAGGTTTAAAACATACCTGTTGCGCCATTGGAGTTTCAATTGCATCCTTCAAATTTGAAATTAGTTGGTATGAGTAAATACAGTGATGCAAGAGCAAAGTAGTATGAACCATAGCTACGGAACCTGACCTGAGAACAATTCTTCTTCTGCTTTAAGCGTTGACTTGGGGTTCGGAGTGGTGGTCCTCGTGCTTTGGGCACTGCAGTTGCCTTACTAACTGCTCGTGTTTGGGTGCTCTGTGGTGGAGACGGTGCTGTGTCAACGGGAACTAGGTTACTATCTGTTGGGGTTGGGGTTAGAAGGGGTGTAGCTGGTTCTCTGTCCAACTGGGTAGGGGTACAATCTGCGCGAGTTTGGGTTAGGTGTGGTGGGGCTGGTTCTTGGGCAAGTACAACCATGGTTCTATCTCCATCGACAGGTAGCACGATCTTTTCCGAAGACCATGTTTTTACTCCCACAGATACTGCCATCACTCCCTCCAATTGAAATGGCTGATAAACAAGAAAAGTAATTGAATGTATAGACATTGTAAGATAGACAGGTGCAATGGATAGTAGGGAAGAAAACAGGGCATGAAATAATTCACATTTATGTTGTCTAACCAACCAGAATAGCAGGACATAATTTCACATATATGGTGGCTAATTAAACAGGATAGCATGACACAATTTCACATGTATGATGGCTAACTAAACATGATAGAATGACATACTTCAAAATATGATGACTATGTAAACAGGATGACATGATATAACTATACGACGTGTCTATTAAAGTGGTTGGCATGCCATAAATCGTAACATGCCGTCGATGGAAACATGATGGCATGATATAATTCACGGATAGAATAACATTCAAAATATGATGACTATGTGAAGTCTGAACAAGATGCGATGATATAACTATGTTATGTCTTTAGAAAATGGGTTGGCATGCCATAATTCAGATACATGCTGTCTATGTAAACATCATGGCATGATATAATTCAAATATATGATCTATATACTAAGGAAGTGAGCAGTGGGCAATCACATATATGATGTGTCAACTAAGGAGATGGCATTCAATATCGTGTATATGATGTAAAAACTAAGCATTGCAATACAACATATGCATGATATGAGTAATATAACCCTGCCAAGTTTGAGCATACACCTCAGGGGGATAATAGGACTGGTCATCTGCCTCTGAATCCTCCTCTGAAGAGCTATCTGTAACCAGCAAGATATCTGCTTCACCAGGTAGCATTGTCTACTCTGAACACCTTGTTTTCACTCCAGATTTCTCCATCACCAATTCAAATGGCCGATGCACAGGAAGAGCAGTTGAATATACAAACATTGTCGACAAAAGCAATGAGAAATACAAAAAAGGACGGCATGATATAATTCACATATATGACGCTTGGCTAAACAGCATGGCATTGGATAATTCACATATATAATGCCTTGCAACAAGGTAGCACTGCATAATTCACATATATAATGTCTTGAAACAAGATGGCATTGCATAATTCACATATATGGTAATTAGACACTAAACAGGTGGCATTCACACAAAGCATGTCTAAACTAAGCAAATGACATAGCAATGCAAGATACTATACGCATGATATGAGAAACATAACCCTGCCAAGTTAGAGCATGCACCTCGGGGGGGGGGGGGGGTAGGACTGGTCATCTGTCTCTGAATCCTCCTCTGAGGAGCTATCTGTAACCAGCAAGACATGCGCTTCGTCAGATAGCATTGTCTGCTCTGAAGACCTTGTTTCCACTCCAGATTTTTCCATGACCGTGCTGAATGGCTGATGCACAGGAAGAGTAATTGAATGTACTAAAATTGTTGACAAATTTAACACGTAATAAAAAAAATGATGTCATGATATAATTCACTATAAGATGACTGGCTAACCAGGGTGGCATTGCAAAATTCACATATATGATGCCTGGCTAAACAAGATGGAATTGCATGATTCACACATACAATAAAGAAACTAAACAGATGGCATTGACACAAAGCATGTCTAAACTAAGCAGATGACATCTTTGATGTATACAGTAAGCAATGCAAGGCACCATATGCATGATTTTACCAACATCAGCATGCCAAGTTAGAGCGAAGACCTCATGGGGTAAATAGGAGTGGTCTTCTGCTTCTGAATCCCCCTCAGAACGGTTATCTTCCTCTTGATTACGATCCAAAATGGGTGGAGGGGGGCTGCCTTTGCGCCCACCATGGAGCGACGTTTGCATGAAATTTTATTGCCACGCAAGGCTCGTCTCTTTTGCTCTACATGTTCAGTTCCATTGTGTATAATAACTGACATGCATAGGAATAAAACATAGTGAGATTATGTAAGGAGTGCATGCACAAATCCAGAGTGATGGTAGCAAACTTTGGATAGACCCAAAACAAATGATAACAGGCAGATAATAGCTTTAGTTAAAAAATACAGATAATGGCTCCTTTAATGTTTGTTTGCACCCAACATGAAACTCATAGTAGACACCCGAGATTAACCAGATAGTACTGATTGCTGCCCCAATATGTACCCCACAACCATTTAAAAACTCAAGTTTCAGCATAAGTTTGGACCTGAGTCGGGGTCTAATAGGTGAACACAACGATAAAGTAGCATGTCATCATATTAAGCAATGCATAACGTAAGCAGACACGGAAGAGTGCGACCTCTCTCACGGACCTGTGTAGTTCTCAAGGTCATCTACTCAATTGATGATGGTAATGCAGTTGTCGTGGCTGCCGGCGGTGGGGAAGAAGATCTGAGGTGGCGAAAGACATTCTGGAGAGCGGATCCCTGCTGTGGTGAACCCTTCCGTCGTTGGAGCAGCTGAGCTGGGGTGGAACATAGCACCGCAGGAGCAGGACAAACCACACAAGGTTTTCTTTGACACATATCTGTAACAGAAGTAATTGTGTAAGGGCTTGTTTGAATTTGAGGATTCTAACTATGCAGGGATAGGAAATAGACAGGAATAGGATAGGAATGCACGTGCAAAACAGAGAATTTAAAAACACAGGATTTCTGCCAATCTGGGTGTTTGGTTCACAAGAATTGGAAGATCACAGGATGCAAAGAAGCATGGTGAGATTAAGTCAAACCACAAGAAGTGTACAACCTCTTTGGTGAAGCCATGTCGATCTCAGCGTGATTGGGTTGGCCGGTGAGGATGATCCAGCTGACTTGGCTGTCGGAGGAGGGGAAGAAGATCTTAGGCGTCTGGGGATGGAGCCCGGGGTACTGCTCCGCTATGATGGAGGGTTTCGTCGTTGGAGTAGCTCCGGTGAGTTGTACGACGCCGAGGCTAAAGAAGGACAAGAGAGACAATGTTAACCTGAGTGGAATTCTAATAGCATCTCCAATAGATGACATAAAATACATAACCACAAAGTTCTAGATGTATACATCAGCCGCTCATCTCTGAACTTAACCATCGAAACTGAATTTAACTGTCGAAAGTGAATTTAACTGTCGAAACTGAACTTAACCGTCGAAACTGAATTTTGCTGTCGAAAATGAACGGACTAGAGGTGAGGCTACACGTCAGTCGACTGAATTTTTCATCTATGGCCAGTCGATTTTGCAGCCGTTGGATACGAAATCAATGGCATGCAGTTCATCTTCAACCTCCACCCCCTGAGCCGCTAGCCACCACCGGCCAAACAGCCGCCCCCCCGCTGGCCGCCACCGCCACCGCCCCGCCCGCCCCGAAAACACTCCCCACCGCCGGTCCGCCGCCGCCCCGACCATCCCTCTAGGCCCCCCTGTGCCGAGCTTTTTCTCCGGCGATCCCCACGCCACCGCCCCACCACCACCGGCGACCACCGCCCCCACCCTGAACCCTAAGATAGATAGTGGGGTACCTCTCCAGCGACCCCCCTCCTCGCTGCGGCTGGTTCTTCCTTAACTCCGGTGAGCCCCCCACCCCTTGAAAATCGACTGACCCAAAAGTCGATTCAGTCGAATGAAGTGTAGCTAAATCGGAGTAGCATCGCAAGCAAGAGCACGAGCAAGAGCAACAGAGCGAGCAAGAGCAGACCAGGCAGGGGACCAAGAGCAAGAGCAGAGCAGCGCGAGCGAGAGCTAAAGCAGCAGCATCCCCTACTGATGTGGACGTCGCCGCCGAGGGAGTGACGCTGTGGAGGAAGTGGCCGGCGACGCCGTCGTGGATGGAGCCGCGCCGTGTTGGCTCGGGACCGAGCACCGACAGCATCGTGAGATCGAATCAAGAAGAAAATGCGACGATTAGTGTACAACCTCTTTGGTGGCGCCGATTAGGCCGCAGTTTCATCCGAGGAAACAATGATGATGATGCTCTTTCGATGGTGTAGGTGAAGACAGCGGTGTGGGAATGGAGGTGGGGCGAAAGACGAGGGGAACGTTGGGGCAATGCCTTGGAGGTGGAGGACGGGGTGGCTGAACCGGCGGGACGACCAGATTGACGACGGATCCTCATCCGGTATGGTGGATGAGGGACGTCGAGGTGTTGTTGTGGACGACATCGTCGGGAAAGAGGCTCCGGCTGGGTGGTGGACGGAGGAGGGTGTGGGGCTTCACGAGTTTTCCCGGCCTCGGTGTACGAATGGGTGGGCGGATGGGATGGGAGTGGGGAACCATGGCTTAGGGACGCGTTTGTCCGAATGTGGGGTAAGTTACGAAAGTACCCCACCGATTTGAGGCGTTTCTTTCGGTTCAGGGGTATCATGGGCATTTCACATGTCGGGATTTCACAGGAGGTGGGAGTTTTCGTGCACATTGTACTTTTGGAATAGCAAGGCGCGGGTTGAGATGGAGGGAGTTGTCGAAGCACAATGAGACAAAGATTTATCTTAAATATTTCGGGGTAACAAGGCGCGGGTTGAAGAGGCGGGAGTTTCGCAGCACGATAGACAGAGACGCTAGCTTGAAATTTCGGCATAACAAGGCACGGCTTGAAATTTCGGGAGAGCAAGCTTAACGTGTACCCAAAAGAAAAAAAGACAATTTAGACTAGTATGATATACTACGTACAATGTGTTTAACATGCACAACACACACAGACACCATTTAGACTAGTAAGGTACACGTGCATTGCACACATGAGATTTGGCAACCAAATTATGAATAAATACCACATTATAACATGTAATCTTTGAGTCATATATGCATGATGTAGATGTTCGTTTAATTCTTATAGTTCATTTCATTCAAAATCATCTAGTTTTTATAAGAAAGCTAATCTATTTTAAGATTCATGGAATTGTGCGTTGTAAGGCATAAAGTAAAAAACAAATCATGTAGAAAAACATTTGGGCAATTATGATACGGAAGATTCTAGAACAAAGAAGAAGTGTTTGTGTTTTGAGGTTTGTGCATTATGCTTAAGTTCAACCATAGAGTCTTCTAGATTGTACATGTGGCAAAATCTGGTGGAATCTAGATGATATCCAACGGCAAGTAGTGCTCAAATTTGCCAGCTCTACACCATCGGATTGGCCTCATCCAATGACCATCTTTCAAAGTTAAAGTTATCTGCACAGTATATAAAAAATATAAAATACAATATATATAGGGGTATAGATATAGATATGTGATGCGAAAGCCACCCATCATCTCCAATTAGAATAGTGTGTCCATGCACGGATGCAATGTGGCCAAACGATGTCTGCCATCGGTATCTCAAATTCAAACCAGTCTAACCTTGTTCAATGTGTATACATTACAACATGCTCGTTTCCAAACCACACTGCGCAGTTCTCCGTTATATTCATGCATGCATGGGTTTCAAACATCATGATCTCTTATTCAAATATTTGAATTCAACTTTACATTGATTATGACCTCACCTAGTCTTTTACACCCACACATTGGTCTTCTCTTTATAATTGTACCACTAACTTTCTCTCGTGCATGCATGCACACACACTACCAGTCGGCATTATCCATCGCACACATGCAATCTTTTTCTTCAGGTCGGTCTCCCATGAAGGCACACACACACACACATCCCCCTCTCCATCATATCGGGCATTCTTTATCTCTCACGTGCATGCGCAACGATCGATGTTCCTCTATGTGTGTGTGTGTATAGCTAGGTCTTTCATAGTTTTCCACATAAACCGATCAATCTATATATCTAGTGAGGTCTCACCCTCTTTCCCACGTCCACATCGATCAATCTATACCTCTGTATATAGGATTACATATATAGCTAATACACCCACATTAATTATATATCCAACGCCCCCCTCTCATCATCCATGCCTTCTGCTTCATCTCTCAGACGCGCGCACAATGGCGAAGACAGGGGGCAGCAAGGGCCCTGCCCCCCTAACATCACTATATATTGAGGCTAATATGAATGTGATCATTAGACAATTGCTGGTAAAAATGGTTTAAGTTGACGAATTGGCCCTCCTCGTAAAGGATTAGCAATGCTTGGCCCCCTAGCTCATGGGACATTTTTCATGGCTCCGCCACTGCGCGCAACAGCGCACGTTCTCGCCCCTCTCTCTAATATCGATCTCGCAGTTGTGCACTCCTTCATAGTCTCCCTCCACTCGGCCCCTCGCACCATCTTCTAGTCCCCCACCGGATTTTGCCACATGTACAATCTAGCAGACTCCATGGTTGAACTTAAGCATAATGCACAAATCTCAAAACAACAGTGTTTCTCCTTTGTTCTAGAATCTTTCGTATCATAACTGCCCAAACTTTTTTTCTAGTTGAATTGCCATTATTTGTTTTTACTTTATGCTTTACAACACACAATTCCATGAATCATAAAATAGATTAAGGGCTTCTTTGATTCAAAGGATTCTCGAAGGAATTTTGGAGTATTCTAATCCTTAGGAATTTTTCCTATCTTGGTTGTTTGATTCGTAGGATTGTAAACCATAGGAATTTTTCCATGTGATTCATTTGCACTAGATTTCATCGGAAACATCCCATCCACTCAAACCTCTTTGAAAGAATTCTGCGTTTTTTGCTATGCACAATCAAACACTTGTACCATCCTGTAGGATTCAAGATGGCATTCCACTCTAATCCCATGTTCTTCCTATTCCCGTGTTTTGGAAATCCTACGAATCAAAGAGGCCCTAGGTTTTCTATAAAAACTAATTGATTTTGAATGAGATGAACTATAAGAATTAAACGAAGGTCTACATCAGGCATATATGACTCAGAGCTTACATGCTACAGTGTGGTATTTATTCATAATTTGGTTGCAAAATCTGACGCGTGCAATGCACGTTTACCTTACTAGTACTTCGAGTATGTGCAAAACACAATGGCACGCTACACAGTGTCTGTCTTATAGTTCATGAAGCCACGTGGCACATGTGGAGGCGTTGTCGCGACATCCTTGTGTGGATTGATCACAGTGACGTGCTGCTGGTTCCAAAAGAATGTACTCGTCCTCCCTGAGCCGCACCGGTGGTACATGCACAAAGCGAAGATGTTCACGCACGCCACACACGCACTCATTCCCTCGCATGCACACGCGGGTACACGGGCGGACGCAATTTTGTACCAAGATCCACCCCATGTGATAATTTGACGTGCGTAAAGTCCTTCACTTCATTGATGGTCAATTAATACAGCGCATGCAAATTGAGTGGACGTGAGGGCGGAAGAAAGACATTACTACTCCACTGCACGCATGCGAGTAGTTAAATCATGGGTTGCTAGTAGTACTTCCATTGGTCTCCTTTGTATTTTGTGCCAATTTTTGACAGTAACATAATATTTACGCATCTGAGCAGTGTAGTCTACTTGAAATTTATGTTCCACTAAACTCATCGGGAGCCGTTTCGGGCCTCGAAACCAAAAACCATCAATTAATCTTTACCTTGTTCCCATCACATTCAAAAGAACTAGTGGTACAATTAAGTGCAAGCCTACTCACACCTACCAGTACGTACCAAACCTGAACGTGTTCCCACTATGCAGGTTTTAGTACTAGTGCTAGTACTTAGGTTATAAAAAGGGGAACTACCTAACCGAAAATTACTCTACCTTCCTCCTCATAAGTCCTCCTTCTTCGTCCGTCCTTGCCATGGCCGGTGTGCAGAGCTCTAGGTCGAGAACTACTTGTAACAAGGGAGCGGCAACCAAGGCTGCGGAAAAAAAGAGAGGGCTCGCCGCCACGTAGAGACCTCAAGAGATCTCTCACGGGCAGGCGATGGCTCCTAGGAGCGCCCTAGATGCGGAGGCGAACATACCGAGCTGGCGGTGCTGGAGTCGTTATCCCTCGACGGCATTGCCCGATCAGCTCAATAAGCACCTCAATAAGCAGAAGGAGTTCATCCATGGCTTGGTGGAGCTGCTGGAGGAGAGCCTCGACGACATGCCCGCTAAGCTCAATGAGCAGGGGGAGTTGACCGCCGGCTTGGTGATGCTGCTGAAGAAGAGCATTGCCTCGAAGAAGAAGGCGACTGGCGAAATCCTACAACTTCAGGAGGACAAGGCAAAGCTCTACCACGAGCTCAACCTGCTGAAGGAGGAGAACGCCAGCTGGAAGAAGCTGCATGAGAATAGTAGTTCCTCGATGAAGACGTTGCAGGCCCTCGTCATGGAACGGAAGGAGGAGATGGCGAAGCTCCGCATCGAGCACCCGGCTGCTGTCAAGGTACGTAATGCGGCCGTGGAACAGATGATGAAGGCTCGTGTCAAGAAATCCCGCGTCATGGAGACAATGATGAAGATGGCGGAGGAGACACGCAAGGAGATGGAGGTCGTGGATGCGATGAAGAAGCAGTTACGACTCCACGGCCAGCAACCCTTCATGTAGTGAGAGCAGTGCCCCAGACTTGTGTGTGCATCTTCCTTCTTTTTTTGGGGTGATAATCCTCCTTCTTCTTTTGCTCCTGTGTTTCTTATTTTGCTTCGGGTGTTTGGCCGCATGTGCCACCTTCTCTGCGAGGCATGAATAGAACAATGCTAAAAATGAGATGACTAGCAAATTAGATCATTCTTTATCGCCAATAGAACAATGCCTCTTGCTAGTAATATATAATAAGAGTAGAGAGTAGAGGATATGGCACTGGGCTGCCGTGTTTCGTGCTCCTCCGTCGTACTCCAATGGAAAACTTGAGTATACCGCACGGTTCTTTGCTCCTCCTCAGGTTGTCGGCACATTTATACGAGCAGTCAAATCACAAGGCCCCGCCTTCCAGCAGTAATGAGCCGTCAAATCACAAAGTCCCTCGCCTCTCATGAAAAGGACCAAGCTAGACTGCCCCGCCCTCTAGCCTTTTAAAAAACGTATACATTTGTACAGTAGTAGTATCGATGGATTGCGCCATGGAGCAAAACTAACAAGATGTAATTAAAGAAAAAGGTGGTACATATAGAGAGCACTCGTCGCCAAATTATGCATATACTATATGACACTACCCACTATGAAGGTACTAGTAACATAGACTAGCAACTAGTATATGCTACTCTCCACTATGACCAGTCAAAGTCGAGGCGCGGATACCAATGAGGGCCTGGTTGTGTCTATACTTGGACAACTCACTCGACTGCATGCGGACCAGGCAGACGAAGCTCATGTCATGTTGGTGCCGTGTGCGGCCCGCACATTAACCAAAACCTCGCGCCTCCATCTTAGCCTACACGTTTTAAGCTTCTCAATCTCAAGGCCAAGGAGCAACGTGAAACCTATGATAGAGCCGATCAGATGGTTGAGAACACTATAATTCATAGCTACAGATGCGTGTGTGAGAGAGGACGAGTGCGTGCGTGCACCTCTTCTCAGAGTACAACTGTATGTGGGTGGCATCGACCTAGGGAGGAGTGATGGTGCATGCGAGAAGTCCTGAGAGATAGGTGTAATGCGTCTGAAAAAAGACTAATCTATAGCTCGCCACGAGGCTATTCCTGTCGAACACCAAGCATAAGATATGTATTCGACGGTGCCAGTTTTTGCACGCACACAGCAGTAGAAAAAGAACTAGTACCATGGCATATGCTACAACATGGTCGAGAAAACGTGCCGACGTTACGCCATTCGGGAATAGTGCCGCACTTCGAAACTAGAACCGTCAATAAATTTTGAGCGCGTCTCATCACATTCCAAATTACTACTACTACCATGCTATATTTAATTGCAAACCTGTTCACACTGATCACAACCTAAACGGTTTCCCACTTAGGAGCGTATTAGTAGTACTCGGTTATAAATACTACTATGCTAAGATGACTGCACATTCCTCCTCAACTCCTCATCCACAAACAACAATCAAGTCAATCAAGCCATAGCCAGCGTGAGTTCTGGGTCGAGAGATTTCCACCAGGGAGAGGTGAGCATGGAAGAGCAAGCACGTGAGATGTCCCGCCTCGCCGCGAAAGCAGCCGACATGTCCAGTTGCGCAGCAGCAGTAGCACAGAGGTCCCGCCGCGCCGCGGCGGCCTGGAAAAATTTCTCATGGGCAGGCGAGGACTCTTACAGGCGCATGCATGCGATAGTCCATAGCCAGATGGATCAGATCTCTGGCTGGGTGAGGATGCAGGACGAGGCTACCGGCGTCATCCGGCAACTAGGGGAGGGCAATGCGAAGCTCTGGGGCGAGCGCGACCTGCTGAGGGTGAAGATCGCCGGAAGGGCGAAGAAGGAGGACGAGATCACTGCCTTGTTGCAGAGGATGGGCGTCATCATCAAGAAACTTATGGATAAGAATGCCATGCTCCGCATCGAGCGCAACAGGCTGGTGGAGGAATCCATGGATGCTGCCAAGCAGCGTATTAAGGACATGAAACTAATGAAAGATATCATCGCCCGCCGCGAGAACTAGTCTCCGCGACCTGCAGCGCATAAAGAAAGTAGAGATCAACGAGCCAGATCGTTGTATGCGTCTTCCTTATTATTTTGCCCTTGTGTATTTCGGGCGTAGCCACATGTGGCTTTTTTAATTATCTTCCTAATTATGTAAGACAATTATTATCCACTCTCGTCGTCCTTATATATATTCATCAGTCTTGCTATAAGTCGCAGTAGATGCTATATAGGTCCGTCGGATCTTACATCAAGATCCGTGCAAAAATTTCTTTTCAGATTTTCCTTTTTCTCTCTTAAATCTCAGTAGAGTGAGACATTGCCACGCCATTAAACAGAGGCTCAGGTGCCATTAATGGAGACCTTGGGAGAGAGGTGGACGGCAGATGGAGGTCAAAGGGCTCTCCTCCCGATAAGCACGCGTAGGGGTCTGATCGCACGCCTCCCGTACTCAAATAGCTTCCCTGCACGACGCCTCCTAGCTAATAAAAAAAGGGGATGCGTGGCGGCACGTAAATGGTAAATAGAACGCCCACGGTTTCAATAATACTTGTGTTTCCGATTGTAACATGACAGCACTTGTTCCAAAATGACTTTGTTGATTGTTAACGTGTGCGCCTTCGCAAATCGGACAGCAAAATTACCACAGCATGTTGGTGCCATGTCATGACACCAAGCCAAGTTTCATGATTTTCATGCGTGTTTCGGATTTACAGGAATTAAAAAACCAAGTTTCTCAATGTTTCCAGCCGAGCCATGACGCCCAGATGTTTGAATTTCATTCCCATTTCTGGCATGGGACCTAGAAATTTACCCGAGGACACACATGTGATTTTTCAACCAGCTTTGGTGCACTAGAGCATGTGCTTGTATTTAAAATTTGAATTATGCACACAAAGGTGACACGTTCCCTCTCAGAACCACGAGCCTTCTTGAGAGAAGCTCCAGTTTGCAAGAAACTTATACCAAAACTTGTTCCTATTCTACAATTTTTTTACCACAACATGGTAGTACCATGACATGACACCATGCCAAGTTTCATGATTTTCAAGCGTGTTTTGGATTTACAAGAATTTTAAAACTAAGCTTCTCAATGTTCTCGACCGAACCACGATGCCCAGATGTTTGAATATCATTCCCATTTCTTGCATGGGACCTAGAAATTCACCCGAGGACACACATGTGATTTTTCAGTCAACTTTGGTGCACGGGAGCATGTGCTTGTAGTTCAAATTTGAATTATGCACATTAAATGACCAGAAACCCAATTAATGTATAAAAAAGGCAAAACGAACTCGGAATAATTCCAAAATTGAATAGGGCACTCATATAGTTCTATGTTGCCTCTGTAAAGAAAATCTGGGGGGAGGCAGTGTATATTGTTTCGCACGCAAAGGTATAAAGAAATAAAGAAATAAAGAAATTAGCATACCTATTTAATTCTTGGGTTCTTATTATTTATGCCACTAGTTGTGTATCACTACTCAGTTTTGCCATTAGAAGTTACAACTACTCAAAAAATGCCATCGATCCGTGAGATGCCTGCTCAAAAATGCAATTAGATATCTAAAAAATGCCATCGTTAAGTTAGATGTTTGCTCAGAAATGCCATTAGACATTGTTATTTTCACGTCAAACCCGTTGACCATGTTACATGACAAAAATAAGCTGTTTCTCACAATGATAAGTTAATGGTGTCCAGCACAACACACCCCTCAAATAAAACTAAGCACCCTGGAATTCTTTGACAAAACTAAGCACCCTGAAATTCTTTGACAACTAAACTGCTGGCTATATGATGTTGGCCATATATATTGTACGTATATAATGTCAAGAAACGAGTGGTAGTACTATACCAACTAAAAGATGAAATGTACGAAATATAACGAGAAGAAACATAACATAGTTCTGTTGGGGGCTCAGCACAACACATCCCTTAAATAAAACTAAGCACACCAGAAATTAAACTAAGCAACTAACCCGGTAGACACTGCATTAGAACCACCATGAGCAACGACACTACCACCTTACTCGGAGTCCTCGTCCACGTCCTCGACTTCGTCCTTGTCCCTCTTCCTCTTGGGCGATACTTCTTTGCTTGAACCGCACACTTGGCTCTTGCTCTTCATCCAACCCTTGTAGATATTGAAACAAAGGTAGCCATCCATTGCAGCGTAGTAGATGTCGTCTATATCTAGTACAGTCCACTGCCATGCACAATGAAACGCGTGCGGAGGTTTCTTCAGTTCACCGTACGAAGGATGAACCATGGCTCCTGCCAGGGTCAGCGTTGAAGGTTGATCAAGGGAGGGCACCAGCCCTTCCTTCTGGAGGTCGAAGGGGTCGCCTACAACGAGGCCTATCCTACCTAGGATTTCCTTGTCGTTCCTAAAGTCTACAGTAACGAATTTGACTCGGCCGCCCTTGAGGAACTTCTAAAATTCCTCGCACTCAACGTCGGCATGGCATATGTGGTAGACCAAGCATAAGTCATCCACGCAAACCTGGATCACGGTGGGCTTCTTCTTCTCTGCCTCCTTTAGTTTCTTCTCGCTTCCCAGGACCGTGGTGTACTCAACATCTAGCCCAGCGACCCACTCATCATTTGAGTTTTTGAACATGCGTTTGAAGCGAGCAAGGCATTCTTTCACCGTTGCAGAAGAATGGGTGTAGATGACATCGAACTCATCGCCGGTGATGGTTCTAACCTTGTATTCACCGCCGATCATGGAGATTTGGGACACCATGGATTTGCGAGGAGGGTTAGGATTAGTGGAACTGCCGTAATGTGAAAGGACGGGACGACTAGGAGCGGTTTATCGATTGTATAAATGTCGAGTGGGGGGCGCGTGCGAATGGCAGGGTAGTGGCTTGCCTGGTGGATAAATGGATTCATGCACAGTACTATGGGGGCCCAATTAGATGTCATGTCTACTCGACGCCCAATTAAATGGCTTTCGATGTCATGTCAAGTGTCGGGAAAATTACAGGTGATATGAAGCTTTCCATTCTCCCATGATACATGCTTCCGAGAGCCCTTGGATCTGAGATCGAACAGTTGCATGGCATGATTCTAGACCTATGGGTGAATATCCTATCCTGGAGGGTTATTTTGCAAATTTTCAGCAACTTAGCATGCGACCGTTAGATCTCAGATCCAAGGGCTGCCAGCAGCCCGTATCATGGTCGCGCCTACCACGACCGTCGCCTCGCTCACGCAGTCGCGCCCTTGGAGATTTAACACGATGCGTCAGGCTATCTGATGTTGGCATGTCATACATAGTCATCACTTAGCCACTCATACAACAAGGTTAACTATAAGGTTGGCTATAAGAGTATTTTTTGTTTTCTTCTCTCTATCTCTTTCCTCGTAGTATTTATTGCATTTGCCAAGGAGTGACCTCTTCCAATGAAATGGTGCTTAGATGAGGTGCTATGGGCATTAAATGGCTTAGCAACTCATGTCCCCAATGCACAGGTGCTTAGTTTTTTGTTGCTAAGTTTGCTTCATCTAGGTACACGCGCTTATCACCGTTTCTTCCTGGGGTCACCAAACTAGTCTCTCTCTTCTTAATTAACTTGCCACATCAGACTTTATGCCTATGTGTGATACGTCTCCAACGTATCTATAATTTTTAATTGTTCCATGCTATTATATTATCAACCTCGGATGTTTTATATGCAATTATATGCTATTTTATATGATTTTTGGGACTAACCTATTAACCCAGAGCCTAGTGCCAGTTTCTGTTTTTTTCCTTGTTTTAGAATATCGCAGAAAAGGAAAATCAAACGGAGTCCAATTGACCTGAAACTTCACGGAACTTAATTTTGGATCAGAAGAAGCCCAGAAGACTTGGAGTCCACGTAAGGGAAGCTTCGAGGAGGCCACGAGGTAGGGGGGTGCGCCCACCCCCCTGGGCGCGCCCTCCACCCTCGTGGGCCCCTCGTGGCTCCCCTGACGTACTTCTTCCGCCTATATAACTCCATATACCCTAAAAACATCGGGGAGCACAATAGATCGGGAGTTCCGCCGCCAAAAGCCTCCGTAGCCACCGAAAGCCAATCTAGACCCATTCCGGCACCCTGCCGGAGGGGGAAACCCCTCTCCGGTGGCCATCTTCATCATCTCGGTGCTCTCCATGACGAGGAGGGAGTAGTTCTCCCTCGGGGCTGAGGGTATGTACCAATAGCTATGTGTTTGATCTCTCTCTCTCTCTCTCTCGTGTTCTTGAGGTGATACGATCTTGATGTATCGTGAGCTTTGCTATTATATTTGGATCCTATGATGTTTTCTCCCCCCTCTACTCTCTTGTAATGGATTGAGTTTCCCCTTTGAGGTTATCTTATCGGATTGAGTCTTTAAAGATTTGAGAAAACTTCATGTATGTCTTGCCGTGCGTATCTGTGGTGACAATGGGATACCACATGATTCACTTGATGTATGTTTTGGTGATCAACTTGCGGGTTCCGCCCATGAACCTATGCATAGGGGTTGGCACATGTTTTCGTCGTGATTCTCCGGTAGAAACTTTGGGGCACTCTTTGAGGTTCTATGTGTTGGTTGAATAGATGAATCTGAGATTGTGTGATGCATATTGTATAATCATACCCACGGATACTTGAGGTGACATTGGAGTATCTAGGTGACATTAGGGTTTTGGTTGATTTGTGTCTTAAGGTGTTATTCTAGTACGAACTCTAGGGATGTTTGTGACACTTATAGGAATAGCCCAACGGATTGATTGGAAAGAATAACTTTGAGGTGGTTTCATACCCACCATAATCTCTTCGTTCGTTCTCCGCTATTAGTGACTTTGGAGTGACTCTTTGTTGCATGTTGAGGGATAGTTACGTGATCCAATTATGCTATTATTGTTGAGAGGACTTACACTAGCGAAAGTATGAACCCTAGGCCTTATTTCCTAGCACTGCAATACCGTTTACGCTCACTTTTATCATTAGTTACCTTGCTGTTTTTATAATTTCATATTACAAAAACCTTCATCTACTATCCATATACCACTTGTATCACCATCTCTTCTCCGAACTAGTGCACCTATACAATTTACCATTTTATTGGGTGTGTTGGGGACACAAGAGACTCTTTGTTATTTGATTACAGGGTTGCTTGAGAGAGACCATCTTCATCCTACACCTCCTACGGATTGATAAACCTTAGGTCATCCACTTGAGGGAAATTTGCTACTGTCCTACAAACCTCTGCACTTGGAGGCCCAACACCGTCTACAAGAAGAAGGTTGTGTAGTAGAAATCAAGCTCTTTTCTGGCGCCATTGCCGGGGAGGTGAGTGCTTGAAGGTATATCTTTAGATCTTGCAATCGAGTCTTTTAGTTTCTTGTTTTATCACTAGTTTAGTTTATAAAAGAAAACTATAAGAAAAATGGAATTGAGTTTGTCTCATACGCTTCACCTTTTTAATATGGGAAGGATAATTGTGCTCAAGTGATAGAAGAAGAAATCTATAAAATGTTTGGCACTAAATATTTGAATGATGAGCATGATTGCAATGTTGTTAGTATGAATTCTTTGAATATCCATGATACTAATGATGATTGCACTAGTTATGATGTCTCCTATAAACATGTCAATTTTTGTGGAGTACATTGGGTTTGTACGAACACACCAAATAGGGAAGATAGATATTGCAAGAGGCATAAGCATTTAGAAACTAAATGGTTGCAAGAAAGGCTAGATGATTATGCTGAAAATTTATATTTTCTTAGCCGTACTTGTGAACTTTGCAGTGAGCATGATAATTTCAATACCCAATGCAAATTGTTTCATGATCATATCGTGTCCAAAAATTGTGATGACTTGATTTCCCTTGCACATCATAATGAACTTAGTTTGCTCTTGGGTTATGAAGAAATGAAACGTATAACTAAGCATATTCCAAAATTTGCCCTTGATAGAGTTCTTCATCTTGATCTAGAGGAAATTTATATGTATTGTGCGGTGAATTGTATTGAAAATCCTTATATTGCCAACTACATAAAGAAAAAAAATAGAAGATGAAGAGAATACTAATGAAAGGGAAGAGACTTCCCAATATCCTCCTATTATTTCTTATGATGAATCAGGTAACGAGGAGGAGCCTCCTATTCAACCAATCTCATTAATAAGGAGCTCCAAAAAGAGGATTGAACCCACACATGATGTAGTGAAGAAGAAGAAAAGAAAAAGGAAGAGAGGTAAAAAGGTACCCCTCCCAAATAATGGTGCTCCCATTACTATTGTGCCTCATGAAAATATAATTGTGGAAGATAATGATACTTCTTATTATCTTGAAAATCTTTTTGGCACTTGCTTGGAAGAATATGATAATTGCTATACTATTGGTGCTATCCATACTATTAATCATGAGAGTGATTATGCTTATGATATGAAAAGGGTCAAGCTTGGGGATGCGATGTTTGATGAAGATGATGTTTTTGAGAATATATTTGCTGCAATTAATTTTTGTCCCAATCTTGGGGCTGCTACGTTTAATGAAGATGATATTTTTAGTCTCCCAAGTTTTGATATGCAAATTTATTATGATGATAGCATGGCTCCCACTTATGATGATTATTGTGATGATACTTATGCTATAAAAAGTAGTGATTATATTTACAAAACTTTTCATGATTATGATTACCCCTTCTCTGAACATTACTCTTTTAATATGGAAACAATTTATAGTATTCGAGTCTCTTATGATACTCCCACTATTCCGATTGAGAAGAAATTTGCTTATGTGGAGAGTAATAAAAATTCTATGCTTGTAGATCATGAAAAGAATTCTTTAGATGCTGGTTATATTGTTGAATTCATTCATGAT
This sequence comes from Triticum urartu, assembly GCF_056163025.1. Lineage (NCBI taxonomy): Eukaryota > Viridiplantae > Streptophyta > Magnoliopsida > Poales > Poaceae > Triticum > Triticum urartu. Next base: position 233,899,450 of record NC_141873.1, read on the forward strand.
GCTACTGAAAATTATTATGAGGGAGGAATATATGCTTGTAGGAATTGCAATAATATCAAGTTTCCTCTCTATGTGCTTAAAGTTTTGAAGTTATGCTTGTTTTACCTTCCTATGCAAGTTGATTCTTGTTCCCACAAGTTGTTTGCTCAAAAAATCCCTATGCATAGGAAGTGAGTTAGACTTAAATGTGCTAGTAATATTCTTCATGATGCTCTCTGTTGTTACAATTCTTATCCTTTATGTGAGCATCATTGAAATCATCATGCCTAGCTAGGGGCGTTAAACGATAGCGCTTGTTGGGAGGCAACCCAATCCTATTCTTGTTCTTTACTTTTTGCTCCTGTTCAGTAATAAATAATTCATCTAGCCTCTGTTTAGATGTGGTTTTATGCTTTTAATTAGTGTTTGTGCCAAGTAGAACCTTTGGGAAGACTTGGGGAAAGTCTTGTTGATCATGCTGTAAAAAACAGAAACTTTAGCGCTCACGAGAATTGCTGCCATTTTTATTTGGAAAGTGCTATTTAGTTAATTATTTTTGAAGATGATTAATAGATAAATTCCTCAGGTCCAGAAATTTATTTTAGAATTTTATGGGTTCCATAAGTATACGTTTGATCCATATTACTACAGACTGTTCTGTTTTTGACAGATTCTGTTTTTCGTGTGTTGTTTGCTTATTTTGATGAATCTATGGCTAGTAAAAGAGTTTATAAACCATAGAGAAGTTGTAATAAAGTAGATTTAACACCAATATAAATAAATAATGATTTCATTACAGTACCTTGAAGTGGTGATTCATTTTCTTATACTAACGGAGCTTACGAGTTTTCTGTTAAGTTTTGTGTTGTGAAGTTTTCAAATTTTGGGTAAGGATTCGATGGACTATGGAATAAGGAGTGGAAAGAGCCTAATATTGGGGATGCCCAAGGCACACCAAGGTAATATTCAAGGATAGCCAAGAGCCTAAGCTTGGGGATGCCCCGGAAGGCATCCCCTCTTTCGTCTTCGTTCATCGGTAACTTTACTTGGAGCTATATTTTTATTCACTACATGATATGTGTTTTGCTTGGAGCGTCAATTTATTTTGTTAATATTTGATTGCTTTTATTTAGAACAATGTTTTGCATCTTTTATTTAAATAAAAGTGGCATTGATAGCCTTTACTATGCCTATTTTACAAGTCCTCATGTTGCTGTTTGAAAACAGAAAGTTTACCGCTGTTGCAATAATTCCCTAGAAATGTCAGAATGTGATAAAATGTTGAAACCTTTTTCATATTAAGCTCTGATAAATTTACTACAGTGGGAATTTTCTTTCATAATTTTTGGATCTAGGGAAGTATGGATGTTGCTGCATTCTTTACAGACCGTCCTGTTTAGGCAGATTGCTGTTATGTTTGCATTGTTTGCATATGTTTGCTTCTTTAATGATTCTATTTGAGGATAGGACTATTAAATATGCAGCGGCATTTAGTATGAAATGTTGAATAATAATTTTAGTGATTTGATACAATATAGTATGATAAGGTTTTGGCAATGGTTTATACTAACTTATCTCACGAGTCCTTGTTGAGTTTTGTGTGGATGAAGCTCTTGAGATTTAGGGAGACCGTGATATGAGAGGAATTAAGGAGACACAAAAGCTCAATCTTGGGGATTCCCAAGGCATCCCAAGATAATATTTCAATAAGTATCAAGCTTCTAAGCTTGGGGATGCCCCGGCTGGCATCCCACCTTTCTTCTTCAACAACTATCGGTTAGTTTCGGTTGATCCTGAGTTTTTGCTTCTTCACATGATGTTTGCTATTCTTAGAATGCCATTTTCTTTTGCTTTGCTTTCTGTTTGAATAAAATACCAAGATCTTAAATTATTAAATGTTAGAGAGTCTTCATATAGTTGCATAATTATTCGACTACTCATTGATCTTCACTTATATCTTTCGGAGTAGTTTGTCGTTGCTCTAGTGCTTCACTTATATCCTTTTAGAGCACGGTGGTGGTTTTATTTTGAAGAAATATATGAACTCTCGTGCTTCACTTATATTATTTTGAGAGTCTTTAGAACAGCATGGTAATTTGCTTTGGTTATGAATTTAGTCCTAATATGATGGGCATCCAAGAGGGGTATAATAAAAACTTTCATATAAAGTGCATTGAATAGTAAGAGAAGTTTGATACTTGATGATTGTTTTGAGATATGAAGATGGTGATATTAGAGTCATGCTAGTTGAGTAGTTGTGAATTTGAGAAATGCTTGTGTTGAAGTTTGTGATTCCCATAGCATGCACGTATGGTGAACCGTTATGTTAAGAAGTCGGAGCATGATGTATTTATTGATTGTCCTCCTTATGAGTGGCGGTCGGGGATGAGCGATGGTCTTTTCCTACCAATCTATCCCCCTAGGAGCATGCGCATAGTACTTTGTTTCGATAACTAATAGATTTTTGCAATAAGTATGTGAGTTCTTTATGACTATTGTTGAGTCCATGGATTATACGCACTCTCACCCTTCCACCATTGCTAGCCTCTCTTGTGCCGTGCAATTTTCGCCGGTACCATATCACCCACCATTACCTTCCTCAAAACAGCCACCATATCTACCTATTATGGCATTTCCATAGCCATTCTGAGATATATTGCCATGCAACTTTCCACCATTCCGTTATTATGACACGCTTCATCATTGTCATATTGCTTGCATGATCATGTAGTTGACATCGTATTTGTGGCAAAGCCACCGTTCATAATTCTTTCATACACGTCACTGACGCATCATTGCACATCCCGGTACACCGCCGGAGGCATTCATATAGAGTCCTATCTTGTCCTAAGTATCGAGTTGTAATTCTTGAGTTGTAAGTAAATAAAAGTGCGATGATCATCATTGTTAGAGCATTGTCCCAGTGAGGAAAGGATGATGGAGACTATGATTCCCCCACAAGTAGGGATGAGACTCCGGATGAAAATAAATAAAAAAAGAGGCCAAAGAAGCCCAAACAAAAGATAAAAGAGGCCATAAAAAAGAGAAGGACCAAATAAAAAATAAAAAAAGTGAGAAAAAGAGAGAAGGGGCAATGCTACTATCCTTTTACCACACTTGTGCTTCAAAGTAGCATCATGATCTTCATGATAGAGAGTCTCCTATGTTGTCACTTTCATATACTAGTGGGAATTTTTAATTATTGAACTTGGCTTGTATATTCCAATGATGGGCTTCCTCAAAATGCCTTAGGTCTTCGTGAGCAAGCAAGTTGGATGCACACCCACTAGTTTCTTTTGTTGAGCTTTCATACACTTATAGCTCTAGTGCATCCGTTGCATGGCAATCCCTACTCACTCACATTGATATCTATTGATGGGCATCTCCATAGCCCGTTGATACGCCTAGTTGATGTGAGACTATCTTCTCCTTTTTGTCTTCTCCATAGCCACCATTCTATTCCACCTATAGTGCTATGTCCATGGCTCACGCTCATTTATTGCGTGAAGATTGAAAAAGTTTGAGAACATCAAAAGTATGAAACAATTGCTTGGCTTGTCATCGGGGTTGTGCATGATTTAAATATTTTGTGTGGTGAATATGGAGCATAGCCAGACTATATGATTTTGTAGGGATAACTTTCTTTCGCGATGTTATTTTGAGAAGACATAATTGCTTAGTTAGTATGCTTGAAGTATTATTATTTTTATGTCAATATTAAACTTTTGTCTTGAATCTTATGGATCTGAAATATTCTTGCCACAATAAAGAAGAATTACTTAGAGAAATATGTTAGGTAGCATTCCATATCAAAAATTCTATTTTTATCATTTACCTACTCGAGGACGAGCAGGAATTAAGCATGGGGATGCTGATACGTCTCCAACGTATCTATAATTTTTGATTGTTCCATGCTATTATATTATCAACCTTGGATGTTTTATATGCATTTATATGCTATTTTATATGATTTTTGGGACTAACCTATTAACCCAGAGCCCAGTGCCAGTTTCTGTTTTTTTCCTTGTTTTAGAATATCGCAGAAAAGGAAAATCAAACGGAGTCCAATTGACCTGAAACTTCACGGAACTTATTTTTGGATCAGAAGAAGCCCAGAAGACTTGGAGTCCACGTAAGGGAAGCTTCGATGAGGCCACGAGGTAGGGGGGCGCGCCCTCCACCCTCATGGGCCCCTCGTGGCTCCCCTGACATACTTCTTCCGCCTATATATATCTCCATATACCCTAAAAACATCGGGGAGCACAATAGATTGGCAGTTCCGCCGCCAGAAGCCTCCGTAGCCACAGAAAGCCAATCTAGACCCGTTCCGGCACCCTGCCGGAGGGGGAAACCCCTCTCCGGTGGCCATCTTCATCATCCCGGTGCTCTCCATGACGAGGAGGGAGTAGTTCTCCCTCGGGGCTGAGGGTATGTACCAGTAGCTATGTGTTTGATCTCTCTCTCTCTCTCTCTCATGTTCTTGAGGTGATACGATCTTGATGTATCGCGAGCTTTGCTATTATATTTGGATCCTATGATGTTTTCTCCCCCCTCTACTCTCTTGTAATGGATTGAGTTTCCCCTTTGAGGTTATCTTATCGGATTGAGTCTTTAAAGATTTGAGAACACTTGATGTATGTCTTGTCGTGCGCATCTATGGTGACAATGGGATACCATGTGATTCACTTGATGTATGTTTTGGTGATCAACTTGCGGGTTCCGCCCATGAACCTATGCATAGGGATTGGCACACGTTTTCGTCATGATTCTCTGGTAGAAACTTTGGGGCACTCTTTGAGGTTCTATGTGTTGGTTGAATAGATGAATCTGAGATTGTGTGATGCATATCGTATAATCATACCCACGGATACTTGAGGTGACATTGTAGTATCTAGGTGACATTAGGGTTTTGGTTGATTTGTGTCTTAAGGTGTTATTCTAGTATGAACTCTAGGGCTGTTTGTGACACTTATAGGAATAGCCCAACGGATTGATTGGAAAGAATAACTTTGAGGTGGTTTCGTACCCTACCGTAATCTCTTCCTTTGTTCTCCGCTATTAGTGAATTTGGAGTGACTCTTTGTTGCATGTTGAGGGATAGTTATGTGATCCAATTATGCTATTATTGTTGAGAGGACTTACACTAGAGAAAGTATGAACCCTAGGCCTTATTTCCTAGCATTGCAATACCGTTTACGCTCACTTTTATCATGAGTTACCTTTCTGTTTTTATAATTTCAGATTACAAAAACCTTTATCTACTATCCATATACCACTTGTATCACCATCTCTTCGTCGAACTAGTGCACCTATACAATTTACCATTGTATTGGGTGTGTTGGGGACACAAGAGACTCTTTGTTATTTGGTTACAGGGTTGCTTGAGAGAGACCATCTTCATGCTACGCCTCCTATGGATTGATAAACCTTAGGTCATCCACTTGAGGGAAATTTGCTACTGTCCTACAAACCTCTGCACTTGGAGGCCCAACAACGTCTACAAGAAGAAGGTTGTGTAGTAGACATCATTGTGGCAGGCTTAGCACCTAGAGGATCAAGTACAATAGTGGGCTATAAGCCCGCTTTACATGGCATTTTTGCATATGTGGGGGAAAGAGGCAAGGAAAAAGTGGAGGAGTGGGCTCTCAAGCAAGAGCCAGCCTCTACATGGTGGAGCATCGGGAGAGGCACCTGTATGGAGGTGGTCAGGAATCGGGAGACTCAAGCCGGTCATAGCGCCGCAGTTAAAATGATAATGGCAAGTCAAATCACCGGGCCCCACCTGTCCAGCAGTAACTCACTGTCAAATCACACAACCCTACGTTTGCAACAGCATACTCCCTCATCTTCTCACGTCTCTATAGAACCGACTAGGCGGAACTGCCCCGCCTACCGCATGGGAAAAGCCCCGCCCTCGACTTTTAAATAGTACATAATACTAATTTTGTATCCGTGGATTGCGCCATGGAGCAAAGCCTCAAGAAAACGGCGGTACACATGTACGGAGTATACAGCACGCCCGTCGCGTTCGCGTCGCACCCCAGACGATCGGTCAGTCTGGCACACCGCTCTCCGAATGGAACGCGCATCATGTTGCGTTTGCACACACATGTGGGACCGCAATTGAGAACGGACCATAGGGACACTCCCCGGCCCCGCAAGTCGGGTGAGTTAATAGAAGTACATACGTTGGTACCTGGACGATCCCTGCAAGACACGGAAGATCAGTTCGTCCATGCATGTGACCAGACTCTAGCAGACACGCCTGGATTGGCTATCGTCTACATATCGTGCAGGATGTGTGGTACAGGGCTGTAGTTTTGGTGAGAAATCTAAAAAAAAGTTTCTTGTCATCTCGCAAAATTAGGTATCATGTGCTTCGAATCACTTCGAGGGTTAAACAGCGACAACTGAGTTGGGCTAGTCATTGGGGGCACATGCACAAAGACTACTCGGCTACCATCTAGGTCAAGCCGGCTATGTTAAATAGGACATCTATCGATGGACCCCTTTTCTATGAGTTTATCTTTAATTTGAGCTTTGATCCTCGTCTAGTTTGTCTGTCGGGATTCATCTTGTCTCCTTTGGGCAGTGAGGTTATGATTTCTTGTCATGTGGCATTTTTTCGTGTTATATGTTATAATCCGGTGCTTCAGATCAAAATGATGACAACTGCGCCTCCGGGGCACGTGGATGAAGACTTCTCGATAGTCATTGCCGAGGCCAAGCCGGCTCCGGCCGGTAGACAAAACAAAACTAGTACTCCACTATATAGGCAGGAGCCTTCGTGCTTGTTTGCTAGTGTTGCTCTCTTCACACTGTCTCGTCCTCTCCAGATCTAAACACGACAGCGGTGGCCACACTCTCTCTCTACTCACCGCTGGTCATAGATCCAGCCGGATCCTCTCCGCCGGGGAAGGTGAGAAGGTGCAACGTTCACGCGGTCGTCCATGGCGACGGCTCTTACCCACTGCTGGCGCGTCTCGATCAGCGTGCCTTGCCATTCTCTCCCAAGCATCGCTGGCGAGGGAGGGCCTCCCACCCCTTCTTCCTCACTGCCGTAGTGTGGGCAGATCTGGCGTCCCGCCGCCCACCTAGCGACATCCCGGGGACCCTCATGTATAACTTCCTTCGAAGCCGGCCTTGCTCTACTTCCCGAGCTCCTTATGTTGTTGCATTTGTATCTTTTACTATTTCTCAGGCCCCCTCGTGTAGATAGGATCAATCGGTTGTTCGAAAACCACCTATTTTTTTACAGTTAAGAGGTAAAACTAGTTCATGCATTCGAATCTAGTAGTACTTGGTTCAAACAAGGAAGAAAGGGGGTGGGGGTGGGGTGGGGAAGATTTGTTACCTGAATCTAGGACTTGGTTGAAAGAGGAAATAATGGGGGCGAAAAGTAGCAGAGACTGGCTATCCAACTGGTCTCTAGGTCTAATAGGGAAATAAAGGGAACGTAGTACAAACTCAATATAAACCCGATCTATTGGTTGAAAAAGGAAAGAAAGTGGGGACTGGGGGACAAGTCAACAGAGTAAGTCCAGCACTAGATTTGCTAGCCTCACACAGTATAAGGTGGCTATATACCGAACAAAAATGGGACCAACCCAAATATCCTCTTCTGATGTTTGTTGCCCCGAGCCGCTCTTATGTAATGCCACTAGTAAAATGTAGCAGTCGCACTATTAAAAGTAAGGACATGTTAAACCAATGTTTTTTCAATGTAATGCCTCCAGTAATATGAATCAATGGCACTTTTTTCATGTCCTGCTAAATTTCCCATTAAGATAAGTTGCTTCTTTTTGTTAGAGATGCAACTGTCCTGGTCCGCCTACTCTCCAGGAGCTTCACGACCAACCTTGATGTTGCTCAATTTTATTGCTACTATTGAAGAAGAAGCTCTGTGGGTTTCGTTTTCTGATGGAAATGGAACCGGGGCTGGAGCCCTTTTCTTAAAAAAAGAAGAAGAAGCTGCTAGCTCATGGGACATTGCTTCATATTAGGTGAACTGCACCAAAAGGTCCCATGAATTAAACCATCCATGTTGGTGACTGGTGTCATCCCTTCTACAATGGCGTTGACTGCAGATATGGTTCCCATCACGAGGTATGTTCCTTTTTGGTCTGACCGTTTGCCAAAGATCCTGCATGTTGATCCTGCTCTTGTGCTACTGTTTTGGCACTGCCATGATAAACCAGTAATGTCATTATTTTGCACCTTAATCTAGTGGCACTATTAATTTGAGGCAATGTTTTGGCACCGCTAGTGCCACTATTTTTTATATATCGAAAGAGGGGGTTCCCTCCAATTTCATTAAAGAAACCCAACCATAGAGAACCATTATCCGACAACATCTCAGTGTAAACGGGCAGTTATGCAACTACTACTAGAACGGACTGAGTACTAGCAGGAGACAAGTTCGCCACATAAGCTAGGCAGGTAGGGGGACGCAGCACCAGCTCGACCAAGTTTGGATTACAACCCAAATGCTACCACAGAAACATCAGGGGGAAGATAGGGACTGAAAGAGCCAGCTTCAGCATCCCAGTCTAAGCACCCCCGACCTTCATCCTTGCGACGCACGGCACACCTTGTTTGCCACCTGCTCGATGTAACGCCCTCGATGCGGCTATATCTCCCACGTGTCGAAGCACGACTTAGAGGCATAACCGCATTGAAAGCAATGTCGCAAGTGAGGTAATCTTCGCAAACAACCCATGTAATACAATAAGGGAAAAGATACATAGTTGGCTTACAATCGCCACTTCATACAAATACATGAATAAAGCATTACATCAACCAGATACACACCAGGTCCGACTACGGAACCAAAATAAAAGAAGAACCCCAAATGCGACAAAGGTCCCCGATCGACCCCAACTGGGCTCCACTACCGACCAACTAGAACGAAACAACACAAAGGAAAAGATCTTCAACGAGCTCCTCCTGAGCTTGGTTGCGTCATCTGCATGGACTCATCGGCACCTGCAAGCTGGTTTTGGAAGTATCTGTGAGCCACAGGGACTCAGCAATCTCGCACCCTCGCGATCAAGACTATTTAAGCTTATGGATAAGGTAAAGGTATGAGGTGGAGCTGCAGCAAGCGACTAGCATATATGGTGGCTAACATACGCAAATGAGAGCGAGAAGAGAAGGCAAAGCACGTTCGAGAAATCTATGATCAAGAAGTGATCCTAGAACAACCTACGTCAAGCATAACTCCAACACCGTGTTCACTTCCCGAACTCCGCCGGAAAGAGACCATCACGGTTACACACGCGGTTGATTCGTTTTAATTAAGTTAAGGTTCAAGTTATCTACAACCGGACATTAACAAATTCCCATCTGCCCATAACCACGGGCACGGCTTTCGAAAGTTCAAATCCCTGTAGGGGTGTCCCAACTTAGCCCATGACAAGCTCTCACGGTCAACGAAGGAATAGACCTCCTCCCGAGACGTTCCGATCAGACTCGGTATCCCGGTACAACAAGACATTTTGATAGGGTAAAACTAAACCAGCAACACCGCCCGAATGTGTCGACAAATCCCGATAGGAGCTGCACATATGTCTTTCTCAGGGCACACTCAGATGAGCCAGACGTCGGGTAAGCCAGCCCAGAGTTGCCCCTGGTAGCCTCAGACATCACTCAGTTGGACCAACACTCAGAGGAGCACTGGCCCGGGGGGGTAAAATAAAGATGACCCTTGGGCTGGCCGACCCAAGGGAAAGAAAAAGGCTAGGTGGCGAATGGTAAAACCAATGTTGGGCATTGCTGGAAGAGCTTTACTTAAGGCGAACTGTCAAGGGGTTCCCATTATTACCCAACCACGTAAGGAACGCAAAATCCGGGAACATAACACCGATATGACGGAAACTAGGGCGGCAAGAGTGGAACAAAACACCAGGCATAAGGCCGAGCCTTCCACCCTTTACCAAGTATATAGATGCATTAATTAAATAAGATATATTGTGATATCCCAACAAGTAAACATGTTCCAACAAGGAACAACATCTCCATGTTCCAACAAGGAACAAACTTCAATCTTCACCTGCAACTAACAACGCTATAAGAGGGGCTGAGCAAAGCGGTAACATAGCCAATCAACGGTTTGCTAGGTTCAACAATTTAGGAGGCATGATAAGCAAGTGGTAGGTATCGCAGCATAGGCATAGCAAAAGAGCGAGCATCTAGCAAAGCAAAGATAGTAGTGATTTCAAGGGTATGATCATCTTGCCTGAAATCCCGCAAGGAAGAAGAACGAGTCCATGAAGAAGATAAACGGACGTAGAAGAACGGGTCCTCACAAACACGACGTTATCGGAACCAACCCGAAGAAGCAACACCGAAAATAAGCAAACGACATAGTAAATAAACCACCACATAGACATGGCATGATGCGCAAACAAGAATGATGCATGTCCGGTTTAATGAAGCATGACATGGCAAAGTGCACAAACAATCCTACAAATTAAGTGGAGGTCAATATGCAACTCCGTTGCATATCGACGAAACGCCACATCAATTATTTAGTTCTCTCCCGGTTATGTACTCAACAATATTAAATGTTGATAAACATGGCAAGAGGGTGAAGCAAATAAAACTACCTATCTAGTCAAGTTTAAATGAGGCCGGAAACAACGAACAACAATTCCGGAAACGCCTCATATGCATATATTAGGTTTGGTACTGTTCTGCCCTAAACACAATTTTAGAGTTGTTCAACATGCAAATAAAGGTCACCATGTTAAACTAGGCATTTTCTACCCCATTTACATATAAAGATTGTTAAAAACCGAGTTACGGTTATTTAGTTATAAAATAAAGCATTTTAGCATGGCATAGGAGCAAATTTAAACAAACATCATTTTAGACATTTTAAACATGGAAGAATATGACAATTATTAAACTACATGAAAAACTAAGCAAGTTTCATATATAACTTATTTTAATCCGATGCACGGTTATTAAGTTATTATATGCATGAAGATGAGGGTCTTTTCTGTAAAACAACAGTTTTTTGGAAATTAGCTAAAATTCTCAGCAGGAAAAAAAAGGCATCTCGGGCCGAATCTGTTGGCCCAACAACAGAAAAAAAAACAGAGGGGCTTCGGCGGGGTGGCCTCACCATGGGCTTTGGCCCAGCTGGAGAGGAAGGAGGCCGGCCCAGGCGCGTGCGGTCGATCTGTAACCGATCAGCGCGAGCGGCCGAGGCACTCTGCTCGTTTCTGAAGCAGAACAACAGCGGCAGGTTCAGGCTGACGCCGGGATCGGGCAAGGGCGGTGCCGGGCCGGGACGGCGCGGGATCCAGCCGGCTTGAGGTCCAGCACGGCAGCAGGCGGTGGATCCGGGCGGGGGACGTCCATTCTAGCCGAAGGCGGGGCGTGGAACGAGGTAACGACGAAGCTTCAGGTTCGGGCGGCTATGGACTCCACTTGCGAGAGAGAGAGACAGGTGGGGTGAGTGAGAGGGAGAAGAGCCAGAGGAGGAAGGGAAGGAGGAAGGTGGCGCGACGAGGCCGGTCTGAGGTCGAGGTCTGGAGTAGGGCGCCAGGGTACGCTGCTTGGAGCTGCTCCGGTAACCTGCGGCTCGCGGTCGACGGCTGAAACGAGCGCTCCGCTCGGGAAGAACTGCTGCTCGATCCACACGAGAGGAGGGCGAGCGGGGAGGTCGGGCATGGTCGGGGTGGCCGGCGTGCTGGAGAGGAGCTCCGGCGAGGTGGTCGGGATCGAGCTACTCTGGCGACGGGGTGCTCGGGGACACAGGGTGACGGCAGCGCAGAACGAAGAAGGCGGCGGAGGCAAGGCGTGGAGCTCCTCGGCTCCGCGGAGGTGCTCTAGCATGAGCAGATTGGTGGGTGGATAGATCGGTGGTGATTGGCCGATGGATGATTTCGAGGAGAAGGAGATGGTTGCAGGTGGTTGGTTCGATCGGATCTGGGAGGATCCCAAGGTGGGAGGCGACTGGTGGATGTCTGGCGGCGGGGACGATACTGACGGGACAAACCTCCTAAAGATTAGGGTTGGACTAGTTTATATACGCCTGCGGATTAGGTTAGGGGCTATACCGTTCCTCCGATCGTAATCGGACGGTCAGGAAAAATAGGCTAGGGCGCCCAAATAAGAAAACGGAGACATTTTGTAGATGTTTGGGGATGATCCGGACACGACGGTGACGACTGCTCGGGTCGGGTCTGGGACAATTTTCGGACGCGCGCGCGAGGAGGGCCGCGGGCTGACGAGAGAGGTTAGGTTGGACCTGGCGGTTGACAGCGGACTGTGCAGACGGGCTCGAGCTGAGAGAAGAGAAGAGAGAGAGACCCGGTGACTGTTTCCGGAGACCGAAAACGTCCGACGTTTTGACCGGCTACTATTGCCGCTATATTTATCCGTTGGGTTATCAAACGAACTCCGAACGCGATGAAACTTGACAGGCGGTCTATCTACACTATAATAAGACCACACGCCAACTTTCAACCCATTCCAAGAACATTTTCCGGCCACTTATAAAATAATATTTCGGACATGCCGCGGGCGCGTGCAAGTGTGGTTGGGCTCAGAACGGACAACAGAGAGAACTCGGAGAACCCGGACGAATGCAAGTTTTGAAAACGTGATGATGCAATGCACATGATGACATGACAAGATGCAACACGCAAGCAAATGACAAGGCAACAACAGCGAATAACTGCACGACACCTGGCACATCGGTCTCGGGGCGTTACAACACTCCACCACTATGAGAGGATCTCGTCCCGAGATCTAGAATGGCACCGGAGGGACAACGGAAGAGAAAGAGAAGAGGTTAAACTAAGTTGCTCCTTTGACAAACGAGTGAAACCAAAGAACCTTGAAAAGGTTAAGCCATTTCCAGAAAAGAATACAGCGGAGATGATGAATCTGAGAACACTCCGTTAGAAAAGGGGAACAAGGAAGAACAACTTCGGGCAGCACTCCGATTGAGAAGTTATGCAAGACTTGATAAGGCGGAAAAAACTTGATCAAAAGGGCACAACACTCCGGTTTACTGGATAGGCATGGAAAGAACATGATCTTTGACAAAACGAGATGATGGGTTGAAAAGATGAACATCACAATGCCTCCGAAACAAAAGAATAGAAGATAGATAATTGAAATAGGAGAATGGAGAAGAAAATGCCAACTTCTGCCACAAAAGAGCTTGAGAGGGCATCCTTAGGAAACGGGTCGAGCGGAGTTGTTGGAAAACCAACAACGAAAGGATAAGCTTGATATGGTCTTGTGGAGTACATCTCAAAATTATGAGGTGACAACTCGCCACTAACGGGAACAAGATTGGATAAGAACAAAGAGAGGAGAAACTATTTCACCGGGAGGATAGATGAAGAACTTGGGTCATTTATGAGCACCATAAATAGCAACAGTCCTTAGGGATGGCCCAAGATAAATCCCAATGACGAGATTGATGGATTTAAAATATCTCATACTTGACAACATGTGAATCATGAAAAACATGAACTCAAATTATCAAGAATGACATAAAACCACCTCAAAAGATAAGGAAGAACAATTGCACTCCGGATTACAAAATGAAGAAAGCTAGAGCTCCTCTGAAAAGAAAGTTTATGAACGCTTCGAGAACTGATTAAGTCCTTGATGAACCCATCATGTAGAACCTTCATGAAGAACTCTGGTAATAAAAGAATGATCAAACGAAAGGAAAGATAAGTTGAAAAACACAAGGTGAAACCTTGCAATGATTAGATGGACCTTAGCAACGAGATAAAGAGAAAACTTGGCACTCCGGTAAAGAAAGATGAACAAATGGAAACAAGAATTTGATGAGCCTCCGGAATAAGGAATTAATATCTTGGGTGAAACAAGAATAAGAATTACATTATTCTTATCCTTCACCATTTTAAATTGATGACAAGCAACGGATTTGGCATACTACTTATTCTCATAGAAAGGATTAAGATAGATATTGCGCAAACTTGAGAAAGTCTTCAACGATCCACCGGTAGAATTTAGAAAGCACGAATGCATAGATATGATACACGGAGGAAGAAAACTCTTGAACGAACCACCGTAAGAATTAAAATAAACGAAGTAAAGGGATGAATCACCGGTTAGAATTAGCAAATACACGAAGATGCTTGAGAGGATTTAGATACATGAGAACGACGAGATCATGAGCCGATTAAAGATCACTTGAACGAAGCACTGGTATGATTTAGAGTATGCGAGCTGAAAGCTGGACTAAATCAATCTTAGATGATGGGCTCCGGATAATCCGACAGAAAATACTCTGAATTACTCTGGATGAGTGAAAAGATTTCTGACAATCGAAAACAACTATGAGAGGATGGCATAATGCTAGAACCACGAATCTTGAAGAGAAAGGAGCAAGATTGAGAGAAAAAAATCTTCTTCGGTCTTCAAATGCAGGGAATGACGATGAGAAACACCACCAAATTGTTGAGATCTCCGGGATTAAAATTGGAAAGGTTGAACCAACGATGAAAGAATTTGAAAGATCAAGGAGAAAGGCATTTGACTGATGATAACTCACTCTTACGTCAAACTTGGAAAAGAATTTGAGAGTAACGCCGGGAAAATAAGAAGAGTCAGGTAAGATCCTGGAAAAAGACCTGTGGGTTAGGGCCCACTCAAAAGAAACACCGTTGAACGATTTGAAGAGAGATAATGCACCGATTGAAATAAAAGACTTGAATGAGAGAACATCCTCGAAAGATCTTGAACGAATGCATAGTGGAAACACGAATCTTCGAGATATCTTCGGCACTCCGAAACAAATGAATAGCGAGGAGTAGATGATTAAGAGGTGCACCGGTATGAGAAGGTATTGAAATGAGGAAAAGATATGATCAACAAAGCTTGACTTGAAACCACCGGAGAAGAAAAACGAGTGAAGAGTGACGAACTTGGAGCTCCGTTGGCATCTTCATGAGAATCACTGGATAAGAATATGATAGAAAAGAATGGAGAGACTTCGCATCAATGAAGTATACTTGAATAATAAATCTGAGTCCTTGAAGAAAACAAGGGTGGGAGGGAGGGAAAACAAAGGCAACTTGGAGACGGATGAAACAAACACCGTTCAGAAGAAACTGATATTTGATCTTGCTGATGTTGAAATGATCGGATCCACTTGAAGAGAAACACGCCGGTTAAAAAGGATTGACAAAAACAATCTTGATGATCAAGAAGGATTGGTATTCATAACGGAGTATGAGAACACCATTTGGGGAAGGTATGGAATCAACATTTGACTTCGAAGCAACTCGAATACCACAACTCAAAACAAAAACAAAGGATTGGCTTGCAGAATAAGCCGGAACAAACATATGATAGAGATTTCGTCCGAAGTTTTCGTGGTGGGGCCTACACGGGCTCGATCGTACAGCACCATCATGTACAAGGCAGTGCACATGACATACGAAGCGTCCCCGAGTCGGCAAAGCCAAGGACTCTTTAAGACACAACGAGACCACTATAAAACCGACCGTGGATAGGCGGACCACTAGACGTCGAACCCCAATTTCATATCATACATCCGTCGGAAAGATATCCTACGAGCTACTTGAATTCCCACCTATGAAACTCCTGAACCTTTCCGGTTATGCAATCAGGTGTTGGGGATACAGGGGAAGCATAATATCTCACCCAAACTAGCAAATCCTACATCCAGCTGTATCCATCCTTCAACACATAACCAAGAAACCTTCGGAAACCATCTACCTCAACCTTCGAAAAGCATCCGTTATACAAGTTATGGTGATACTCCCGAACTCCCGCCCCAGTACTGGGTGGCGTCGAGGTTATCTCACCAACGAACTGCATAAAAGAGATTTTCGATGTCGGCGTACTAAACTCAGGTATTCCAGAACTGCAACGATAAAATTATGATGACAACACCTCAGAGCTCAACTCCCCGGGACACTTCCACTAAACCCCTGACAGGAGGCACCAAGTCAATGTTCTCATCATAAAACCATCGGAATGATTCCAAGATACCCGCGTGATTCTAAAATTTTTTTTAGTGAAATTTGAGAAGAGAAGAGTCAAAACTCTACGTCAGGATGCCTTACCAGAGCGATGAGGAGACTGGGAAGTAAAAATAATTCCTAAACTCTCTGATATATAATTCCTAAATGACTCAAAACATTTTTCTAGACACAACTCGGCTGCTAAAACGATCAAGCAATGGGGCTCCTAAGGTCGGGGAAGGCTCTGATACCAACTTCTAACGCCCTCGATGCGGCTATATCTCCCACGTGTCGAAGCACGACTTAGAGGCATAACCGCATTGAAAGCAATGTCGCAAGTGAGGTAATCTTCGCAAACAACCAATGTAATACAATAACGGAAAAGATACATAGTTGGCTTGCAATCGCCACTTCATACAAATACATAAATAAAGCATTACATCAACCAGATACACACAAGGTCCGACTATGGAACCAAAATAAAAGAAGAACCCCAAATGCGAAAAAGGTCCCCGATCGACCCCAACTGGGCTCCACTACTGACCAACTAAAACGAAACAACACAAAGGAAAAGATCTTCAACGAGCTCCTCCTGAGCTTGGTTGCATCATCTGCACGGACTCAACGGCACCTGCAAGCTGGTTTTGGAAGTATCTGTGAGCCACGGGGACTCAGCAATCTCGCACCCTCGCGATCAAGACTATTTAAGCTTATGGATAAGGTAAAGGTATGAGGTGGAGCTGCAGCAAGCGACTAGCATATATGGTGGCTAACATACGCAAATGAGAGCGAGAAGAGAAGGCAAAGCACGTTCGAGAAATCTATGATCAAGAAGTGATCCTAGAACAACCTACGTCAAGCATAACTCCAACACCGTGTTCACTTCCCGAACTCCGCCGGAAAGAGACCATCACGGTTACACACGCGGTTGATTCGTTTTAATTAAGTTAAGGTTCAAGTTATCTACAACCGGACATTAACAAATTCCCATCTGCCCATAACCGCGGGCACGGCTTTCGATAGTTCAAATCCCTGTAGGGGTGTCCCAACTTAGCCCATGACAAGCTCTCACGGTCAACGAAGGAATAGACCTTGTCCCGAGACGTTCCGATCAGACTCGGTATCCCGGTACAACAAGACATTTCGATAGGGTAAAACTAAACCAGCAACACCGCCCGAATGTGTCGACAAATCCCGATAGGAGCTGCACATATCTCTTCCTCAGGGCACACTCAGATGAGCCAGACGTCGGGTAAGCCAGCCTAGAGTTGCCCCTGGTAGCCTCAGACATCACTCAGTTGGACCAACACTCAGAGGAGCACTGGCCCGGGGGGGTAAAATAAAGATGACCCTTGGGCTGGCCGACCCAAGGAAAAGAAAAAGGCTAGGTGGCGAATGGTAAAACCAATGTTGGGCATTGCTGGAAGAGCTTTACTTAAGGCGAACTGTTAAGGGGTTCCCATTATTACCCGATCGCGTAAGGAACGCAAAATCCGGGAACATAACACCGATATGACGGAAACTAGGGCGGCAAGAGTGGAACAAAACACCAGGCATAAGGCCGAGCCTTCCACCCTTTACCAAGTATATAGATGCATTAATTAAATAAGATATATTGTGATATCCCAACAAGTAAACATGTTCCAACAAGGAACAGCATCTCCATGTTCCAACAAGGAACAAACTTCAATCTTCACCTGCAACTAACAACGCTATAAGAGGGGCTGAGCAAAGCGGTAACATAGCCAATCAACGGTTTGCTAGGACAAGGTGGGTTAGAGGCTTGGTTCAACAATTTAGGAGGCATGATAAGCAAGTAGTAGGTATCGCAGCATAGGCATAGCAAAAGAGAGAGCATCTAGCAAAGCAAAGATAGTAGTGATTTCAAGGGTATGATCATCTTGCCTGAAATCCCGCAAGGAAGAAGAACGAGTCCATGAAGAAGATAAACGGACGTAGAAGAACGGGTCCTCACAAACACGACGTTATCGGAACCAACCCGAAGAAGCAACACCGGAAAGAAGCAAACAACATAGTAAACAACCACCACATAGACATGGCATGATGCGCAAACAATAATGATGCATGTCCGGTTTAATGAAGCATGACATGGCAAAGTGCACAAACAATCCTACAAATTAAGTGGAGGTCAATATGCAACTCCGTTGCATATCGACAAAACTCCACATCAATTATTTAGTTCTCTCCCGGTTATGTACTCAACAATATTAAATGTTGATAAACATGGCAAGAGGGTGAAGCAAATAAAACTACCTATCTAGTCAAGTTTAAATGACGCCGGGATCGGGCAAGGGCGGTGCCGGGCCGGGACGGCGCGGGATCCAGCCGGCTTGAGGTCCAGGACGGCAGCAGGCGGTGGATCCGGGCAGGGGACGTCCATTCTAGCCGAAGGCGGGGCGTGGAACGAGGTAACGACGAAGCTTCAGGTTCGGGCGGCCATGGACTCCACCTGCGAGAGAGAGAGACAGGCGGGGTGAGTGAGAGGGAGAAGAGCCAGAGGAGGAAGGGAAGGAGGAAGGTGGCGCGATGAGGCCGGCCTGAGGTCGAGGTCTGGAGTAGGGCGCCAGGGTACGCTGCTTGGAGCTGCTCCGGTAACCTGCGGCTCGCGATCGACGGCTGAAACGAGCGCTCCGCTCGGGAAGAACTGCTGCTCGATCCACACGAGAGGAGGGCGAGCGGGGAGGCCGTGCATGGTCGGGGTGGCCGGCGTGCTGGAGAGGAGCTCCGGCGAGGTGGTCGGGATCGAGCTACTCCAGCGACGGGGTGCTCGGGGACACAGGGTGACGGCAGCGCAGAACGAAGAAGGCGGTGGAGGCAAGGCGTGGAGCTCCTCGGCTCCGCGGAGGTGCTCTAGCATGAGCAGATTGGTGGGTGGATAGATCGGTGGTGATTGGCCGATGGATGATTTCGAGGAGAAGGAGATGGTTGCAGGTGGTTGGTTTGATCGGATCTGGGAGGATCCCAAGGTGGGAGGCGACCGGTGGATGTCTGGCGGCGGGGACGATACTGACGGGACAAACCTCCTAAAGATTAGGGTTGGACTAGTTTATATACGCCTACGGATTAGGTTAGGGGCTATACCGTTCCTCCGATCGTAATCAGATGGTCAGGAAAAATAGGCTAGGGCACCCAAATAAGAAAACGGAGACATTTTGTAGATGTTTGGGGATGATCCGGACACGACGGTGACGACTGCTCGGGTCGGGTCCGGGACAATTTTCGGACGCGCGCGCGAGGAGGGCCGCGGGCTGACGAGAGAGGTTAGGTTGGACCTGGCGGTTGACAGCGGACTATGCAGACGGGCTCAAGCTGAGAGAAGAGAAGAGAGAGAGACCCGGTGACTGTTTCCGGAGACCGAAAACGTCCGACGTTTTGACCGGCTACTATTGCCGCTATATTTATCCGTTGGGCTATCAAACGAACTCCGAACGCGATGAAACTTGACAGGCGATCTATCTACACTATAATAAGACCACACACCAACTTTCAACCCATTCCAAGAACATTTTCCGGCCACTTATAAAATAATATTTCGGACATGCCGTGGGCGCGTGCAAGTGTGGTTGGGCTCAGAACGGACAACAGAGAGAACTCGAAGAACCCGGACGAATGGAAGTTTTGAAAACATGATGATGCAATGCACATGATGACATGACAAGATGCAACACGCAAGCAAATGACAAGGCAACAACAGTGAATAACTGCACGACACCTGGCACATCGGTCTCGGGGCGTTACCCTCGACCCTAGTGTCACTGATAAAATGAAGTAATAATACAGTTAAATAGAGCGAGTGTCCTCTCTATCATTTCATTTCCAATGTAGATAAAGAAAGTGCTTCTCTTTGTTAATGTATGTTTCATCAACTAGTCCCATTGTTAATGTTTAAGCGTTTCTGCAAATTGGGGTGCTTAATTTTAGTTGATCTGCACAAAAATAGAGATTTGAATGTCTTAAGGCCCCTCCTTGTACTACCGCTGTACACTGATGTTCATCACTGGCAGAAGGTGTATCAGGGAGACTTGGGTCGATTTCCAGTATGATGTAATATTTTCTTCTATTTATTAGTGTATGTTTCATCAACTAGTGCCACTATAATGTAATCACGCCTTTTCATTATCTGTGCAAACAGGGTTATTCAGCTGCATTTTGGTGGAACTGCACAAATGTACGGATGGAACCGGCATATATGCAGAGTGCGAGGTGCCAAGTAAAAATTACTGACACAAACCCTGCTCCATCTAAGCATTGGCGTCCACCACCATCAGTGGGATGTGTGGCACTCACTGTGGACGGATCTTTCTCGGCAACAAATCCTCTAACCAAATACTAGTATCTTGGACTTAAAAAATACTAGTAGCTTATATTGGCAGTTTTCTAGGGGTGTACTCTTTTCTGAAAGAAGCACCAATCTATTTTTCTTTATTTGTACACAGTGTCAGAACTTTGACCCAAAGGTCCAGAGCTATTTTAGGGTGATTGGCGTAGTACTCGGAGACTGATTATAAGCATGATTTTTATTAGTTGTCACACTGATTGTAAGCATGAGCAGATGGAAGATTATGTTAGTGCGAAGCTTACCTTAAACCGTACCGACGCCGTTGAAACAAGGCGAGCGTCGAGGGAACCATGGAGAACGGCGGGGAAGCGACGTCGCGCCATCCGGCCTCCTCTTGCGGTGGGAGAACGAATACTCCTGTGGCTCCGGCTGGCTCTGCACCCTCACAAACGGCACACTGTACTCGATCGATTCGTTATCCTCTGGGTGCTCGACCTTCGACCTGCACGCCAACCACCTCCGCCTGACTTTCGCCTCAGGCGAATCTGTGTGCTCCATCGCCCAAAGGAGATACTCGATGAACTCGAAGGGCTGTGGCATGACTGCCGCCGAGGAGTACATCGCCGCCCTCATCGCCGTCGTCTCGCTCTTTCGCATACATTGCCACATGGCCCTCACCGTCCTCAAAATCTCCCACTCATTGTCAAACCAAGTAAGGATCTCCTTCAACCTGGCTAACTTTGCCTTGTCGCCGCGATCTGCCTGATTCGTTGCTACATCCCCTCCATAGATGTCCTTCTGAGTGGTCCGATGCTAGCTTTGGAAGATGGGAGGAGAGACGATGGCCTTGCAATAGAGAAGAGGGAGAGGCGAGACAGTGGTTTTGGAATGGAGATGATGGAGAGGAGAGGGGGTGGTTTTGAAATGGAGAAGAGGGAGAGGCGAGACGGTGGTTTTGGAATGGAGATGATGGAGAGGAGAGGTTCCCCTGCCTTTCAGTCGCTGACAGGTGGGACCCGTGCTTGGTGGGACCCATGTGTCAGTGTCTCAATGGTAGGATGGGTTACGTCAGGGGATCCTCGCCCGAGGAGAGAGGAGGTGGTTTTGCAATGGAGAAGAGGGAGAGGCGAGACAGTGGTTTTGGAATGGAGATGATGGAGAGGAGAGGAGGTGGTTTTGCAATGGAGAAGAGGGAGAGGAGCGTGTGACAGTGATTTAGGATTGGACGAGAGGGCCGATGCGCTGTGGCTGGATCAAAATCAAAATCAATTTAGCCTTCAATTAAGAAAGCGACCCCACATTAACTAGTCTCCCTTTTATTCTGGGTCATAATTAACCATGATTTTCGCAAATAAAATATATGTTATACATTGCAAAAATAATATAATTTGAGAGTACATTCAGATACGAACCAAACGATACAATTTTTGGTGACATGCATTCACATTTTGCTTGTCAAATACAGTACGTGGTCAAACTTTGACCCAAAATACGCAAAACAAAAAAAATACTTCCAAGACCAGCGTCGCTCTTCCGCTCTTCTCCTCTTAAACCACCACCGCGCCTCTCCTGTTCCAATCTAAATCCAGCGCCGCTCCTCTCCTCTTCCATTTCAAAACCACCGCCCCTCCTCTCCTGTTCCAATCCAAAACAAGCGTCGCTCCTCTCCCGTTCTAAACCAAAACCAGCGCTGCTCCTCTCCTCTTCCATTCAAAAACCACCACCGGCGAGTGAAGGTGCTTTGGAGAAGTAGATCGATGGAGGAGTACAACCGATACGTGAGGCCCGCAGACGGTGACCCTGTGAAGCTAGCTAGGATTTTGGAGATACAGTCTTGGTTTGACAACAAGGACCAACTAGAGGCGACGGCGACATCCATGGCCAAATATCTACAACAGAGCGAAAAGGTGGCGATACTCCCGGAGGGAGTCGCGCGGGAGTACATAGAGCTTCTCCTCTGGGCCATGGAGCAAACAGATTCACCAAATCCGATCATGAGGGAGCGGTGGTGGGAGTATCGATCCCAGATGGAGCATCCACCAGAGATTGAAGGATCGAGCATCTACAGGGTGCCGTTTGTGAGGGTGTTGTGCCAGAGCGAGCCGGTGGAGTCTTCGTCGACCGAACCCAACTGTAAGAGGAGAAAAACAGTTGGCTCGACGACGCTTCCCCGCCATCCTCTCCCTCGCCATTCACATCGTCTCGCGGGGCGGCTGTCTGCCGCCAAGGAATAGGAGGGATTGCCCCCCAGACCAATAGTCGGGTAGGTTGTGAATTGTCAGGAGGAGCTTAGGGTTGTTAGTATTTGCAGGTTGTGAATTGTGTTTTGTGTTGTGTATTTTGGGAGTACTTTCATATATGAATGTCTTTTGAATTTCAAATTTGTACTATTGAGCATATGAAGTATTTTATGAATTCTAGAGATCTATTTTTAGCACTTAAAAAAATGTAGTTTCATAGGAGTATAAAAGTGCAGACAATGTGATTCTCAGAGAAGAAACTCCAAGTTTCAGTTTCAGATAAGAAACTCCAAGTTCAGTTTCAGATAAGAAACTGCAACTTTCAGAGGCAGAGCATTTATATTAACACGGCCTTTTCAAATAGTGTTAACATCATGCTGGAAGTTTTATTCATGGTCGAAACTGGAACTACCAGCCAGTTAACATCATGCTGATCAACATTCATGCATAGCACATCTTCATATGATGCACAGTCAAAAGGATATATGCTATTTTCAAGATGCCCACACAATGTCGAGTGTGCGAAAAACAGAGAAAACGAGGGACGAAGTTTTGGCAAGTGTTGGACGTGGTGTGCGTAGATGAAAATTGGGACCCACATGTCAATAAAGGCAGAGGCAAATTTTTTGGAGATATTTTCTATGCATAGGTGGAATCGAACCCGGGCGGAACAACTGTCGGGTAGTGTCACTCGGCCACTAGGCTAGTTCAGTTGTTTCATTAATAATAAGGCACTTCCTCAGGTGGTCGGATCTCCTCCTGCGCCTTTATGCACTCGCCGCGACGCCGCTGTCTGTCGTTGTGAACATGCTGAACAAACGAGAGGAATCTATAGAGGACTGTACGTGGAGAGGCGGATAGTCGGGACCCACCAGGTCTATGGCCGTACGCAAGCAAGTTCCTTATCGAAAAAATACTTCCTCCTAATGCTATACTGACGTTGGGGCCCACGGGTTTGTCAACATAGCTACATTTTTTAGGTGCTTCAACGTAGTTACTATAGGAGATAAATTCACAATGAAGCCGGGGAGCTGGCAGGTATCATTTATTATCACTGGGGCAGCAAGTATCAGCTGGGTTTTGGGCTGCCCCGTCTAGGCTTTCTTTTTTAACATACGCAGCCCACGACCTCGGATGGGAGGTCCATAGGCCTGTTTGTATTTTCTTGAGGGTCATCATGTATCGACCGGCATATGGACCTCCCATCCGAGGTTTTATTTTTCCTGAAACATCGGCAGCCCAATTTATGTATTTTTTTAAAGAAATCGCAGAGGTCTGTTCTATTTTTCTATATAAGAATAGGAACGCCTGGTCCAACTTATGTTTCCCTTCTAACTATATTATATATATTTAAATTATTTTATATGTTATTATATATTATTGTTATTGTCATCATATATTTAACAGATACTTACATATGTAAGAAAACAATATCCCACATCTTATTAACTTATAAAAATAATTTCTTAACAATAAAATCCTGCATTTTTTTGGCAATGAAAATCCTAGTGATTGTGTACAAATGCTTGGTAAGATACCAATGTAATAATAAATCACTTATTATATATATGATAAATCCTGGTGATTGTGTACAAATGCTCAGCCCATGTTTATTGTTTGATAACGTTGCTGCACCCACCCCAACATTATAATTAGAATAATCCTAGCAAAATCGTGTATTTCGAGAAAGTGCAAATGGCCTGTAATTTTTAGGAAAAACATAAATGGGCCGCATGGACGCTACATTATTTGTTCACCCAGCCCAGCTAATGGACTGTAATTCAAAAAAAAGATCAAATGGACTGTAAATTCTACCCCGCAAAAAAAGACTGTAAATTCTGAAAAAATGGTTTGAATACATGCCACATTTTTGGAGGCTAAAATGTGGGCCAATAGGTCGAAGCCAATGCAAGTCGTTGTCAACTTAGTCAACAAATGATTCTGACATCGTTAGCTGTTGGATTTACATCCAACGACCGACATCCATCTTCAATCTCTCGTCTTCTTCCTCCAGCACCACTGGGACCACCTGCTCCCGCCTCCTACTGCTAGCAGCTCTGCTTAGCACGCTTCGCTATGAAGCACTACTCCACCGTTGGCCAGGCCATCCCTCCACCCATCCACACCTCCTGTTCTTCTCCACCGACTGCCAAACCACACCGCACCAGAACCAGTTAACCCTCGTACACCTCTCCGTCTGCGACTCTACTCCCGTGTCTTCCCATCTCCGGCTTGTTGCTGTCCGGGGCCTCGCCGTCGTCCACCACCTTGGATGCGCTCGGCACGGAGTGGTCAACGTGGTCAACGAACGACACCATCGGAAGTAGACTATGTGTGGAGAGGCTGACAACTGGGTCCACGGCCGCACGCAAGGAAATGGCTCCTTATTATGCGCAAAATAATGATTCCTCCACCTGACAGCTGGGACCCACCGGAAGGGCCTCTGTATTTCGTGACAAACGTTCCCACCATTGACAGGTCGGACCCACCAGCTATATCTTCGCACGCAAGGAAGTGCCTCCTTATTACGCACAAAAAAATGAATACCCCCTGCTAGCTGGGACCCACAATAGTGGGAGGCTGACTTATGGGCCAACTAAGTTGACGGGGATGGAGGGCTTTGTAAACTTAGTCAATATGAACGATTCTAGCTCCAGTGACCGTACGATGTCCATCCAACGGCCGTAGTGCTTCTTCAACCTCTGGTCTTCTTGCTCCAGCCACCCAAAGCAGCGCCGGTCGTGCCGCGTGCTTCTGCCTCCCGTGGCCGGCTGCGATGCCGTGGAGGCCTCACCGCCCCTACTACTCCCACCGCTGGCCAGGCCATCCCTCTACTCACCCACACCCCATGTTATTCTGCGGCAATGACAGCCTCACACCGCAGTGAACCAACGAACCCTCATACTCCTCTACGCGTGGGCATCCACTGCCGCGTCTTCCCCGGCTTCGCGTCGTCCCCTTCCTAGGCCTCACCGTCATCCACCGCCCTGGTGCTCTCGGCGCGGCGTGGTCAACATGGTCAAGGAACGGCTTCCATCGGACGTGGACTGTATGTGGAGAGGCTGACAGCTGGGTCCATGACCGTAGCAAGGAAGTGCCTCCTTATTACACGGAAAATAATGATTCCTCCACCTGACAGCAGGTACCCACCGGACGGGCAACCATATTTCGTGAAAAAACATTTCCCCCTGACTGTTGGGACCTACCAGCGACATCTTCGCACGCAAGGAAGTGCGTCTGGGCAAAAAAAACGATTCGCCCCCTGACTGCTGGGACCCACCAGCTACATCTTCGCATGCAAGGAAGTGCCTGACAGTTGGGACCCACCTGGTCGAAGCGTACGTAGCGTTGTCATTCTGGTCGCGAACGTGTATGTACATACTGGTCGATGTAGAGGCGCACACATGTCATAGTAGAGGCGCGCACATAGCATGTACATGTACGTACAGCGGCCAGGGTGCAAGAAAGTAAATACGGCCACGTACGTACATACGGACGGGGTCTCAAACGCCTACTCGCGCGTACGTACGGCCATGGCTCGTGTACATGGCTGGGTTGGAACGGGGAAACTGCGTCGTCGTCGTGTTCATGGGGAGGCAACAGAATGCGTCGTGTTCATCGGGAGGCAACGAAACGCGTGGGAGCCAAATGGCTTGGACGGAACAGCCGATGGAAACGAGGCCTGACGTACCACAGAACGGAGGAAACGGCCTTGTGTTCGACCGGCCACGTCCGAAATGGGATCTTGTTCATCGGGAGGGGTTTGGCGTACCGCAAAACGGAGGAAACATACCTCCTAGGGTCGAAACAGGGGTCCTGATGATCAGGAGGGGTGTGGTGTACCGCAAAACGGAGGAAACCAACTTGTGTTGGAGCGTTATGGTCGAAACAGGGGTCCTATTCATCGGGAGGGGTGTGGAGTACCGCAAAACGGAACTCCACGGGATACTGTTCATCTCCACCGTCGACCCACTCCAGCCTCCACGGGCTACTATTCATCCACCATCGACCTCCTCTAGCCTCCACCTGCGACTGTTCATCCACGGGCTCCTGTTCATCTAGCCTCCACCGTGCGCTACTCCATCGGCTACTGTTCAACCATCCCTCTCCACGAGCTCCTGTTCAACCACCCCTCCACGGGCTACTGTTCATCCAGCCCTCCACCATCTACTATTCATCCAGCCCTCCACGGGGTGGTCCTGTTCATCCTGCCCTCCACGGGGTCCTGTTCATCCAGCCCCAACCGGCTCGATCGATCGGGGTCCTGTTCATCCAGAGGAAACACCAAGGGGTCCTGTTCATCCACCCCCACCGGGAACTGTTCATCCAACCCCCCTAACAACGTTCACTGTTCATCCAGAGGCAGCATCGATCGACTTCAGTTAGCAACAGTAGCGAAGGAATCGCTCGATCGGGTTCAGTTAACAGCCATCGATCGATCACTTGGGTTCAGTAACGCGTAGCCTGAAGTGCAATCGCCGGGTTCAGTTAGAGCCCAACACCTTCCTCGAGTTCAGTTAGAGCCCAACGCCTCGCACCCACGTGCGTGCGTGTACGAGAGAAACGCGCATCGCTCGGTCCCGAGCACCCACCGTAACCGGGAACACCCTGATATTTTCCTCGCCCTCGCTTCTACCATGTTTTTTTCCATCATGGACGGCCCAAAGAATGTCATGAGTCTGCGTCTCCGGCCCGCCCAGGACGAAAAGCCCATTTTCTGTCATGATTTTCTGTCATAGAAGTAGGACCCCACCACTTCTATGATGATACCGTGTTTTGTCACAATTATTGTCATAGAAGTGTCATAAGTATGACAATTTTTTTTTCATTCGGCCCAAAATGTCACGGATGTGTCTTTTTTTTGTAGTGCACTAATTCCTCGTCTAAGGATGCTACGAGTATCACTGACCATGCAGGGCTGAAGGAATTGTATATGACGGGCATGTACAAAAGCCTCAAAGGGCATCAGGCTCTCTGTGATGTGCTTAAAAAGCAGATCCTCAACAGGAACCCTAGGAATGAGGGTATTGCCTTTGAGAGGAAACTCAATGCTGATGGGACCTACTGGAAACCTGAGAAGTATCCCAAAACCTCATGGGTTGCTGCAAAGGGACCTTTAGTGGATTCATCTACTTTATCTGGCTTTACATGCAAATCTTCATATTCTTCTGATGAGTCATTTGACTCCAATTACAAACTGTTCAAAAATCAGAATGGTGAAGTATTTGCTAGGTATGTTGGCACTAACTTCAGGAACGGTCCTCCTATGAAGATAATATGGGTTCCCAAAAGGTGCCTTGAAAGTCTTCACGTGAATTTCATCATGACACAACGTGTGAAGAATAGGAACCCCAGATCAATTTCTTCATATGGACCAAAGTATTCACATGGATCAAAGTCCTCACATGAACATCTTCGTTCTAACACATCTGTTTCGTAGGGAAAGGCTAAGGATTATGGATATGTGCACTATTCTTCAAATCATTATGTTCATAAATCCTCGAAGAATTTCTCTACTTACTCATATGCTTACCCTAATCCCTCTTATGCGAAAGGAAGTGGATTGGCATCAATGCCACCTTTCTCTTATGGAGCTCGCAGAATGATGAACTCTTTGCCACCCCTTCAGATGTGGGTGGTAAAGAAAAAGAACTAATCTCTTATGCAGGGTCAGGTCTCCAGACGAACCTAAACGTCTGAAGAATTTGCTGGAGACCTGAATATGCTTGAAAGGATGCAAGCTAATCATGAAGAAATGAATTTTCATTTCTCACGTCCTCACATTGCTATATCTGTTCTATTGCTTAATGAAATTGATCTGATGAATTTGATGTCATATTCTTCACTAATGAAGTATATGAGTTCGTAAGATGCACTGATTCATCTACAAGATGATCAACCCAAAGCCACTGAGTGGGTCCTTGATAGTGGATGTACAAATCACATGACTGATGACAAGAATCTATTGATGGACGCTCCCTTATCTACATCACATCTGAAGCATATCACCTACGCTGACAAAGGCAAAAGCAAGGTATTGGGTCTAGGTAAGGTTGCAATCTCAAAGGATCGACACATGGACAAAGTCATGCTTGTCGAGTACTTAGGGTTCAACCTCATGTCTGTCTCAATGCTTTGTGATCTTGATATGGTTGTTGTCTTTGGCAAGTATCGTTGTGTTGTGATTATGGAAGCTGAGAATTCCAAAGTCTTTGAAGGATTTAGGAGAGGATAATTGTATATTGTTGATTTCTCTACAGGACCACAACCTGCTACATGTCTACTTGCAAAAGCTTCAGAAGGCTGGCTATGGCATTGATGACTTGGCCATGCTGGGATGAGGAACTTGCACACGCTCGCAAAGAAAAAGCATGTCATTAGCACCGAGGGTGTCAAATTCCTCAAGGACCATTTGTGTGGAGCTTGTGAAGGTGGAAAGATGACCAAGGCCAAGCATCCCTCAAAGACCATCATGACTACCACTCATCCATTTGAATTGCTTCACATGGATCTCTTTGGCCCTACTCACTATGCCACATTTACTAATGTTGCATCTTTATATGGCTTTGTCATTGTTGATGATTATTCTCGTTATACATGGGTGCATATCATCACTTACAAAACTGAAGTGTAGGAAGTCTTCAAACGATTTTCCTCGAGGGCTTCAAACAACTTTGGTATGAAGATCAACACATCATAAGTGACAATGGAACTGAGTTCAAGAACACTGGTCTTGATGACTATCTTGATGAACTTGGTATTAATCATGAGTTATCTGCTCCTTATACTCCTCAGCATAATGGTGTCATGGAGCGCAAGAACATGACTCTTATTGAGATGGCCCGCACTATGCTTGATTAGTACAAGACGCCTCCTCGCTTCTAGCCTGAGGCAATTGATACTGTGTGCCACATCATCAATAGAGTATATCTTCACAAATTCTTCAAGAAGACTGCATATGAACTCCTCACTAACAAGAAACCCAATGTGGGTTATTTCAAAGTCTTCGGTGCAAAATGCTGGGTTAGAGATCATCATCACAGTTCTAAATTTGCACCGAAAGCACATGGAGGTTTTATGCTTGGTTATGGTAAGGACTCGCACACCTACAGAGTCTTCAACACCTATCAACACAAGGTTGTTGAAACTGTAGATGTGCAGTTCGATGAGACTAATGGCTCGCAAAGAGGGCACCTACCTCCTGTGATAGATGAAATACCTTATGAGGAATCTATTAAGTTCAAGGCTACTGAGGATGTCATTCCTATCGAAGAATCTGCTGAAGAAGTCGTTCCAGAACATGAAGAACATCATGCTGACGTTTTTGAACAAAATGGCTCTGAAGAAAATGCTGAGCAAATCCCTCATCATCAACCAGCTCATCCTCACGTCGGTAATGAAGTGCAAATTGAGAAAATCATCAGCGACATCAATGCAGCAGGTCCTCTCACATGCTCAAAAGCTTCACATTTATCTAACTTTTGTGGGAACTTTGCTTTTTTCTCTATCACAGAGCCCACTAAGGTAGATGAAGCATTTCTGGAGCCCGAGTAGATTCAAGCTATGCAAGAGGAATTACATCAGTTCAAGCTCAACAACGTCTGGGAACTTGTAAAGCGACCAGACCCTCGGAAGCACAATATCATCGGCACAAAGTGGATCTACCGCAACAAGCAAGATGAAAATGGCCTTGTGGTGAGGAATAAGGCACGACTTGTAGCTCAAGGCTACACATAGGTTGAAGGAATTGATTTCGATGAAACTTTTGAACCTGTTGCTACACTTGAAGCAATTCGCATATTACATGCTTATGCTAACCATCATAATATCATCTTATATCAAATGGATGTGAAAAGTGCATTCCTCAATGGTAAGCTTGAGGAAGAAGTATATGTTGCTCAACCCCCAGGTTTTGAAGATCCAATGCATCCTGACAAAGTCTTCACACTCAATAAGGCCCTCTATGGCCACAAGGAGGCCCCTCGGGCGTGGTATGATACCTTGAAGGAATTCCTCATGAAGAAAGGCTTCAAACCCGGTTCACTTGACCCAACTCTTTTCACCAAAGCTTATGATGATGAATTATTCGTGTGCCAAATATATGTTGATGATATCATCTTTGGCTGTACTGACTAACGTTACAGTGATGAATTTGCCTACATGATGGGTGAAGAATATCAAATGTCTATGATGGGAGAATTGAAATTCTTCTTACGTCTTCAGATTCGTCAACACCGCAATGGCATATTCATATCTCAAGAAAATACCTCAAGGATGTATTGAGGAAATTCGGCATGCAAGATTGCAAAGGCGTCAAAATCCCTATGCCCACAAATGTCCATCTATGCACTGATGAAAACGGTATTGACTTCGATCAAAAGGTATACCACTCCATGATTGGTTCTTTATTGTATTTATGTGCATCTAGGCCAGATATTATGCTTAGTGTTTGCATGTGTGCCTGTTTTCAAGCTACATCGAAGGAATCACACCATAAGGCTGTGAAGCATATTCTTCGATATCTAGCTCACACTCCAACACTTGGATTATGGTATCCCAAGGGCTTGGCTTTTGATCTCATTGGATATTCATACTCTGACTATGCTGGTGATCGTGTGGACCGCAAGTCAACATCAGGCACATGCCATTTCCTCAGACGATCCTTGGTATCTTGGTCTTTGAAGAAATAGAACTGCGTATCACTCTCTACTGCTGAAGCTGAGTACATTGATGCTGGATCGTGTTGTGCTCAATTGCTATGGATGAAGCAAACTCTCAAGGACTATGACATCAATGCGAAGAATGTGCCACTCTATTGTGACAATGAGAGTGCCATCAAGATTGCTCATAACCCAGTTCAGCACTTGAAGACAAAGCACATTCAGATCCGTCATCATATTCTTCGTGATCATGTGTTGAAGGGCGACATCTCCATCGAGCACGTGAAGACTGAAGAACAACTAGACGATATCTTCACAAAGCCCTTGGATGAGAAGAGATTTAGCAAGTTGCGGTGTGAGCTAAATATCTTAGAGTCTTCGAATGTCCTTTGAAAAGGACACACATCCTAACACTTATGCAAAATTGATGACTTAGATGTGCAACACACGAAGTAACGTTTTTCTTCAATCAATGAAGACTAACCCTCTAAGTGTGAAGAAATTAACGAAGAATTTGATTCTCAGAGCCCTACGATAATTGTACGCGGTGTCTGAAATCATCATTCTTATATGGTGGGTCATGCCACCAACAAAAGTTGAAAATCTTCAATTTGAGTTTTCTTCATTTTGAAATTCCTCAGTTGTTAAAATTCTTCAACTTTGCAATGTCTTCACAGTTTCCGTCGTTTTTCTTCATTTGCTATATAAATATATGAGTTTATGTCCTCTAGAGCATTCACTTATTGCTATTTCTTCAAGCTGCCTTTTCTGCTAAGTGAATGTGATCGGACCCTTCCCCCTCTATGCTAAACTCAACCCAGTCTGTTCACAAATTCCTCATATGCGTTCTATTTGAAACTCGTTCATAATCTTCACTGTGTCCTTGTCAGCTGAAGATTCTGTGAATGAAATCTTAAAAAAATTCATATCTGAATTTTTGGATTTGACCGCTCAAACCACTCCACATTCCACGATAATACTTATCCTTTCACCCATGATCTCACATGATCTCCACCTCATAGTACATGGATGACACATGTCACATAGATGAGAAAGGTCAGGGGCACGTTCGTCCATTTTCCTCGGACGAGCAGTTTTTCACCGTGGCTATATGTACCCCTTCCCTTCCTTAGTCTATTTTTACTCCGCTCGACCTCACTCCCTAGCTTGAGCTCTCAAAACCTAGCGCCGCCGCTACTTCATCATCGCCGGTGAGGAAGAGCTTTGCTGCCTCGACCTTGTCGCTGTCGTACTCGCACCGGCCAATGATTTCCTCACTCCGCCGCCACCGTAGCCGTCTTCCTCTACCAAGTTAGGGCGTGGAAGATCTAGACTGATGAACTTCCAATCTACATTCCCAGTTCATCATGTTCTTCATCAAGGGTAATTAAAAGTTACTTTTACTGCCCTTATTGATTCGAGTGATTTCGTCAAAATCTTCAAAAGGTGTTTATTCTTCAATCTTCACACTCTGAACACCTCACACAAACATCTGTTCTTGATCTATTTCCTAAGCCATGTTCTTTCTTCAAGATTCCTCAATTGTGTGGATTTTCAATCTATACAACTCTGGAATCTAAGTCAAAGAGCACTCAGTGAAATTCCTCAAGACACATCTGGTCAAATTCCTCAAACTTGTTCTTTTTGCAAAAACTTCTGAGAACGCATATGACCTCTCCAAATTCTTCGCACCTATACTCTGTTTGCAGGTACACATGTCTTCTGTTGAATCACTAGGTTCTCATCAACTTAACGTGTTCCTCAAAGAAAAAATGCATACCTCTTCAAAGAACTCAACTGTTCAAAATCCTCAGCTGAAGAAAATGGTTGATGAAAAGAATCCTCGGAAGGGAGGAAAGAAGTTGGAAGTTAACACTGCATTTGAAATCCCTGAAGTCATCTATGCAGGGTATTGCACTCTAGATGAGGCAATTCATGGAAAAGAAACGAAGAATGAGCGCAAAGTGTGCATTCAGAAAATAGAGAGGATATGGGCTAGAGAATGGAGGGAGTACAGATATGTGACTCCCAAGTACATGAAGAAATTCACTGTACACCCTCCATGCCCAAGACCTCCCTTGGCACCAAGCCAAGTTGTTGATCCCTCAAGCATCAGACGAGGTGAGGAATTTCCGATAGAATGGGCCAAGCGTCAAGCTAAGTTGGCCAAAGTAGCTAAAGAGGCAATGAAGAAATTCAATGAAGACTCTGCTGCTACCACTGCTGCCACTGCTGAGGCCTCTACTAGCAAGCCCAAGAAGGCTATGCCAAAGAAGCCCGCACATAATCCTGGTACCTCTTCTTCAATGCCCTCATGGCCAACCTCTTCTGCTAAGCCCTCACGGCCAATTCCTCAAGCTGCCCCAGTTCCTCGAGTTCCAAAACCCTCAGCTCCCCCGACAAAGTCCTCAGCACCTGTGCATCTCGCCTCGTGCCAAAGGACCACAGGAAAATCCATTGCCTCAGGAGCCTCTGCAAGTTCTTCAGCTCCTCCGAATTCCTCAACAGGCCCCACTCTGCTGAAGACAAAGGCCACTGCGGGACAAGGCACTAGACCTAGTCCTCACAAGAAGCAAGTCGCCTTTCATGTGCCGTCCAGTGATGACGAAGCTGATGATGAAGAACTTGAAGAAATCATCAGAGATAAACAGCAGAGGCCGCTAGAGCCAAAGGAAGTGAAGTTCCTCTCCTACTAGATCCAAAGTTGATCCTCAAATACATTGATCTCTAGCACAAGGACCCCAACACTCCTATGCCAGACTTCAAGCTGACTCCTGGCCAAAATCACATGCTGGCCGCCTTCATAGGCGAAGAAAAATGGAAGTTTGGGAAGGCGAGGCAGCTGAAGAAATCTCAATACAAGAAGGAGCGACTTATGAAAAAGAACATTGTGAAAATGTCCACTGATGAACTCATTGCTGCTCAGACGGAGATCAAAAACCTCAATGATGAATTTGACGCATACCGTGTAGATTGGCTTGGAGCCAAGGTTAAATTCGTCAAAATGGCGAAAGGGTTCACCTCATATGTTGCAGCTCCATTGCAACATGAATCTCCTCAGGCTGAAGCATCTGCTCAGCCTACTGAAGAACATGCCAGCACCACTGATGAAAATTAGGCTGCTGAAGAAAATGAGAGTACCAGGGCTGATGACTGCATTCCAGTCGCTGATGACATTGCCGGGGCAACCACTAGTGTTGCGCCTGAAGAACAAGCCAGGCCAGCTGAGGCATAAACCACTGAGCCTGAAGAATCTGAACCAACCAGGGCAACTACATCAGTTGCGCCTGAGGAAACTGAACCTATTTCCTCTGCTCCTCCTGCACCAACAACAAGCACAGTTCTTCCTTCTGCATCAGAAGCGAAGAAAACCAAAGCTGTGGAGCGAGCAGCAGTGAAGAAAAGGAAAGCATCTACTTCATCTCAGTCTTCAGCACCGGAGAAGATGAAGAAATTGACAAGCTCTTTTGAGAATCCGATTGATGCTATTCCAGTTTCAATCATGCCATCAAAGGAACTCGTTCCTTTTGGTGAAGACTATGTGATCCCAAGCGGATCGGATGAAGACGTTCCTTCTGCTGCTTCTACAGAGCAGATGGACGAAGAAATTGAAGCGGATGATATCCCTTCAACTCCAATCATCTCATCGCCTATGCCTCAGTTCACAGCTGAAGAGGCAGGCGTTGAAGAATTAGATGAAGAAGATGAAGACATGGATATTGGGTGCTCCACTCT
This sequence comes from Triticum urartu, assembly GCF_056163025.1. Lineage (NCBI taxonomy): Eukaryota > Viridiplantae > Streptophyta > Magnoliopsida > Poales > Poaceae > Triticum > Triticum urartu. The sequence goes on from NC_141873.1 coordinate 233,934,353, forward strand.
AGTGCTAAATGATGACTATTGGGATAGTCAGCACCCCGACTCTCCACTCTTGACCCCACTACAACAAATCCCCCAGTCCCCTGTGCACACTGAAGTTCTTATGGGCTCTAAAGAACCTCGTATTCCTGAAGCAATTCCAGCCACTAGTGCTGATGAAAATGCTACTGAAGCAATTCCAGCCACTAGTGCTGATGAAAATATTGATGAAGAAATGAAGAACCAGGCTGCAACTGAAACAAAAACGGAAATTCCTCAGCCTGTGGTTCTGGAGAACATGGTTCCTGAGGCTGTGATGACTTTGATTGACACACCTCAGCTCAAGCCGAAGAATCCCTTCTCTAAGAAGCAAAAATTCAAGGCTGATGACTTCTTCCATGAACATGTATTCTTCACAGATTACAACCCGTATGACTTTGCTCGTCTTAGAAGGAAGCATTTCTGGACTGCCAGCCAAGTCAACTTCTATTCTTCATTGCTTTTCAATAAGGACAAAGTTTTTGATCATGCAAATATTCCTCGTGTGGACATGGAATCACTACCTTGCTTCACGCCAGTCCTCAGTGTTCTTCATGATGCTGGACTTCTCAACTTCTCCACCGATATATGTGATTGGAATGAAGAATTAATTCTTTAGTTCTATGTAACACTGCACATCACAGGAAATGCTGAAGATGTGAACTCTTGGGTATTGGACTGGATGACAGAGAATACTCACTTCAAAGCACCGGCCTCTGAATTGCTTCATGCCCTACCTGTCAGTCCTCCCCTTGAAGGTGCACGTTGTATATATCATGAATTTGAACTTACTAACCATTATATGCAAGTGTTGATGAAGCCGCTGAAGCTCGGTCAAGCCTCAAGAACCAAATTCCTCGTGAAGGAATTGATGTATGTACCACAGACTATATATCACATCTTGTCCAAGACCTTGAGTCCAATCAAGGGACACGACTCTAATGAAGAAGATGTCATTGGTATCATGAAGAATCTGCTATTCAACCTCATTCATGGCATTCCTGTCAAGTACCATGATTTCTTCATGAGGACTCTGGCAAATATAGCTTTGTCCCCTTTTGAGTTGAAGCCTTACGCTCCCTGGATTATGAGATTCCTCATTCAAGGTCTTTAATCAACTACAAGGCTGATTTGTAGAATCACGTCAGCTACTTGCCCCCAATAGAAGTCCTCAAGCGGACATTTTCCTCAGCTGATGAAAAGGGCAAGGCTACTGCTATTATTGATGAAGGAATTCGTCCATTGGATGGTCAGTTCCGCAAAGCTGCATCATATTCCACCAATGATGACTCTGCCACTCATGACTCTGCCGCCAATGCCTCAAAGCAAAATCCTCAAGGCACAGCTCCAAGGGTGATGACTGATCGTGAGCTTCTCCTCAGTCTTCACCAGAAGGTCGATCGCAACCACAGATGAGTTAAGCGTCAGTTTGGTTCTATTCTTCACAACATGACTGCTACACACAATGCAGTAAAGAAGAACCACTTCTACCTCCATGAAGTAGTCAATCGCACCTGGTCTGTTCTGTCTCATCTCTATGGTGAAGACGATCTGAAGCAAATGGGTTTCAAGCAGGACTTTGAATGGTCTCAACCACCGGCGAAGAAATTCAAGAAAACCAAAGTTCCTTCCTTGGTAGCCAGCTCACATTCTTCATCGCGCGAGACTGATGAGCATGAATATTTTGACGACACTGCGGTAGGCCCTACCTCAACAACCGACCCCAACAATGCTGGCGCTCCTTCATCGACTCAGTGATGATATTCTTCAGGAGTGTTAGTCCTCACTTTTCGTCCCTTTTGGTCATTCGATGACAAAGGGGGAGAAATTTGAGTTAGTCTTCAAACAGGTCTCTATATATGGGCATTTTTTTTCTAAGTTACAACTCTCACTCTTCTGAAGATTTGCTGGACCGAGTTGTAAACTTAAACCCGATGATGGTCTGATACTTTTGCTATGTTCTTCTGCATGCTATTTCCTCATATATGTGAATGCATGCGTGCTGAATTACATCAGTCACCATATTTCATCATGCATTTCAAATTCTTCATATCATATGTTAAATGCGTGTATGAATTACAAGATATAGGGGCTCCATGATTCTACTCTTCAAATGTGCATTGCTTCAAAAGAAAATTCCTCACTATGCACATCTTCAGGGGGAGTTCTTCTATACCTTACAATCAAATTCCTCAATATCAGTATTTACACTCCATATGTTTATCCCCGTTTGAAAACTTAACCTATATTGTCATCAATCACCAAAAAGGGGGAGATTGTAGTGCATCTAGTGCCCCTTAGTTATTTTGGTGTATTGAAGACTTATAGGTTAAGGGACTAATGCTTTTGTGAGTGTACACATGTCTATAAGTCTATGAGGAGTTTGATATTTACAGAGAAAGCCGACCCCTAAAAATGAATGTCTTCGACTGAAGACTTTGGATTTCTGAAGACTTTCTGAAGACTATGAAAGTGAAGAAATTGGTGTGACCGTGAAGACTTGTTATTCATACGAGGAACAAGAAGCATGAAGACTTTTGTTTTCGTAGTTTCATTTTCTCTTTCTTGAGTCATAGGAAACATCATACTATTAAAGAGGGTCAAGGTAAAACTAGGGAAAAGTTTCCAAGTGATGCTCAACCCAAAATCCTACACCTACCAATCCCTTCGAGTGAAGCCATTGGAAATCTCATACAGTTCAGTCAATTTCTTCAGTGACAGAGACGAAGTTCTTCTGCTCTCTGATGAAATTTGTCCTAACTGAGGAGTTAGGAATTCGCTAGTGCGGATTGCCTACAAGTGAGGAACATGATAGCCCTGAGGAATTTGATAGTCAAATTTCCGACCATTGCTGTGCTATGCACTAGCTATCCCAAAAATATCTACCCACCTAACGGTCATATCATTAAAGGGCATTTATGTCTTATCATGTCGGGCTGCTCCCTAGGCTATAAATAGCCGCCCCTACAACCACTAGCTGGTTGGCTGCTCCGCGAGAAACTGACACTTGTCATTGAGAGCATCCCATCCTTCGAGGACTTTGAGCGAAAATCATAAAGTGAGGAAAAACCCAAAACCCCAAACCAACCACCTACAACCCAAAGTGATTGAGCATCACTGAAGAGACTGTTCCGGTGTGGAACTGACGCTTGTTACCTTTGAGGACTGTGCATCCTCCAAATGGTTAGGCGTCATGCTCTAGAGCATCCAGGAGGAAATTGTGGATCGCCGAGTGACCAAGTCTGTGAAGGTTTGGAAGTCACCTGAAGACTTACCACGAGTGATTGGACGAGGTCTGTGTGACCTTAGTTAAAGGAGAATATGGTGAGGACTGTGTGTCCTCAGGTTTAAATACCTAGCTGCTCTAACTAGATGTACAACTGTCACAACAGTTGGAACTGATCTACCAAATCATTGTCTTCACCAAGCTTACTGGTTCTATTTCCTCAACCCCTTCATTTCCTCATTACTGTGTTGTGTGCTTGTTCATATCTATTTGAAGGCTTTGACTAAAGACTTTTTCAATTTCCTCAGTTCAATTTCTTTAGTCTGTTTGTCTTCATTCTGTTTTATCCCGTGCTTACGCTTTCTGTACTCTGTGTCTTGTTTTCAATTCATCATGATGTCCATGCTTATGTTATGTCATGTCTGCATCTGAGTACTTTTTCCACTGCAAGTAGTTCTTCGCTTAGGAATTTCCTTACCCTAAAATTCCTCGGTGAAGAATTTATAAAAATCGCCTATTCATCCCCCTCTAGGCGACTTAACACACTTTCAGATATGAATAAATCTATAGCCTACTTTCAAGTTTAAATTAGGTACAATTTTAAATAGCCACAAATAAATTAGGGAAAAATTACATTGTGCAGGTCATTACAGCACACACGGTTGGTAAAACACAAACGTTTGCGATATACACCATAATCCGAGATGGTTCACACAGAGGAAACGTGTGCAAGCATGCACATAGCTGCCATTAGCAAAGCGTGTGTGATGTCAGACACTATCACATATGGTGCGGGAAAACGAAATGTGTGTGATTGTCTACCTATCATACACGCTTTATAATCATGAACTGTTTGTGATGTGCTAGGCATCGTAAATCTCCCGTGCCTGGAATCTGCCTAGAATTTGCCTGGAAAGCTCCCGTGCCTAGAATCTGCCTGGTTTTAGGCAGAACCACAAAACTCCGACTGCGATGGCAATGCGAGCACAAATGAGTAGCAAGGATGAAGCATTTGGGATATTCGAGATATCATAAACGGTTATATAGGGACAACTGTATGCATCAAGGCTCCCTATCTCCGACGGTTTCTGGGTCGTGTGGGAAGAACCCCCTATCGCCCACACTAACTTGGCGACGGTTCCATATGCCATTGCGGAAAGGGGTAAAAAACGGTTGTTAAGGACCGACGCGCACCAGTGATTTACAGAGAAAGTCGACCCCTAAAAATGAATGTCTTCAACTGAAGACTTCGGCTTTCTGAAGACTTTGAAAGTGAAGAAATTGGTGTGATCCCGAAGACTTGATATTCATGCGAGGAATATGAAGCGTGAATACTTTTGTTTTCGTAGCTTCATTTTCTCTTTCTTGAGTCATAGGAAACACCGTACTGTTAAAGGGGGTCGAGGTAAAACTAAGGAAAAGTTTCCAAGTGATGCTCATCACAAAATCCTAAACCTACTAATCCTTTCGAGTGAAGCCATTGGAAATCTCATACAGTTCAATCAATTTCTTTAGTGACAGACGAAGATCTTCTGGTCTCTGATGAATTTTTTCTGTCTGAGGAGTTAAGAATGTGCCAGTGCGGATTACCTACAAGTAAGGAACATGATAGCCCCGAGGAATTTGAACCTCAAATTTCCGACCGTTGTTGTGCTATGTGATACGTCCATTTTGCATCATGCTTTTACATCGATATTTATTGCATTATGGACTGTTATTTCACTTTATGTTACAATACTTATGGCTATTCTCTCTTATTTTACAAGGTATACATAGGGAGGGAGAATGCCGGCAGCTGGAATTCTGGGCTGGAAAAGGAGCAAATATTAGAGACCTATTCCGCGCAACTCCAAAAGTCTTGAAACTCCATGGAACATCTTAAAATAAATAAAGAAAAATCCTCGCCAAAGATGAAGGCCAGGGGACCCACACCCTACTCACGAGGGTGCCCCCCTAGGGCGCGCCCCCTACCTCGTGGGCCCCCTGGTGACTCTCCGACATCCATCTTCTCCTATATGAGGTCTTTCGATGAGAAAAAAATCATAAGGAACTTTTCGGGGCGAGACTCCGCTGCCACGAGGCGGAACCTTGGCGGATCCAATCTAGAGCTCCGGCAGAGCTGTTCTGCCGGGGATACTTCCCTTCGGGAGGGGGAAATCATCACCATCGTCATCACCAACGCTCCTATCATCGGGAGAGGGCAATCTCCATCAACATCTTCACCAGCACCACCTCATCTCCAAACCCTTGTTCATCTCTTGTATCCAATTCTTGTCTCAAAGTCCGGGATTGGTGCTAGTAGGTTGCTAGTAGTGTTGATTACTCCTTGTAGTTGATGCTAGTTGGTTTATTTGGTGGAAGATCATATGTTCAGATCCTATATGCATATTATTACCCCTCTGATTATGAACATGAATATGCTTTGTGAGTAATTACGTTCATTCCTGAGGACAAGGGAGAAGTCTTGCTATTAGTAGTCATGTGAATTTGGTATTCGTTTGATATTTTGATAAGATGTATGTTGTCTAGCCTCTAGTGGTGTTATGTGAACGTCGACTACATAACACTTCACCATTATTTGGGCCTAGAGGAAGGCATTGGGAAGTAATAAGTAGATGATGGGTTGCTAGAGTGACAGAAGCTTAAACCCTAGTTTGTGCGTTGCTTTGTAAGGGGCTAATTTGGATCCATATGTTTCATGCTATGGTTAGGTTTACCTTAATACTTTTGTTGTAGTTGCGGATGCTTGCAATAGAGGTTAATCATAAGTGGGATGCTTGTTCAAGTAAGAACAACACCCAAGCACCGGTCCACCCACATATCAAATTATCAAAGTATCGAACGCGAATCATATGAACGTGATGAAAACTAGCTTGATGATATTCCCATGTGTCCTCGGGAGCGCTTTTCCTATTATAAGAGTTTGTTCCGTCTTGTCCTTTGCTACAAAAAGGATTGGACCAACTTGCTGCACTTTATTTACTTTTGTTACTTGTTGCTCATTACAATTTATCTTATCACAAAACTATCTGTTACCCCTTATTTTAGTACTTGCAGAGAATACCTTGCTGAAAACCGCTTATCATTTCCTTCTGCTCCTCGTTGGGTTCGACACTCTTACTTATCGAAAGGACTACGATAGATCCCCTATACTCGTGGGTCATCAAGACTCTTTTCTGGCACCGTTGCCGGGGAGTGTAGTGCCTTTGGTAGGTAGAATTTGGTAAGGAGAAATTTATATAGTGTGCTGAAATTTACTGTCACTTGCTACTATGGAAAGTAATTCTCTGAGGGGCTTGTTCGGGGTATCTTCACCCCGTCCAGTAGAGCAAAGAGTTGCTCCTCAACCTACTAAACCTATTGAAAATGAAACTCCTTTTGAATTTCCTTTGGGTATGATGGAAAAACCGCTAGCTAACCCTTTTACAGGAGATGGAACAAAACATCCTGATGAGCACTTAACATATGTGGATGAAGTTTGTGGATTATTTAAGCTTGCAGGTACACCCGATGATGTTGCTAAGAAGAAGGTCTTCCCTTTATCTTTGAAGGGAGACGCATTGATATGGTATAGGTTATGTGATGATATGAGATCATGGGACTATAAAAGATTGAAGTTGGAATTTCATCAAAAGTATTACCCTATGCATCTTGTTCATCGTGATCACAATTATATATATAATTTCTGGCCTCGCGAAGGAGAAAGCATCGCTCAAGCTTGGGGGAGGCTTAAATCAATGTTATATTCATGCCCCAATCATGAGCTCTCGAGAGAAATAATTATGCAAAGTTTTTATGCTCGACTTTCTCATAATAATCAAACCATGCTCGATACTTCTTGTGCTGGCTCTTTTATGATGAAGACTATTGAATTCAGATGGAATTTATTGGATAGAATTAAATACAACTTTGAAGATTGGGACCTCGACGAAGGTAAGGAGTCAGGTATGACACCTAAGTTTGATTGTGTTAAATCTTTTATGGACACTGATATTTTCCGTAAGTTTAGCACTAAATATGGACTTGACTCTGAGATAGTAGCTTCTTTCTGTGAATCTTTTGCTACTTATGTTGATCTCCCTAAGGAGAAGTGGTTTAAATATCATCCTCCCATAGAAGTAAAAGTAGCTGCACCTATTAAAGTTGAAGAAAAGACTGTCACTTATAGTGATCCTATTGTTCCTACTTCTTATGTTGAGAAACCACCTTTCCCTGTTAGAATAAAGGATCATGCTAAAGCTTCAACTGTTGTTCGTAAAAGCAATATTAGAACTTATACACCTCCTGAGCAAGTTAAAGTAGAACCTAATATTGCTATTGTTAAAGATCTCTTGTCTGATAATATTGATGGGCATGTTATTCAGTTCGAAGGTGAAACTGCTAGAATTGCTAAACCTTGTGATAAAGATAAACATAGACTTGTGGTAGGCGTGCCTGTTATTTCTGTTAAAATAGGAGATCATTGTTATCATGGCTTATGTGATATGGGTGCTAGTGCTAGTGTTATACCGCATACTTAATACGAAGAAATTAAGAATTAAATTGCACCTGCTGAGTTAGAAGGTATTGATGTCACAATTAAACTTGCCAATAGAGATACTATTTCACCAATTGGAATTGTTAGAGATGTTGAAGTCTTGTGTGGGAAAACTAAATATCCTGCTGATTTTCTTGTTCTTACTTCTCCACAAGATAGCTTTTGTCCCATTATATTTGGTAGACCCTTCTTAAATATTGTCAATGCTACCATAGATTGCACAAAGAATGTTGTTACTGTTGGCTTGGATGATATGGTTCATGAGTTTAATTTCTCTAAATTTAGTAAACAACATCGTGAGGAAGAATTACCTAGTAAGGATGAAATTATTGGTCTTGCTTCTATTGACATACCTCCTAGTGATCCTTTAGAACACTATTTGCTAGACCATGAAAATGATATGTTCATGAATGAAAGAAGGGAAATAGATGAAGTATTCTTTAAACAGGAACCTATTCTGCAACACAACTTGCCTGTTGAAAATTTAGGGGATCCTCCTCCACCCAAGGGTAATCCCGTGTTTGAGCTTAAACCTTTGCCTGATAATCTTAAATATGTTTATCTTGATGAAAAGAAGATATATCCTGTTATTATTAGTGCTAACCTTTCAGAGCATGAAGAAGAAAGATTATTGAAAACTCTGAAGAAACATCGTGCTGCTATTGGATATACTCTTGATGATCTTAAGGGCATTAGTCCCACTCTATGTCAACATAAAATAAATTTGGAAGCAGATGCCAAACCAGTTCGTGATCCTCAACGATGTCTGAATCCTAAAATGAAAGAAGTGGTAAGAAAAGAAATACTAAAGCTTCTGGAAGCAGGTATAATCTATCCCATTGCTGATAGTGAGTGGGTAAGTCCTGTCCATTGTGTCCCTAAGAAGGGAGGTATTACTGTTGTTCCTAATGTTAAAGATGAATTATTTCCACAAAGAATTATCACAGGTTATAGGATGGTAATTGATTTCCGCAAATTAAATAAAGCTACTAAGAAAGATCATTACCCCTTACCTTTTATTGATCAAATGCTAGAAAGATTATGCAAACATACACACTATTGCTTTCTAGATGGTTATTCTGGTTTCTCTCAAATACCTGTGTCGGCTAGAGATCAATCAAAGACTACTTTTACATGCCCTTTTGGTACTTTTGCTTATAGACGTATGCCCTTTGGTTTATGTAATGCACCTGCTACCTTTCAAAGATGCATGATGGCTATATTCTCTGACTTTTGTGAAAAGATTTGTGAGGTTTTCATGGATGACTTTTCCGTCTATGGTTCCTCTTTTGATGATTGCTTGAGCAATCTTGATCGAGTTTTGCAGAGATGTGAAGAAACTAATCTTGTCTTGAATTGGGAAAAGTGCCACTTTATGGTTAATGAAGGTATTGTCTTGGGGCATAAAGTTTCTGAAAGAGGTATTGAAGTTGATAAAGCCAAGGTTGATGCGATTGAAAAGATGCCATGTCCCAAGGACATCAAAGGTATAAGAATTTTCCTTGGTCACGCCAGATTTTACAGGAGGTTCATTAAGGACATCTCAAAAATTTCTCGGCCTCTGACTAATTTATTGCAATAAGATATACCATTTGTCTTTGATGATGATTGTGTAGAAGCGTTTGAAATACTTAAGAAAGCATTAGTCTTTGCACCTATTGTTCAGCCACCTGATTGGAATTTACCCTTTGAAATTATGTGTGATGCTAGTGATTATGCTGTAGGTGCTGTTCTAGGGAAAAGAGTTGATAAGAAATTAAATGTTACTCATTATGCTAGTAAGACTGTAGACAATGCTCAAAGAAATTATGGTACTACTGAAAAGGAACTTTTAGCAGTTGTATTTGCTTATGATAAGTTCAGATCTTATATTGTTGATTCTAAAGTAACTATTCACACTGATCATGCTGCTATTAAATATCTTATGGAAAAGAAAGATGCTAAACCTAGACTTATTAGATGGGTTCTCTTTCCACAAGAATTTGATTTGCATATTGTTGATAGAAAGGGAGCTGAGAACCCCGTTGCAGACAACTTGTCTAGGTTAGAAAATATTCTTGATGACCCACTACCTATTAATGATAGCTTTCTTGATGAACAATTAAATGTTATAAGTACTTCTCGTAGTACTCCATGGTATGCTGATTATGCTAATTATATTGTTGCTAAATTTATACCACCTAGCTTCACATACCAACAAAAGGAAAAGTTTTTCTATGATTTAAGACATTACTTTTGGGATGACCCACATCTTTATAAAGAAGGAGTGGATGGTGTTATTAGACATTGTGTACCTGAGCATGAACAGGAACAGATCCTACGCAAGTGTCACTCCGAGGCTTATGGAGGACACCACGCTGGAGATAGAACTGCACATAAGGTATTGTAATCTGGTTTCTATTGGCCTACTCTCTTCAAGGATGCCCGTAAGTTTGTCTTGTCTTGTGATGAATGTCAAAGAATTGGTAATATTAGTAGACGTTAAGAAATGCCTATGGATTATTCACTTGTTATTGAACCATTTGATGTTTGGGGCTTTGATTATATGGGACCTTTTCCTGCCTCTAATGGATACACACATATTTTAGTTGCTGTTGATTACATTACTAAGTGGGTAGAAGCTATTCCAACTAGTAGTGCTGATCATAACACTTCTACTAAAATGCTTAAGGAAGTTATTTTCCCGAGGTTTGGAGTCCCTAGATATTTAATGACTGATGGTGGTTCACACTTTTTTCATGGTGCTTTCCGTAAAATGCTTGCTAAATATGATGTTAATCATAGAATGGCATCTCCTTATCACCCTCAGTCTAGTGGTCAAGTAGAGTTGAGCAATAGAGAGCTCAAATTAATTTTGCAAAAGACTGTCAATAGGTCTAGAAAGAATTGGTCTAAGAAACTTGATGATGCATTATGGGCTTATAGAACTGCATATAAAAATCCTATGGGTATGTCTTCGTATAAAATGGTTTATGGAAAAGCATGTCACTTACCTCTCGAATTAGAACATAAGGCATATTGGGCTATTAAAGAGCTCAAGTATGATTTTAAACTTGCCGGTGAAAAGAGGTTATTTGATATTAGCTCACTCGATGAATGGAGAACCCAAGATTATGAAAATGCCCAAGTTGTTTAAAGAAAAAGTTAAAAGATGGCATGACAAAAGGATACCAAAGCGTGAGTTTAATGTAGGTGATTATGTATTGCTATACAACTCTCTTTTAGATTTTTTGCAGGAAAACTTCTCTCTAAATGGGAAGGCCCCTACGTTATCGAAGAGGTCTATCGTTCCGGTGCTATAAAAATCAACAACTTTGAAGGCACAAATCCGAAGGTGGTAAACTGTCAAAGAATTAAACATTGTATCTTAGGTAATCCCATAAATGTTGAAACCAATATTATTGAAACCGTAACCCCGGAGGAATACATAAGGGACACTTTCCGGAATGTTTCAGACTCCGAAAAGGAATAGGTATGTGGTACGGTAAGTAAACTGACTTCAAAACAATTTTAAGGCAATATTTCTCTGTTTTGGAATATTTAGAAAAATACAAAAATAAGTAGCAGTCCGAGAAGGACACGAGGGCCCCATGAGGATGGTGGGCGCGCCCTACCCCTCTGGGCACGCCCCCCTACCTCGTGTGCCTTCCGGACTCCGTTTTCTTGCACGTTACATATTTTGGTCGGTAAAAATTCATTATATATTCTCCCGAAGGTTTTGACTCCCGTACCACGCAATTATTCTCTGTTCTTGTTTCAAGCTGTTTTTTCTGACAGATCTAGATTATCAAGACGTCCCCAAGTGCTTCCAAGGACAAGTTCTTCAAGAAGGTCATCAACCCTTACCTCGCGTAGGTGCCGCGACACCCTCAAACCATTGAGATGCGTGATGGGTTGTTGCACATCCGCGATGTTGAGGGACCGAAGGGAACCGGAAGCGTGGAGACGAGGCTCGAAGCAATGGAGCAACAAGTTTTCAAGTGCCAGGGGATGGTGGAGCATGGAATCAACGCTAGCCACACGATGCTCGCGGAGTTCACTAACAACTACAAGCCGGATGCCAAGAACACCGAGGAGGCCATCTTCAAGGTATATGAGAAGATCGAGCACCTCCAAGCCCAAATCTATGACCTGCAAAACCAAAACTGTGAGTATGAATATAGATTCAAAAGAATGAGTTTGGCTGCAGATTCGAGGATTCCGGAGACTCGATCATCCTTCTATGATGGTGAACCTATACCTTGGAAGATGGATGACAAGCCCGCATCATCAACAACACCTCCACCCTCTTCACCAACCAAGGAGATATAATCACATGGGTATGGGCACTCCCTTTGGCAACTGCCAAGCTTGGGGGAGGTGCCCCGGTATCGTATCACAATCACAACTCCTATCTTTACCGTTTTTCTTAGTTCGATCCCGTTAGTAGTATCTTGATCTAGTAGAATAAAGTTTATGGCATGATCTAGTTTTGAGTTTTGCTTTATGATCTCTCTTTGTAATCGAGTCCGTGAGCTATATATAATAAAGATTAGTGTTGAGTCAAGGGCTTGATTATTTTGCCATGATCTTGGGCGAATAAAAGAAAGAAGAAAAGAATAAAAAGAAACAAAAGTTCATATTGATCTTATTGAGAGTAATGACTTCACATAGAAAGAGTATGATGACTAAAAGTTGTTGGGAGTTGGCAAACATAGCTTTGGTCATTTTTGCAATTAATAGGAAGTAATAAGGAAAGAGAGGTTTTCACATATAGATATATTATCATTGACATCTTTTATGATTGGGAGCACTCATTAAAATATGACATGCTAAAGAGTTGATGTTGGACAAGGAAGACAACGTAATGAGTTATGTCTTTCTTATATCTGAGATAAAGTATGTTGTCATGGATCCTCTAACTTGTTGAGCTTGCCTTTCCCCCTCATGCTAGCCAAATTCTCAGCACCAAGTAGAAATGCTACTTGTTCTTCCAAATACCCTTAAACCAGTTTTGCCATGAGAGTCCACCATATCTACCTATGGATTGAGTAAGATCCTTCAAGTAAGTTGTCATCGGTGCAAAGCAATAAAAATTGCTCTAAATATGTATGATTGATTGGTGTGGGAGAAATAAGCTTTATACGATCTTGTGATGTGGAAGTAATAAAAGCGACGGACTACATAATAAAGGTTCATATCACAAGGGGCAATATAAAGTGACGTTCTTTCGCATTGAGATTTTGTGCATCCAACCATAAAAGCGCATGGCAACCTCTGCTTCCCTCTGCGAAGGGCCTATCATTTATTATTATCCTCTACCTTATGCAAGAGTCTTGGTGATCTTCACCTTTTCTTTTTCATTTTATCCTTTGGCAAGCTCAGCATGTTGGAAAGAACATGATATATATATATATATATCTAATTGGATGTAGGGGAGCATGAACCATTATTGTTGACATTAACCTTGAGGTAAAAGGTTGTGGGGCAAAACTATAAGCCCCTATCTTTCTCTGTGTCCGATTAAAACTTCATAACCACAAGTATTGCGTGAGTGTTAGCAATTATGAAGGACTAAATGATAGTTGAGTATGTGGACTTGCTTTTTAGCTCTGGCATAGACTCTTTCTGATGTTATGATAAATTGCAATTGCTTCAATGACTGAGATTATAGTTTGTTGGAGCCCAATAAGGTTTATGATTTATACTTTTGCATTGTGAATAGATCATCACTTGAACATAAGTAATCATATGACAAAATCTATATATGTTGCTGTTATGAGAATAATCATGATGCCTTCATGTCCGTATTTTATTTTTATCGACGCCTCTACCTCTAAACATGAGGACATATTTATTGTTATCGGCTTTTCGCTTGAGGACAAGCGAGGTCTAAGCTTGGGGGAGTTGATACGTCCATTTTGCATCATGCTTTTACATTGATATTTATTGCATTATGGACTGTTATTTCACTTTATGTTACAATACTTATGGCTATTCTCTCTTATTTTACAAGGTTTACATAAGGAGGGAGAATGCCGGCAGCTGGAATTCTGGGCTGGAAAAGGAGCAAATATGAGAGACCTATTCTGCGCAACTCCAAAAGTCCTGAAACTCCACGGAACATTGTAAAATAAATAAAGAAAAATCCTAGCCAAAGATGAAGGCCAGGGGGCCCACACCCTGCTCACGAGGGTGGGGGCGCCCCCCGTAGGACGCGCCCCCTACCTCGTGGGCCCCCTGGTGGCTCTCCGACGTCCATCTTCTCCTATATGAAGTCTTTCGATGAGAAAAAAATCAGAAGGAACTTTTCGGGACGAGACTCCGCCGCCACGAGGCGGAACCTTGGCGGAACCAATCTAGAGCTCCGGCAGAGCTGTTCTGCCGGGGATACTTCCCTCCGGGAGGGGGAAATCATCACCATCGTCATCACCAACGCTCCTCTCATCAGGAGAGGGCAATATCCATCAACATCTTCACCAACACCATCTCATCTCCAAACCCTAGTTCATCTCTTGTATCCAATTCTTGTCTCAAAGTCCGGGATTGGTGCTAGTAGGTTGCTAGTAGTGTTGATTACTCCTTGTAGTTGATGCTAGTTGGTTTATTTGGTGGAAGATCATATGTTCATATCCTATATGAATATTATTACCCCTCTGATTATGAACATGAATATGCTTTGTGAGTAATTACGTTTGTTCCTGAGGACAAGGGAGAAGTCTTGCTATTACTAGTCATGTGAATTTGGTATTCGTTTGATATTTTGATAAGATGTATGTTGTCTAGCCTCTAGTGGTGTTATGTGAACGTTGACTACATAACACTTCACCATTATTTGGGCCTGGAGGAAGGCAGTGGGGAGTAATAAGTAGATGATGGGTTGCTAGAGTGACAGAAGCTTAAACCCTAGTTTATGTGTTGTTTCGTAAGGGGCTGATTTCGATCCATATGTTTCATGCTATGGTTAGGTTCACCTTAATACTTTTGTTGTAGTTGCGGATGCTTGTAATAGAGGTTAATCATAAGTGGGATGCTTGTTCAAGTAAGAACAGCACCCAAGCACCGGTCCACCCACATATCAAATTATCAAAGTATCGAACGCGAATCATATGAACGTGATGAAAACTAGCTTGACGATATTCCCATGTGTCCTCGGGAGCGCTTTTCCTATTATAAGAGTTTGTTTCGGCTTGTCCTTTGTTACAAAAAGGATTGGGCCACCTTGCTGCACATTATTTACTATTGTTACTTGTTGCTCGTTACAATTTATCTTATCACAAAACTATCTGTTACCACTTACTTCAGTACTTGCAGAGAATACCTTGCTGAAACCGCTTATCATTTCCTTCTGCTCCTCGTTGGGTTCGACACTCTTACTTATCGAAAGGACTATGATAGATCGCCTATACTTGTGGGTCATCACTATGCGCCCGCTGTCGGGGGGATGGACCCCGGGCAGGCAACGGAACCCGGATCCTCTTCAAAAAACAACGAGGCTGGCACCGCCCCTCAACACTGGCACACTCTCAGCCGGGTCGCTCTACTCGGCCAAGCCCCGCAGGCCGGCCAGACTAGCTGACCCGGCAAGACACGTCGACTCGGCCAAGAAAACTAGCACAAGATAGCCGAACCCGGCACAACCAAAGCCTCCTCAACAAGCCAGCACCACCCGTGGCGTGCTACGCAATCCAGCCACGAGTCAACTCCCGTCCCATCCAGGCCGTATGATGGGATGAGACTTCAATCAACGATGACCGAGGTAACAGTGCCCCACCCCTGCCTCTGGTCAGCAGGAACGTGGCAGCAGTGCCCCTCACCTACCTGCTGACCAGGGCTGGCGTGGCTATAGTGCCCCCGCCTTCACCACTGACGACAGCAAGCGACAACCTGACGGAGAGCACTGTACACGACTCGACTCGGCCACGCCCTGACGATCGACAAGATGGCGCACAGTCCCCCTAGGCATGCGGGGCCCGCACCTAGGGGAACCCGGTGAACCACAAGTCCTCAGCGGGACCCAGCCCGGGTTCCCGAACACTGACAATACAGACCCACCAACTTGTTACATTACCATTGTACCCCCGGGGGGTTGGACTATAAAACTTCTCGGGAGCCCGCGATCATGGAACAACAAAAACGAACAGAGAAAGAGAGAAAGCAGAAGACACATGTGAGAGAAAAGCAAGCAAGCATAGGACTAGCCACAAAACAGCGATACTGGAGAGAACGAGCAGCCCAAGCCTTGGCCAGCTTCCTTCCTCCTCCATATAGCTCCAGGAGCAACATTGTACTATCGATCATCCAACTACACTCATGCCAACCTCGCCTCTGGAGTCCACCAGGACCCTCAAGCCTCCTCCTCTCTTTAGCCATCCCTTGGCATCTGCCATGCACCCACCACGACAGTTGGCGCCCACCATGGGAAAGGAAAAACGCATGAAATCGGTCCAAAAAACGGAAGGCAAAAAGCAAAAGCACCCACGACATCTACACAAGTATTTAAGAAAAGGCCCACGGCCCAAGTTCATTACATCCTAAAACCCCCAGTGGGTGGGTGGACCTGCTATTTAACAAATTATTACACAAAGTGTCTCGGGCATCTCCAACGCCGCGTCGCGACGTCGATGGCTCTCCCATGGCGGCCTCTGGATCCAGCAAGGTGCCGGTGTCCTCCTCAGCACCCGCGTCGCGGTAGACGCCCATCTCCTCCGAGGTCCCCTCCAGATCATGGAGGAGCAAGCCATAGTCTTCATCGTCCATGGCCCTGCCGTCTTCCGTCCACTCCGGATGGAACTCATCGTGGAAGGCGAACTCGGCGATGTAGCTGGCCCGGGAGGCGATCCGGCCGGCTTGCTCCTGCAAGTGCTGCTCCGAACCGGCCCACTGGCCCATCAACGCGTCCAGCTGCAGGTCCGGATGCCAGGACAGCGCGAACCGGAGTGCCATCTCAGCACCAGCACGAGCGGCGGAGACACGCCACTCGCCAAGCCGGTCCGGCCCCATCTCCAACCAACGCGCCAGGCGCGAAGCTGCTCGGTTGGACGGAGTCCGGCCATAGGGCCGCTATCATCGCGGTGCCGGCCTGGGATAGCCGCCCCAAATGAGTTCCCAGGACCTGCAGGTGGGCCTTAGCGGCGGCGATGATCTCCGGGAAGGTCCAAGCCACCCGCGGATCCATCCCGGACCCAATGACGCCAGTCGGGTCGCGCTGATGGTGGACGGCTTCCTCCACTAGCCGCTGCGTCTCCGGGAAGGCCCCTGCCGCAAAGGAAGAAGCAAGTTAGAAGAAGAACATCAAGGAAGAAAGGACGGATCCCGACTCGGCGAACGACAAGAAAAAGCATTTACTGGAGAAGGAATCTTCTAGGTGATGCGCCTCTAGCAACGTACCACGCCGCTCCCGTTCGATGGCGCGATCGCGCTCCTTGAGCACCTTCTCCAGATCGGCCACCTTGGCAAGGGCCGGCTTCAGCTCAGCGTCCTTGTCTTCGGCCGCCTTCTTGGCCGCCTCGCGGCTACGGGCCTCGTCCTGGCAGACCCCCTCAGCCGTGGTGACTTGCGCCTGCAGGCGATCCACCTCGACCTGTAGCCTGCCCTTCTCATCGGCCAGCTGGCGCGCTGCTGGTCCGCCTCCACCAGGGGCTACTGCGCCTCTACCGCCTTAAGGTGCTCCACCTCGGCCTCGAGGCGGCTCTTGTGACCCGCCAGCTGCTCATGCAGCCGGTTGGCCTCATCAAGAGACCGTCGAGCCGCGGCCGCCTCCGCCCTCGCCTGCGTCGCCTCGACGCCAAGACGGCCGGTGTCGGCAACGAGCCGGTCATAGTTATGACCGGCCCGGAGTAGACGAGTCTGCCAGGACAACACCTCGGCTGCGAAAAAGAAGGACTCAGCAGAAGAAAAAAGCAAGACTTAAGATTTGGCCCAATTGTTACATAGTTGGCCCGAATCTTGGGGGCTACACCCAGTGGGTGCGCTAGTGCGCCCCCACTAGAAAAGAGCACAAGAATACCTGCGACGACGCGGAGCTCCGCCTCCTTGCCGGCAAGCTGCTCCATGAGCTCCCAGCGCTTGCCCAGGAGACGATTGTAGGCATCAACCCGGAAGGCGTCAAGATGCTGAAGAAAGCAGAAGTCAGAACAAGGCCAACACTCTAAAGATTCGACCCAACTACTACGTAGTTGGCCCGAACCTCGGGGGCTACACCCAATGGGTGCGCTGGCGCGCCCCCACAAAGAAGAAATTACAAGAAAACTTACTAGAACGGCGCGCTCCAGGTCGCGCGTCCGCTCCACCACGGCCTGGGCGAAGGCCTCGAGCCGTTCCGTCTGGCCTCGCAGGCGGCGACTGACGGCCTCCAGCGCCTCCTCCTCCTTGGTTTGAGGCCCGAAGACAACGGCGCCCCCGCTCTGCGCCGGCTACGACATGGTAGCTCGGCGCCCTCCCTGCCGGGGCACCAAGGCGTACTCCCCGCTGGCCGCTCGCGACGCGGCCAGCACCTCCTCCGACGCCCCTCCCGGCGTCGACAATGACCCGGACGCCGGGACGCCCTGTGTCACTGTATCCGGCCCAACTGTCGGGGCGGCCTCCGGCACCGCCGCCCGTGGTGCCTCCTCCAAAACCGGCGGCGCGTCCGACACCACTGCCCGCAGTGTCTCTTCCAAAATGGCGCCGCCTCCACCACCATCAGCCCCCTCTCGCCCGACCACGTCGGCCCGCGGCGGGGAGTCATCCGCCACCTCCACGACCGCCCGTTCGGGGATCACCACCGCAGCCCGGCCTCCACGGCCACGCTCCCTCGCCAGCGACAGCTCAAAGACCGTCGCTCCCTCTGGCATCTCGCGCCAGGCCGGCTCCACGCCGCCTCGCGCCCATGCCGCCGCCGCGTCGGTCCAAGCACGGACCGACGCCGCCTTCAGCTCCGCCTCGGCCTGGTTCATGTCCCGCCAGGCCATGGCTTCGGCGTCGTTCGGATCCAGGCCAAGGTCCGAGTCGGCCTGTTCCTCCACCTCGGCCTGGTCGGCGAGGTCGGACCGGCTCCTGCGGAACTTGGCCTCTTCGGCGGCCGCGGCTTCCGCCGCTGCCCTCGCCAGCGCGATTGGCGACCTGAAGAAGAAGACGGAATAAGCAGAAAAGAAACAAGACTAGCTCAAGGAAAAAATCGGAGCGCGAACAAGGGATGAAGCTTACCCCGCCAAGACCGGGACCGGGGTTGGCCTCCTGTCCCCGCCGCCGCGCTTCCTCTTGGCCGGCCTCCCGGCCCCGACCGGGTCCGCCGTGCGCTTCGGGGCCTGGGGTCGCGGCTCCGCCCGCGTCGCCGCTGTCGGCGTTCTGGGAACGGGGGTCCCCAGACTTGCCTGCCTGCGGCCTACGGCATGGCTCAAAGGGGGGCCCAGCACGGCCCATCTTCACCAACTCAAACTCAAGACCCTCGCGAGGGGCCAAGCCTCGCGGGGCGGACGACACGGAGCTTCCTCAGGCACGGCCTCGTCAGGCTGGCTCGCGAGGAGGCGGAGAGATCAAGGCGGGGTACCTCGCAAGGTGCCCGTGACGCAAGCCATGACGACTCAGGGCGCCAGGCGGGTGCCAGCCCGCGCAACGTCCTCCTTTCCTCTTTGGTGCAAAGGGGGCAAGCGCAGCCGTGGAGTACCGAGGCATCAGGCAAAGGTTGCCATTTCGGTGCAACGAGACCAAGACCAGGAGGAGTACGAGACGGAGGTCACCGTGGAGCCCAAGACGGATTCATCATCAGAGCTTTGCGCAGGCGAAGACTACTTTTGTCAGGATAGCTGATACTTGCTGTCCCCTTTCAAATTAGCCCGCCATTGTTGGCTCCCTTCCCGCTCAATATTTGGGAAGAGGACCAGGGCCTCTATAAATTGGACCAGCCACCCACAGAGCAAGGGGGGCGGTAGGAAGAAAGAGGCTCGTTAGAGAGGTTAGAAAGAGAGAGAGAGAGAGAGAAAGATGGCTGAACTCCTCCCAGCAGTTCATCGCCCCAGCCAAGAACAGACCCTCGCGAGGCTGTTCTTCCTTGTACCGTTCATCATCATCAGCCCAAGAGGCAATCCACACACCAAACACCGGAGTAGGGTACTACACCACAACGGTGGCCCGAACCAGTATAAACCCTGTGTCTCTTGTGTTGTTCTTTCGATAGCTTTGATCCTAGCGTGGCGGAGGGGTGCAGGTAGGTAGGAGGCGAAATCTCCGCGCGCACCCTAGTGTTCGAACCTCAAGGGTCTGCCGGAACCCGAAATCCGACATTTGGCGCGCCAGGTAGGGGTGCGCCGGAATTCGTCTTCCACCGCCCCGTTCTCCTCCGACCATCGCGCTCATGTCTGACGCTCGTCGGGCCCGCGCGGAGCGCCGGGCCGCCCTCGCTTCCTGCGTCGCCCAGACGGCCCCTGTCGGCGGGCGTCCTCGCCGTTCCCCGTCACCTACCGTCAACGCCGCCACTGGCCCGGCGGGGGACGAGCAGCAAGCATCGTCTCATCATCCGTCCGTGCGGCAACACGGCCGCACCGCAACTCCCTCGCTCGCGCCAGCTAGATCTTCGTCCCGCGCACTCCGCGCACCCATGGAGGCTCGGGCTGCACTCATCGCGGCGAACGAGCTCCTGCGCTACCATCCCGTTGACGACGTCTACGAAGAATGGCTCGACCGCATCGCTGAGCTCGTCCGCGCCGCAGGGGGCTCTTCCGCGCCATCCATTCCGCTGCACCGTACTCCGCCCCGTGCGGGCGAAGAGGCTCTGGCAGCGCCCCGGCCGCCTCCTCCTCAAGAAGACGCCATGGCTCCAAGGCGTGTGGCTCCTGGGCGGAACCCGCTCCGTCAGGTGCCAGTGCGGTAAGAACAGAGTTGCCAAGAAGTCCCTCGCCCGCCAGAAGCTGCCCGGGCGCTCCCTGTGCCAGCACGTCGCGACCATCCTCCTCCTCCAGCGCGTGGGGACATGCAAGACCAGGCTCTCCATCACCCAAGGCCTCCCGTGGCCACAGCAGGCTGCCGCGCCTACACCACCGATCTGCGCAGCATCGCGTGGCCAGGCAAGTTCAAGCCGGACCTGCCTCCTCGCTACGACGGCACGGCCGACCCTGCGGAGTTCCTCCAGCTCTACGAGCTGGGCATCGAAGCTGCCAACGGAGACGAGAAGGTCATGGCGAACTGGTTTCCCATGGTGCTCAAGGACGGGGCTCGCACCTGGCTCCTGAACCTGGCTCCAGGCACAATCTCCTCCTGGGAAGAGATGGGCACCCGCTTCATCGCCAACTTCCAAGGTACTCGCGACCGGCCACCTGCCGTGAGCGACATGCGCCGCATCAAGCAACAACCCGGGGAGACCCTGCAGAAGTATATCCAGCGCTTCAACAACACACGCCTCAAGATTCCCAAGGTGACTGAAGAGGCCATCATCTCGGCCTTCTCCGACGGCGTGCGCGACGTCAAGATGAAGGAGGCGCTGGCGATGCATGAAGACCTGTGCACTTCCTTGGAGCTGTTCAACTTGGCGAACAAGTGCGCCAGGGCTGAGGAAGGGCGTCTCTCCCTCCTCGAGCTGCCTGCCGCAGACCCAGAAGAGAAGAAGCTCAAGGCCAAGGAAGTGAAGCGCAAGGGGGCTACCGTGCTCGCGGCAGAACCGGACACCAAGCGGGGCAGAGATCAGCCCGAACCTCCCAAGGGCAGCCGGTACTGCGTGTACCACTACCTCCACACCCACAACACCAGCGAATGCCAAGAACTCCGAGCCGTGCGAGAAGGAAGGATCGGCCGTCGCCCTGACCGCGGTGACCGGGGCTACGGCCGAGGAGTAGGAAGGAACGCAGGGCGCTGGGAAGACTGTGGCCCGCGCCAGGGGTGGCGCGACCAACCTTGCGAGGATCGCTGGCAAGACCCACCTTGCGAGGGAGGCTGGAGGGATCAGCCTCGCGAGGATCGCCCGCAGGGCAATGCAGGCCTCCCGCCGTTGCCGCCGCAGCCAAGGAGAAACGAGGACCGCCACCAGGACGAGGAGGCTGGGGGCTTCCAGGAGCCGCGCGCGATCGCCTGCATCCTAGGCGGAGCTCAAGCCCCAGCCTCTCAACGCATCTTCAAGCAGTTCGCCCGCGAAGTGAATGCAGCCCTCCCCAGGCTCGAAGCCACGCGCCCTCTCAGGTGGTCGACATGCGCCATCACGTTCAGCTCAGCGGACCAACTCAAGTGCGCAGCTACAGCCAGAGTCCTCCCGATGCTTTGTTCCCCAATCATCAGCAACGTGGTGGTCACCAAGACCCTCATCGATGGCGGGGCAGGGCTCAACGTCCTGTCCGTAGAGACATTCAACAACCTCCAAGTGCCCTACAATCAACTCCATCCAACCAAGCCTTTCTCCGGCATCACCGACGGCTCCACGGTCTCGATCGGGCAGGTCCGCCTCCCTGTCACCTTCGAGGCACGCAACAACTACCGCACCGAGCTCATCGACTTCGACGTCGCTCACATTCGCCTGCCGTACAACGCCATCCTTGGGTACCCAGTGCTGGCCAAGTTCATGGCCGTGACTCACCACGGCTACAACGTCCTCAAGATGCCAGGAAGCAGCGGAGTCATCACGGTGCCCTGTGAAGAGAAGGACGCGGTGTGTTCCCTGGAGCGAGCCTTTCAGGCCATGTCACTAGAAGACCCGGATCGCGGAAGCAGGAGGCTTCCCGAGGCTGCCCCCAAGAAGAAGAAGACATCGTCTGGCCTGGCCCCTCAGGAGGTAGGCCCCTCTGGGCCCATGCCTGCCCAGGGGGAACCTCCTTCCATCGCATAGGAAAGCGCGCCCGGCGCCCTCCTTAGGCAGGGCTCGGGGGCTCTCCCTGGAGGGCCACCGACCTAGCTAGGGTCACGAGGGAGGCGCTGGGGCACCACATGGAGGCGTGTTTCGAAGCACGTTTCCCTCAAGAAGGAGCAAGGCAAGGAGATACAGACCCACAGGAGTTCGTCAGCAAGGCCATTCAGGAGTTACAGGAGTCAAGAGTCATGAGAGGCGCCCGCCGCCTACCAGCAGTGGCTCCCCATCTAGGCGAGGATGGCGAGCTGCGCGTCTGCGTCGACGTACCAGGGCTCAACCAAGTCGCCTCCCTGGAGAGCCTCTGGCCCTCGCGAGTGGGGTGCTGCGGAGGTCCACCCCACAGCTACGTTCGCATGCCTCGCGGCTTGCCGAGCGCGACTGACACGCACCAGCGCCTCATGAGGGGCATCACGGAGGCACAAGAGGCTAGGCGCTCCGCAGCCCTGGAGGAGATGAAGATGGCCCGCGAGGAACCGCCAGCACCACCGGAGCCTCCCGAGGCCCCTAGGCCTAGGGGCTCATGAGGATCGGCTTCCGCACCCCACCGAGCCGGCTACACCAACACCCCTTTCGTCCTCAGCATCATCAGGTGACATATTTCAAGTTTCACTTCAAGCTGGGAGCGCCCCCAGGGCTGCATTATTCCCAAGCCGTGTGGGTCCGTCCCTGCGGCGTGTATCCCTTTTATTTTGCATCTTTAGCTTACCTTGTTGGGGGCGCCCCTCGGGCTGCATGATCCCCAAGCCGCTCGGGCCAGGCCCTGCGGCATGTACCCCGTTTGCGTTCATTTCCGGTTATGCTTTAGAACCGCCATGCTTGATTATTTGATGCCGGTCCGCGGCGCCTCTTCTTCTCCATGCTGACCACTTGCACGTTAAAGGGGGGGTACCTGAGCACCGCGACTCAGGGCTCTTACTGGCTCTCCAGCCCTCACCCTCTGGCCTTGACCACGACATCACGACCTGGCATACCAGCGACGGCTGAGACCAGCTCGAGGGCCGGGACCCGAGGACGTAGAGTGCAGGCATCTAACCGAACTTGCAGGGACACAACACAAGATAAGGCCCAGTGCCAGGCGCAACCCGCCTAGAGTTAGGGCCCCGTGAGTCTCGCGCTGGCTCACGGGTGCCCAGATACACCTCGCCAGGCCCTACCGTGCCAGCCACGTGTCAGGGCAGGGCTGTACACGCCCCGGGGGCTCCTCCCGGAGGGGGGCCCCCTCCCACGTACCAGTGGAAGCACCATGCTCCGTGCTGGCTGACGACACTGCCGAGGAGCGGCTATGCCCGTACACATACGGAAGCGCTATGCTCCGCGCTGGTGATAAACAACTGAGGGTGGCCTCCAGGCCGCATAAACCTCAGGGAGCCCCGAGCTCAGTGTCTAGCCTCATCGCAATGCCTCCCCTCGGGAGTGCCACGCGAGGGGGCTGGGCATGGGGGCTGCGCCTGGGTCACGCCCAGACGCACGCCGCCCAGCCAGGTCCCCACGGGCCTGGTTTGTCATGCGCCTCTCCCCGAGCGGAGCCGAGGTATGAAGGCCATTTGAGCGTCAAGGGGGACTCCTGAGCATCGCGACTCAGGAGCCTAACTGATCACGTAGCCCCTCACTCCTTGGTCCCGTCCTGGTTTCCGGTCGGGGCTATTGCTGGGTGAGGTACGCGCGGGGCCGGGCTCTGCAGACGTAGAATGGTGGATCCACCTACATCATACCTCCCTACTTGCTGTTCGCGCGCCAAGGGGGACTCCTGAGCATCGCGACTCAGGAGCCTAACTTGTCATGTAGCCCCTCACTCCTTGGTCCCGTCCTGGTTTCTGGTCGGGGCTATTGCTGGGTGAGGTACGCGCGGGGCCGGGCCCTGCCGGCGTAGAACATAAGCAAGTAGGAAGGAAAAGCGCAAATTTCAAAGGAATTCAAAAGCAAATATTACAGTCCACACTGTTATCCCAATATCAAACGCCAATTTAAACGCCTCCCCGAGGCATGATACATGTGTAGGAATTAAAAGCAGGACAGGAGCCACGATGGAATCACTTGGCGGCGGGGGAGCAGCGTGGAGTGGGTTCGCCTCATGGAGCAGCGGGGTCGGCAGCGCCTTGCTCCGGCTTGGTGCTGAAGGCCCGGAACTTCCCCAGCAGAGCCTCTGCGTGACCCTTCACTGCCTCGGCAGCAGCCGTGGGACGCTTGCCGCTCACGGGCTCCCGTAGGCTGTCGAGGTCGAACCCGGGATCGCGAAGATGGATGTGGGTGAGGACCCGCGTCAGTGCTGCAGAAGACAGAACACGCGCCTCGGCCTCGGCCGTGGGGCCAAGGCCAAGGGCGACATCTTCAAGAGCATGGACCAAGAAGGGAAGCAGCTTGGCGGGGCCGTCCTCGGCGCCGGCCAGCGGGCTCTCCAGGCCACTATCGTAAAGCGTCCTCAGCGAGGAGCGAGCCTTCGCCTCCAGCTCCGTGAAGGCCGCGCGGTCTTCGGCAAGGACCAGGGCCTTGCTGTCCAGCTCGGCCTTCCTCGCCCCCAATTCCTGCTCCAGCGCGCCTAGGCGGTCGCGGCGCTTCTTGAGCTTGGCCTCCCGGCCCTCGACGGCTGCCTCGCGAGCCTTCATGCCTCCTTCCTGCTCTTGGCGAAGACGGACCTGTTTCGCGAGCTGATCCCGCAGGCCCTGCAGCTCGTCCTCCAGCGCCTTGCAGCGACCACGGACGTCGACCACCTCTCCCAGGGCTGCATCGCGAGCAGCCTTCGCCTCAAGGACAACCTGCTTCTCCTTGTCGCATGCCGTCGAGGCCTGGACCAGCGCCGCCCGAATCGAAGCGTCGGAGCAAACCCATCCAGAAGCCAGCTCCAAATGCCCGGCCACCAAGTGGGGGTCGGCGCCAAGAAGATCCTGCCGCAGTCGGTCCAGCTCAGCAACAGCACGATCCAGAATGGCAGAAGGAGTCGGAGAGACAGCGGCCGGTGGAGTAGGAGGAGAAGGCGGCATCGCAGCCGCAGCATCCTGAGGTGGAGTCTGCCGCGCCCCGACAGCTGTAGTGGCGGCGACAGGCAAGAGCACCTCGGGAGCCACTTGGGCCGTGGGGGCTGAGCTCGCCCCAGCCGGCCCAGCCAAACCTCGCGAGGACGACCGAGCAGGAGAAGCCTGTGCGTCGCGGTCACCTTCCTTTGCGGGCAGACGCGCCGCCACGGATGGAACCTTGGGAGCCACCTTCGGCCTCTTTGCTGCGGGCGCCAACCTATCCAAAGATGCGGACGTCAAGCCTCAGAAGCAGAACAAGAGATAAAGATAAGAATCGAATTCTTACGGGTCGTTGCCAGTGAGCTCAAGCGGCCTCCGGCCAAATTTGAAGCCTGAAAGCTGGCTGGAAGGGTCAACCTCGGGAAGCTTGGAGGCGGAAGGTGCGTCTGCGGTTCGCCCCGGGGCCGGGGGAGACCCGCGGGAGATCAGCCCAGTCCTGTCCTTCTTCGGGATCGGGGGCGAGCTCCCGCCGTCCTGCTCGTCGTCGTCTTCGTCGTCATCCTCGTCGTCATTGTTCGGAGAGAGGCGGAGAACACGGGACCTGCGCCGGGGGAGGGGAGCCCTCGACTCCCCGTCAGTCGCCTCGGAGTCAGGCCCTTTTCCGCGCTCCCCTCCTTCTTCCTCTTTGCTGGAGTCGCCGGAGGGCACGTCCACCGGTCCCTCGGGAGCCTCCAGGGGCACGGGCCCTTCCCCGTTGAAGACGGGCATGGACTTCACTACCCGCTCCCAGTCGTTGCGGAGGAACAAGGGCGTAGGGGCGCCCTCCAACCTCGCCACGTTGCCCCCTACCAGAGATTGGAGAACCGCAGCCAGGTCTCCGTCGGCCCAGGCCGCGGGGCTCGGAAGGGGCCTCCACATTGGAAGCAAGTACTGTCGAAGCGGAGCCAGCTGGTGCTCCAGGAACTCCCTCAGCAGCGACGCGGCGGTCAGCTTCGCCGCCGCCATGTCGGTCGGCCTCAGATCCGCGTCCATCTTCTCCAACACCATCTTCGCGCGGGGATCTGTGAGCTCCGCCCGACCCCAGTCGCTGGAGCTCGTCGGCTGCTCCGTGGGCAAGATCAGCAGAGGGTGGATGCGCCCAGCATCCACCAAGACCCACTTGCTCCTAAAGCCCTCAATCCTCTTCCCAGAGTTCGAGATGGCAATGGCGCCGCCGTACGCGACGAAACTCGCGCACGCAGAAGCAGTCCCACGAGAGGTCCGGAGGTAGAAGTAGTGGCGCAGCAAGGCCACTGAGGGCTACACCCCAACATGTGCTTCGCAATAATAAGCAAAGATTGCCAGGAGAAGGACGGAGTTGGGATGGAGATGCAGAGCCTGTAGCTTGTAATGGAGGAGGACAGAGAAGAAGAACTCGGAGAAGGGAGGCACCAGGCCAGCAACAATGGCACTTACGAAGAGTGGATAGAAGGTGCTCCTCTGACCCTCAGGGGTGGCGGAGCCGGCCTTGAACACCTTCGCCCTGTCAATGCCTCGCGCCGTCGCTATCCGGCGCAACCGGTCAAGGCCTGTCTCAGACACGTTCGGCGGGTCCAGGGCAGACGAGTACCAAGCTACGGCCGGGGGCTGGCGAGGCGCCATGGCTTCCTAGGTCGCACGGTCAAGAGCAGATCTGGAGATTTCGGAGGAAGGAAGGAGAAGCACAAGAAAGGGGATCTGAACAGCAACTGGGGAAAGCAAGAGGAAGGGCCTAGGCGGATGCCACTCCCTTATCAACTCGCGCGGCTGCTAAGGCGCCCATGTCTAGTCAACAGCCACGCGACGCCCAAGGCCGCAGGCTGTTAGGGCCCGCGGCGCTTCGCTCTTGCCCTTCCGCCTCCCTGCACGGCCAAGTCCGGGCGCGCCTTGGGCCCGAGGGCTACTGTCGGTGTTCTGGGAACGGGGGTCCCCAGACTTGCCTGCCTGCGGCCTGCGGAGTGGCTCAAAGGGGGGCCCAGCATGACCCATCTTCACCAACTCAAACTCAAGACCCTCGCGAGGAGCCAAGCCTCGCGGGGCAGATGACACGGAGCTTACTCAGGCACGGCCTCGTCAGGCTGGCTCGCGAGGAGGCGGAGAGATCAAGGCGGGGTACCTCGCGACGTGCCCGTGACGCAAGCCATGACGACTCAGGGCGCCAGGCGGGTGCCAACCCGTGCCGCATCCTCCTTTCCTCTTTGGTGCAAAGGGGGCAAGCACGGCCGCGGAGTACTGAGGCATCAGGCAAAGGTTGCCATTTCGGTGCAACGAGACCAAGACCAGGAGGACTACCAGACGGAGGTCACCGTGGAGCCCAAGACGGCGTCATCACCAGAGCTTTGCGCAGGCGAAGACTACTTTTGTCAGTATAGCTGATACTTGCTGTCCCCTTTCAAATTAGCCCGCCATTGTTGGCTCCCTTCCCGCTCAATATTTGGGAAGAGGACCAGGGCCTCTATAAATAGGACCAGCCACCCACAGAGCAAGGGGGGCGGTAGGAAGAAAGAGGCTCGTTAGAGAGGTTAGAAGCAGAGAGAGAGAGAGAGAAAGGTGGCTGAACTCCTCCCAGCAGTTCATCGCCCCAGCCAAGAACAGACCCTCGCGAGGCTGTTCTTCCTTGTACCGTTCATCATCATCAACCCAAGAGGCAATCCACACACCACACACTGGAGTAGGGTATTACACCACAACGGTGGCCTGAACCAGTATAAACCCTGTGTCTCTTGTGTTGTTCTTTCGATAGCTTTGATCCTAGCGTGGCGGAGGGGTGCAGGTAGGTAGGAGGCGAAATCTCCGCACGCACCCCAGTGTTCGAACCTCAAGGGTCTGCTGGAACCCGAAATCCGACAGCCACCTCCCCCGCCCAACGCCACTACATAAACAACTGGCATCAGCACCGATCGTTTCGTGCCACGGTCAGCGATTCAAGACACATGAAGAAAAACACGAGACTTACCTGCGCGACGCCCATCGCCGGCGTCAGACTCGGCCTCCTCCCCCCGCCATGAGCTGTGGGATCCTGTGGCGCCACCGGCGTCACCTGCAACGGGGCCCGGGCGTAAGGATGGCGAATCGCATTCAGAAGTACCACCCGCGTCGCGTCAGGACGGATGAAAAGGTGCGCGGCAGCAAAGTAGGAAGGCCAGACACTCACCAGCGGCGCTGGGTTCGACTGGCTGTACAACGCCTTGCGGAACCGCCAGTCCTCCCCAAGGTTGGCCTTGGAGATGCCATTCACGTCGCACGCGATCTGCTTCGCGGACAGCCGCCTCGACCCCATGCGGTTGGGGTCTTGAAGGCCGACCATCACGCCGATGAGGCAGGAGCGCCCCTGAAGTGGAAGGACCCGGCACCTGACGAACGCAACGAGGAGGTCGGTGCCAGTGAGCCCCTCCTGCGTCTTCATCACCGTCACCCGCTCGCAGAGATTGACGATCTCCTGCGACGGGCGCCTGGGCGAGTAGCCCTAGTTCATCTTCGCCCGCGGCGGCACGATGGAGAAGGCCGGAAGATTGATGTGATCCGCACCATGGTTGCGGACATAGAAGGAGTTCTGCCACTTCTTGGCAGAATCCTCCAGCAGGATCTTGGGGAAATCCGCCCTTGACCGCTTCGAGATGACGGCGACGCCGCAATCGGTGAACTCCCCAGCCGACGGGCCCTGCTGCTTCAAGGAGAAGAAGCGCACCCAGAGGTCGATCATAGGCTCGACCCCCAGGTACCCCTCGCAAAGGGTGACGAAGCTAGAGAGCTGGACGATGGCGTCGGCGCCAAGATGATGCGGCTGGAGCCCAAAGAACTCCAAGAACGCGCAGAAGAAGGAGCTCGCCAGCAACCCGAACCCGCGCTCAAAGTGCGTGAGGAAGACCACGCGCTCCCGCCCCTCGGGCCGAGGCCTTTGCTCGCCGCGCGGCTGGCGGACGTCGACGTCCGTCTCCCGTGGCAGGCGCCGCGTCGCCCGGAGTTGGGTGATGTCCTCAGAGGTGACATTCGAACCCATCCAGGAGCTCGATGGCAGCGACATGATCGAAGGAATAAGAAGGAAGATGGAGAGAAGGAGTTCTGCTCGGAGCAGCGGGCGCCGCAGTGCGTCAAGTTGCAAAGAGCGGAGCGAGAGCAAAGGGATAGGAGGACGCGAGCGAGAATAATATCCGCCGCCCCCTGCCCCCCAATTTATAACCCTCGGTTTGAATGTGGGGAAGTGGGGAAGTGGGATAGTCTGCACACGCCCGTTCCACTACCCCGCAATAAGTGCACACGTACACGCGCAGTAACTGCCCGGGGAAGAGCAACCGGCCCCCGGACGCCGCAATAAATCCACGCGCTTGGGCCAAGGGCGCGCGGCGGCGGGCCCCAGCCCGCCGCCCGGTCCCGTCACGCGCGTGGCCTGTCAGGCCCCTCCGACTTCCGGGCACCACGTGGCACCCGCGCAAAGCCCGAGGGATTGCCCCGGGATTCGGCGGACTTCTCGGTCCCCCGCCACGACCGGGATGCCATGATCCGGTTTCCGAGAAAACCGGCATGTTGTAGATGTTGCCGAACCCGACGTTCGCAGAATCCACCTTGCTTAAGGGGGAAACTGGGAAGGCCCACTCATCCGAAGACGGCAGACCTTCACAGCTTCGTGGACTATTGTCGGGGGGATGGACCCCGGGCAGGCAACGAAACCTGGATCCTCTTCAAAAAACAATGAGGCTGGCACCGCCCCTCAACACCGGCACGTGCTCGGCCGGGTCGCTCAACCCGGACAAGCCCCGCAGGCCGGCCAGACTAGCCGACCCGACAAGACACGTCGACTTGGCCCCGACAACTAGCACAAGACAGCCAAACCCGGCACAACCAAAGCCACCGCAACAAGCCAGCACCACCTGTGGCCTGCTACGCAATCCAGCCACTGGTCAACTCCCGTCCCATCTAGGCCGTATGATGGGACGAGACTTCAATCAACGACGACCGAGGTAACAGTGCCCCGCCCCTGCCTCTGGTCAGCAGGAACATGGCAGCAGTGCCCCTCACCTACCCGCTGACCAGGGCTGGCGTGGCTACAGTGCCCCCGCCTTCACCGCTGACGACAGCAAGCGGCAACCTGATGGAGAGCACTGTACATGACTCGACTCGGCCACACCCTGACGATCAACAAGACGGCGCACAGTCCCCCTAGGCATGCGGGGCCCGCACCTAGGGGAACCCGACGAACCACAAGCCCTCAGCGGGACCCAGCCTGGGTTCCCGGACACCGACAATACGGACCCACCAACTTGTAACATTACCATTGTACGCCTGAGGGGTTGGACTATAAACCTCGCGGGAGCCTACGATCATGGACCAATAAAAACGAACAGAGAAATAGAGAAAGCAGAAGACACATACGAGAGAAAAGCAAGCAAGCATAGGACTAGCCACAAAACAGCGACACCGGAGAGAAGGAGCAGCCCAAGCCTTGGCCAGCTTCCTTCCTCCTCCATACAGCTCCAAGAGCAACATTGTACTATCGATCATCCAACTACACTCGGCAGGACTAGGGGTATTATCTCTCCAGAGAGCCCCGAACCTGGGTATGTCTGGCGTCCCGTGCCCTCTCATGCCAACCTCGCCTCTGGAGTCCACCAACGCCCTCGAGCCTCCTCCTCTCTTTAGCCATCCCTTGGCATCTGCCGTGCGCCCACCACGACACCAGCTGTCCCAAAATATATTACCCACCTAACGGTCATATCATTGAAGGGCATTTACGCCATCATGTCGGGCTGCTCCCTAGGCTATAAATAGCCGCCCCTACAACCACTAGCTGGTTGGCTGCTCAGCGATAAACTGACACTTGTCATTGAGAGCATCCCATCCTCTGAGAACTTTGAGCGAAAATCATAAAGTGAGGAAAAACCCAAACACCCAAACCAAACACCTACAAACCCAAAGTGATTGAGCATCACCGAAGAGATTGTTCCTGTGTGGAACCGACGCGTTACCTTTGATGACTGTGCATCCTCCAGACGGTTAGGTGTCATGGAATAGAGCATCCAAGAGGAAATTGTGGATCACCGAGTGACCGAGTCTGTGACGGTTTGGAAGTCACCTGAAGACTTACCACGAGTGATTAGGCGAGGTCTGTGTGACCTTAGCTCAAGGAGAATACAGTAAGGACTGTGTGTCCGGGACTGTGTGTCCCCAACTTTAAATACCTAGCCGCTCCAACCAGACGTACGACTGTCACAGCGGTTGGAACTGGTCTACCAAATCATAGTCTTCACCGAGCTAACTGGTTCTAGTTCCTCAACCCTTTCATTTCCTTGTTACTGTGTTGTTGTACTTGATCGTTACTATTTGAAGACTTTGACTGAAGACTTTCTCAATTTCCTCAGTTCAATTTCTTCAGTTAGTTTGTCTTCAGCCTGCTTATCCTGTGTTTATGCTACTTGTACTCTATACCTGTCTTTCATATCTTCATGATGACTATGCTACTACTCTGTCATATTTGCATCTGAGTAATTATTCCACTGCTAAGTAGTTCGTTGCTTAGGAATTTCCTCACCCTGAAATTCCTTAGTGATGAATTTATAAAAATCTCCTATTCACCCTCCTCTAGTCGATATAACGCACTTTCAATTGGTATCAGAGCAAGGTACTCCCTTGTTATGTGTGATTTTGGTTTAACCGCCTGGAGTTTTAGTTACGTCAACCGCAGGAATGAAGACAGTGACATGCCCCATCTTTGACGGTCATGATTATCCCAAGTGGAAGGCCATGATGATGAAGCGCCTCATGGCGATGAACAACAAACTGTGGACCGTCACTGAGATTGGTCTTAACAATCTATGCAAGATGGCGGAGGCTGATGATATTCGCAAGTACACTCTACTTAACCTCACAACAAAGGACGTCATCTGCTCCTGTTTGTCCCAAAATCAGTTCAGGAACATCATGCATCTCAGCCATGCAAAGCTCATCTGGGACCAACCCTCTGAGGTCTATGAAGGTCATCGAACTCGTCATGATCCCTGGTTTCACGATTTTAGGGAATCGCTCAAGGCTATGACTTTTGATCCAGAATCATCATCCTATGCACCATGCCTTATGGCAAAAGGTGCCAAGGTAACTGAATGCTAGATGAGACTGATGATATGTTGGGTGAAGAAATGGATCGTACTAAAACTTTGACTGAAAATCTTCAGAGACTTCAGTCCAAGTTTGATAACCTTGAGATTCATCATAACACTCTCTTGTCTGATAATGAGTAACTTTTTTATGAATTTCTTCAAATTAAGCAAGATCTTGAGAAGCTAAGGGTGAGTTATGAAGATCTTCAGAAGGAGTGTGATTCATTGATTGCTCAACAGATCAGTGCCGCTCAGGAAGAATTCATTCCACCATGTTTGAAATGCATTGAATGTGAATTTACTAATTCTTCACCTGAATGTTCAATGCTTCTATTGCTGAAAATTCTTCAACTATCTCTGCTATTACAAATTCTGCATTTGCGGATGCTACTAGTATCACTGATCATGCAGGTCTGAAGGAATTGTATGTGACAGGCATGTACAAAAGCCTCAAAGGGTATTAGGCTCTTTGTGATGTGCTTAAAAAGCAGATCCTCAACAGGAACCCTAGGAAAGAGGGTATTGCCTTTGAGAGGAAACTCAATGCTGATGGAACCTACTAGAAACCTAAGCAGTATCCCAAAACCTCATGGGTTGCTGCGAAGGGACCTTCAGTGGATCCATCTACTGTATCTGCGAAGGAATCTTCATATTCTTCTGATAAGTCATTTGACTCCAACTATAAACTGTTCAAAAATCAGAATGGTGAAGCATTTGCTAGATATGTTGGCACTAACTACAGGAACGGTACCCCTATGAAGAAAATCTGGGTTCCCAAAACATGCCTTGAAAGTCTTCAGGTGAATGTCATCATGACACCACCTGTGAAGAATAGGAAACCCAGATCAAATTCTTCATATGGACCAAAGTCTTCATATGGATCCAAGTCCTCATATGGACCTCATTCCTCACGTGGATCAAATTCCTCGTATGGATCAAAGTCCTCATGTGAACATTGTTGTGCTGACAGTTCTGTTTTACAGGAAAGATCAAAGGGCTATGAATATGTGCATTATTCTTCAAACCATTATGTTCATAAGTCCTCGAAGAATTTCTCTACTTATTTATATGCTTACTCTAACCCCTCTTATGTGAAACAAAGTGGATTGGCGTTTATGCCACCTTTCTCTTATGGATCTCGTAGAATGATGAACTCTTTGCCACCCCTCCAGATGTGGGTGGTGAATAAAAAGAACTAATCTCTTATGCAGGGTCAGGTCCCCAGACGAACTTAATCGTCTGAAGAATTTACTGGAGACCTAAATATTCTTGAAAGGATGCAAGCTAATCATGAAGAAATGAATTTTCATTTCTCACATCCTCATACTTCTATAGCTGTTCTATTGCTTGATGAAATTGATCTGATGAATTTGATGTCATATTCTTCACTAATGAAGTATATGAGTTCGTAAGTTGCACTAATTCATCTGCAGGATGATCAACCCAAAGCCACTGAGTGGGTCCTCGATAGTGGATGTACAAATCACATGACTGGTGACAGGAACTTATTGATGGACACTGCTTTATCTCCATCGCATCTGAAGCATATCACCTACTCTGACAAAGGCAAAAGCAAGGTATTGGGTCTTGGTAAGGTTGCAATCTCAAAGGATAGACACATGGACAAAGTCATGCTTGTCGACTCCTTAGGGTTCAACCTCATGTCTCTCTCAATGCTTTGTGATCTTGATATGGTTGTCCTCTTTTGCAAGTATCGTTGTGTTGTGATGATGGAAGCTGACAATTCCAAAGTCTTCGAAGGATTTAGGAGAGGAGACTTGTATATTGTTGATTTCTCTACAGGACCACAACCTGCTACATGTCTACATGCAAAAGCTTCAGAAGGCTGGCTATGGCTTTGACGACTTGGTCATGCTGGCATGAGGAACTTGCACACGCTCGCGAAGAAAAGCATGTCATTGGCATTGAGGGTGTCAAATTCCTCAAAGATCATCTATGTGGAGCTTGTGAAGCTGGAAATCAAGGCCAAGCATCCCTCAAAGACCATCATGACTACCACTCGTCCATTTGAATTACTTCACATGGATCTCATTGGCCCTGCTCATTATGCCACATTCAATAATGCTACATCTTTATATGGCTTTGTCATTGTTGATGACTATTCTCGTTACACATGGGTGCATATCATCACTTACAAAACTGAAGTGCAGGAAGTCTTCAAACAATTTTCCTCGAGGGCTTCAACCAATTTTGGTGTGAAGATCAAGCACATCAGAAGTGACAATGGAACCGAGTTCAAGAATACTAGTCTTGATGACTATATTGATGAACTTGGTATCACTCACAAATTATCTGCTCCTTATACTCCTTAGCAGAATGGCATCGTGGAGCTCAAGAACAGGATTCTTGTTGAGATGGCTCACATTATGCTTGATGAATACAAGATGCCTCCTCGCTTCTGGCCTGAGGCAATTAATATTGCGTTCCACATCATCAACAGGGTATATCTTCACAAATTCTTCAGAAAGACCTCATATGAACTCCTCACTGACAAGAAACCCAATGTGAGTTATTTCAAAGTCTTTGGTGCTAAATGTTGGATTAGAGATCCTCATCACAATTCTAAGCACATGAAGGTTTTATGATTGGTTACGGAAAGGACTCGCACACCTACAGATTCTTCAGCACCTATCACCACAAGGTTGTTGAAACTATACACGTGCGGTTCGATGAGACTAACGGCTCGCAAAGAGAGCACCTACCTCATTTGCTAGATGAAATACCACCTGAGGAATCCATTAAGTTCAAGGCTACTGAGGATGTCATTCCTATCGAAGAATCTGCTGAAGAAGTCATTCCTGATCGTGAAGAACGTCATGCTGGTGCACCTGCGGAAAATGGCTCCGAAGAAAATGCTGAGCCCCCTCAACGTTGTCAACCCGCTCATCCTCGCCTTGCTAATGAAGTGCAGATTGAGAGAATCATTAATGACATCAAAGCACCAGGTCCTCTCACATGCTCAAAAGCTTCACATTTGTCAAACTTTTGTGGGCACTTTGCTTTTGTCTCTATAACAGAGCCCACCAAAGTAGATGAGGCATTTCTGGAGCTTGAGTGGATTCAAGCAATGCAATAGGAATTACATCAATTCAAGCTCAACAGTGTCTGGGAACTTGTCAAGCGACCAGACCCTCGCAAGCACAATATCATTGGCACCAAATGGATCTACCGCAACAAGCAAGATGAAAATGGCCTTGTGGTGAGGAATAAGGCACGACTTGTAGCTCAAGGCTACACATAGGTTGAAGGAATTGATTTCAATGAAACTTTTGCACCTGTTGCTAGACTTGAGGCTATTCGCATATTGCTTGCTTATGATAACCATCATAATATCATCTTATATCAAATGGATATGAAAAGTGCATTCCTCAATGGTAAGCTTGAGGAAGAAGTATATGTTGCTCAACCTGTAGGTTTTGAAGATCCCAAGCATCTTGGCAAAGTCTTCGGACTCAATAAGGCCCTCTATGGCCTCAAGCAGGCCCCTCGGGTGTGGTATGATACTTTGAAGGAATTCTTCATGAAGAAAGGCTTCAAACCCGGTTCACTTGACCCAACTCTTTTCACCAAAACCTACGATGATGAATTATTCGTGTGGCAAATCTATGTTGATGATATTATCTTTGGCTGTACTAACCAACGTTACACTGACGAATTTGCCTATATGATGAGTGAGGAATATCATATGTCTACGATGGGAGAACTGAAATTCTTCTTAGGTCTTAAAATTCGTCAACAACGCAACGGCATCTTCATATCTCATGAGAAATACCTCAAGGATGTATTCAGGAAACTCAGCATGCAAGATTGCAAAGGCGTCAAAATCCCTATGCCCATAAATGGCCATCTATGCACTGATGAAAATGGTATTAACTTTGATCAAAAGGTATACCGCTCCATGATTGGTTCTTTATTGTATCTATGTGCATCTAGGCCAGATATTATGCTTAGTGTTTGCATGTGTGCCTGTTTTCAAGCTACACCGAAGGAATCACACCATAAGGCTGTGAAGCATATTCTTCGATATCTAGCTCGCACACCGACACTTGGATTATGGTATCCTAAGGGCTCAGCTTTTGATCTGATTGGATATTCTGACTCTGACTATGTTGGTGATCGTGTGGACCACAAGTCAACATCAGGCACATGCCATTTCCTTGGACGATCCTTGGTATGTTGGTCCTCGAAGAAGCAGAATTGCGTATCACTCTCTACTGCTGAAGCTGAGTACATTCCCACTGGTTCGTGTTGTGCTCAATTGCTATGGATGAAGCAAACCCTCAAGGACTACGACATCAACGTGAAGAATGTGCCTCTCTACTATGACAATGAGAGTGCCATCAAGATTGCTCATAACCCAGTTCAGCACTCGAAGACAAATCACATTCAGATTCGTCATCATTTTCTTTGTGATCATGTGTTGAAGGGCAACATCTCTATCGAGTACATGAAGACTGAAGAATAGCTAGTCGATATCTTCACAAAGCCCTTGGACGAGAAGAGATTTAGCAAGTTGCGGTGTGAGCTAAATATCTTAGAATCTTCGAATGTCCTTTGAAAAGGACACACATCCTAACACTTACGCAAAATTTATGACTTAGATGTGCAACACACGAAGTAACATTTTTCTTCAATCAATGAAGACTAACCCTGTAAGTGTGAAGAAATTAATGAAGAATTTGATTCTTAGAGCCCTACGACAATTATATGCGGCGTCTGAAATCATCATTCTTATACGGTGGGTCATGCCACCAACAAAAGTTGAAAATCTTCAATTTGAGTATTTCTTCAGTCTTGAAATTTCTCAGTTGTTCAAATTCTTCAACTTTGCTTAGTCTTCACTCTTTCCGTTTGTGTTCTTAGGGTCGCGCTATTCGTCACCCTGGATGAGGAATGGTTATCCTTCATCCCTCTCTAGTTTGACGTCAATGCACCGTATTTTTAGGTTCCGTAAATTTTGTCTTATTTCATATGTAAAAAGAGAACGTAAGAAAATATATTCTCCCCATAAAAAATATTTTATGTTACGTAAAATTATGAACGTAAAAACATAGTGTAAAACATACAAAAAATGCGATATTTCTGGTCTTATAACCTATTTTTTTGTTTTCTTATACCATATTTTACGTAGTGAATCAATATCAATGTAACTATTTGTATTTCGAACGTAATTTATTTATGAAGCGACCGTAAGATTACTTTGGGTGAAGAATAACTTACAACCCAGTCTATTCACAAATTCTTCATATGTGTTCTATTTGAAACCTGCTCAAAATCTTCATTGTGTCCTTGTCAGTTGAAGAATTTGCAAACAAAACATTACAAATTTTATATCTTAATTTTCGCTTTTGCCGCTCAAATCATTCCTCGTCCCATGATATGATTTATCTTTTCACCCACGATCTCACACGATCGTGAAAGTGCGTTAAGTCGACTAGAGGGGGGGTGAATAGGTGATTTTTATGAATTCTTCACTGAGTAATTTCAGGGTGAGGAAATTCCTAAGAGAAGAACTACTTGCAGCGGAATAAGTACTCAGAAGTAACATAACATAACATGAGCATGGTCTTCATGATGAAATGAAAACAAGCACAGAGTACAGAAAGCATAAACACAGGATAAACAGAATGAAGACAAACAGACTGAAGAAATTGAGCTGAGGAAATAGAGAAAGTCTTCAGTCAAAGTTTTCAAACAGATATGAACAAGCACACAACACAGAAATATGGAAATGGAAGGGTTGAGGAAATGGAACCAGTTAGCTCGATGAAGACAATGATTTGGTAGACTAATTCCAACTGTCGTGATGTTGTACGTCTGGTTAGGGCGGCTAGGTATTTAAACCTGAGGACACAGTCCCGGACACCCAGTCCTGAACACGTAGCTCAGGACACTTAGTCCTCACCGTATTCCCCTTGAGCTAAGGTCACAAAGACCTCGCCCAATTGCTCATGGTAAGTCTTCAGATGACTTCCAAACCTTCACAGACTCGGTCACTCTGCGATCCACAATTTCCTCTTGGATGCTCTAGACCATGACGCCTAACCGTCTAGAAGATGCACAGCTTCAAAGGTAACAAGCGTCGGATCCACGCAGGATCATTCTCTTCAGTGATGCTCAATCACTTTGGGTCTGAAGGTGTTTTGGTTTTTCTCACTTGATGATTTTCTCTCAAAGTCCTCGGAGGATGGGATGTTCTCAAATGACAAGTGTCAGTTTCTCTTGGAGCAGCCAACCAGCTAGTGGTTGTAGGGGGCAGCTATTTATAGCCTAGGGAGCAGCTCGACATGATAAGACATAAATGCCCTTCAATGAAATGACCGTTAGGTG
Source organism: Triticum urartu (assembly GCF_056163025.1). Taxonomy (NCBI): domain Eukaryota; kingdom Viridiplantae; phylum Streptophyta; class Magnoliopsida; order Poales; family Poaceae; genus Triticum; species Triticum urartu. Next base: position 233,973,330 of record NC_141873.1, read on the forward strand.
GAAGGATATTTTGGGACAGCTGGCGCGTAGCACAGCAACGGTCGGAAATTTGACTAACAAATTCCTTAGGGCTATCATGTTCCTCACTTGTAGGCAATTCGCACTGGCGAATTCCTAACTCCTCAGTCAGAACAAATTCCTCAGAGGCCATAAGAGCTTCGTCTTTGTCACTGAAGAAATTTGACTGAACTGTATGATATTGCCAATGGCTTCACTCGAAGGGATTGGTAGGTGTAGGATTTTGAGTTGAGCAACACTTGGAAAATTTTCCTTAGTATTTCCCCGACCCCCTTTAACAGTACGGTGTTTCCTATGACTCAAGAAAGAGAAAATGAAACTACTAAAACAAAGGTCTTCATGCTTCATGTTCCTCGAATGAATACCAAGTCTCCAGGATCACACCAATTTCTTCACTTTCAAAGTCTTCAGAAAGTCTTCAGAAATCCAAAGTCTTGAATCGAAGAACTTCATTTTTAGGGGTCGACTTTCTCTGTAAATATCAAACTCCTCATAGACTTATAGACCTGTGTACACTCACAAACACGTCAGTCCCTTAACCTATAAGTCTTCAATACACCAAAATCACTAAGGGGCACTAGATGCACTTACAATCTCCCCCCTTTTGGTGATTGATGACAATATAGGTTAAGTTTTCAACGGGGATAAACATATGAAGTGTAAATACTGATATTGAGGAATTTGATTGCAAGATAGAGAAGAACTCCACCTGAAGATGTGCATAGCGAGGAATTAGCTTTTGAAGCAATGCACACTTGAAGAGTAGAATCATGGAGATCTCTCCCTATATCTTTTAATCCATACACGCATTTAACATATAATATGAAGAATTTGATTTGAAATGCATGATGAAATATGGTGACTGATGTAATTCAGCATGCGTGCATTAACATATATGAGGAATAAGCATGCAGAAGAACACAACAAAAGTATCAGACCACCATCGGGTTTAAGTTTACAACTCGATCCAGCAAAGTCTTCAAAAGAACGAGAGTTGTAACTTAGAAAACAAAACGCCCATATAAGTAGACTTGCTTGAAGACTAACTCAAATTTCTCCCCCTTTGTCATTGAATGACCAAAAGGGACGAAAAGTGAGGACTAACGCCCCTGAAGAATATCATCACTGAGTCGATGAAGGAGCGCCATTATTGTTGGGGTCGGTTGTTGAAGTAGGGCCTGCTGTAGTGTCGTCCAAGTCTTCATGTTCATCTGTCGCGCGTGATGAAGAATATGAGTTGGCTACCAAGGAAGGAACTTTAGTCTTCTTGGATTTCTTTGTCGGTGGCGGCTGAGACCATTCAAAGTCCTGCTTGAAATCCATTTGCTTCAGATCATCTTCACCATACAGATGTGACAAAACAGCCCAGGTGCGACTGAAGACTTCATGGAGGTAGTAATGGTTTTTCTTCACTGCACTGTGTGTGGCAGTCATGTTGTGAAGAATAGAACCAAACTGACGCTTAACCCATTTGTGGTTGTGATCGACCTTCTGGTGAAGACTGAGGAGAAGCTCACGATCAGTCATCACCCTTGGAGCTATGCCTTGAGGATTTTCCTTTGAAGCATTTGCGGCAGAGTCATCATTGGTGGAGTAGGATGCACCTTTGCGGAATAGACCATCCAATGGACGAATGCCTTCATCAATAATTGCAGTAGCCTTGCCCTTTTCATCAGATGAGGAAAATGTCCGCTTGAGGACTTCAATGGGGGGAAAGTAATTGACATGATTCTGAAAATCAGCCTTGTAGTTGAGTACACCTAGTTCTGAGGAATCTCATAATCCAAGGAGCATAAGGCTTCAACGCAAATGGAGAGAGGGCAACATTTGCCAGAGTCCTTATGAAGAAATCATGGTAGTTGATAGGAATGCCATGTATGATATTGAATAGCACATTCTTCACAATGCCAACAACTTCTTCATCATTTGAATCGTGGCCTTTGATTGGACTCAATGTCTTTGTCAGAATGCAATAGACAATTCTAGGCACAAACATCAATTCCTTCATGAGGAATTTGGTCCTTGGAGCTTGGCCGGGCTTCAGCGGCTTCATCAACACTTGCATGTAGTGAGCAGTAAGTTCAGGTTCATGATAGATGTAACGAGCGCCTTCAAGGGGAGGACTGACAGGAAGGGCATGAAGTAATTCAGAGGCCGGTTCTTTGAAATGTGTGTTCTCTGTCATCCAGTCCAATACCCAAGTGTTCACATCTTCATCTTCTCCTGTGATGTGCAGCATCGCATAGAACTGAAGAATTAGCTCTTCATTCCAATCAACAATATCCGTGCAAAAGTTGAGTAGCCCAGCATCATGAAGAACACTAAGTACTGGTGCGAAGCAGGGCAGTGATTCCATGTCCACGTGAGGAATATGCTCATGGTCGAAGACTTTGTCTTTGTTGAACAACAGCGAGGAATAGAAGTTTGCTTGGCTAGCAGTCCAGAAGCGCTTCCTACTAAGGCAAGCAGAGTCATAGGGGTTGTAGTCTGTGAAGAAAACATGCTCGTGGAAGAAGTCATCGGCCTTGAATTTTTGCTTCTTTAAGAAAGGATCCTTTGGCTTGGGGTGAGGAGTGTCAGTCAATTGCATCACAACCTCAGGAATCGCGATCTCAGGTTCTATAGGATGAGGAATTTCAGTTTCTTCTTCAGTGGCAGCCTGGGTCTTCAATTCTTCAGCAGCAATGTCATCAGCGCTAGTGGCTGGAATCTCTTCAGGGATAGACGGAGTGGGGTGTGGTTCTTCAGAACCCATTTGAACTTCAGTAGTCACTGGGGACTGAGGAATTTGTTGCAGAGGAGTGAATAACGGAGAGTTGGGGTGCCGACTTTCCCAAAAGTCATCATTCAGAACTGGCGTTGTGCACCCAATGTCCACATCCTCATCTTCTCCACTCATTTCTTCAACGCCGGCCTCTTCAGCAGTAAACTGAGGCATGGGTGATGAAACAACTGGGGTTGAAGGGATTGCATCCACTTCAATTTCTTCATCCAACTGCTCCGAGGAAGTAGCAGAAGGAATGTCCTCATCGGATCCACTTGGAATCACGTATTCTTCATCAAAAGGAACAATTTCCTTTGATGGAATGCTTGAGACTGGAACAACATCAATTGGATTTTCAAACGAGCTGGTCAATTTCTTCATCTTCTTCGGAGCTGAAGTGTCTGATGAAGTTGATGCTTTCCTTTTCTTCACAGCTGCATGCTCCGTAGCCTTGGTCTTCTTCGCTTCTGATGCAGAAGGAAGAATTGGACTTGGTGCAGGTGCAGGAGGAGTAGAGGAAATTGGTTCCGTTTCTTCAGGCACAACTGATGCAGTTGCCTTGGTATAAGAAATTTCTTCAGGCACAGCGGTTGAAGCTTCAGCTGGCCTGGCAATTTCTTCAGGCGCAACATTAGAGGTTGCCCTGGCAGTTTCATCAACGGCTGGAATGCAGTCATCAGCCCTGGTACTAGCATTTTCTTCAGCAGCCTGAGTATCATTAGCGGTGCTGGCATTTTCTTCAGTAGGCTGAGCAGATGCTTTAGCCTGAGGAATTTCTTGTTGCGTAGGGGCAGCAACATTGGTAGTGAACTTTTCAGTTATCTTGACAAATCTGACTTTGGCTCCAAGCCAGTCAACATAGTAGCGATCAAATTCATCACTCAGTTTCTTGATCTCTGATTGCATAGCTACAAGTTCTTCAAGTGAAATCTTCAAGAAGTTTTGCTTCAGAAAGAGCTCTTTCTTGTACTGAGCTTTCTTCACCTTCCTCCCCTGTTCATATTTCCATTTTTCTTCGTCAATGCATTGAGTCAGCACATGACTTTGACCAGGAGTGAGGTTCAGCTCAGGCAGAGGTGTGTTAGGATCCTTGTGCCACAAGTCAATGAAGTCGAGGATCAACTTTGGATCCAGCATCAGTGTCACATTACTTCCTTTGGCTCTAGCGGCCATGTGCTGCCTATCTTTGATGATTTCAGCGAGTTCATCATCAGCTTCGTCGTCATCAGACAGTACTTGGAAGGCGGCCTTCTTCTTTTGAGGACTTGGTCTAGTGCCTCGTCTTGCAGTGGCCTTGGTCTTCAACAGAGTGGGGCCAGTTGAAGAGTGCATAGGAGCTGATGAACTTGCAGAGGCTCCTGAGGCAATAGAGATGCCTGTTGTCCTTTGACACAAGGCGAGATGCGCAGGTGCTGAGGACTTGGAAGGAGGAGCTGAGGATTTTGAAGGAGCTGGTGCGGCTTGAGGAATTGGCCGTGAGGGAAGTTAGCCATGAGGGCATTGAATAAGAAGGAGCACTGGGCTTGTGTGCGGGCTTCTTAGGCATGGCCTTCTTCGGCTTGCTAGCAATGGCCTCAGAAGTGGCAGCAGCAGCAGAATCTTCATTGAATTTCCTCACTGCTTCTTTTGCTACTCTGGCCAACTTAGCTTGACGCTTAGCACATTCATTAGGATAGTCCTCACCGCGCTTGAGGCTAGTGGGATCAGCTTCTTGGCCAGGTGACAATGGAGGTCTTGGGCAAGGAGGGTGAAGAGCGAATTTCTTCATATATTTTGGAGTGACATAGCGATATTCCCTCCATTCCCGTGTCCATCTCCTCTCTATCTTCTGTATGTGCACCTTGCGCTGATTTTTGGTCTCCTTGTCATGTTTGGCCTCATCAGGTGTGCAATATTCATCGTAGATATCCTCAGGGATTTCAAACGCAGTGTTAACCTCCAGTCTCTTGCCTCCCTGAGGTTTCTTGCCATCTGCCATATTCTTCAGCTGAGGGTTTTGAACTATTGAGTTCTCTGAAGAAGTATGCAACTTTTCTTCGAGGAACGCTGCAAATGAGTTAAGTTGATGAGAACCTAGAGATTCAGCAGTGGACATGTGTACCTGTGAATAGAGTATAGGTGTGAAGAATTTGGAGAGGTCATATGCGTTCTCAGAAGTTTTTGCAAAAAGAACAAGTTTGAGGAATTTGACCGGATGAGTCTTGAGGAATTTCACTAAGCGTTCTTTGACTTAGGTTCTAGAGTTGTACCGATTTGAAAATCCACACAATTGAGGAATCTTGAAGGAAAATGTTGCTTAGAGAAATAGATCAAGAGAGGATGATATGTGAGGTGTTTAGTGTGTGAAGAGTTGAGGAATAAACACCTTTTGAAGATTTGAAGAAAACATCAGAATCAACAAGGGCAGTAAAAGTAACTTTTAATTACCCTTGACGAAGAACACAACAAACTATGAAGTGCAGATTTGAAGCTCGCCGGTTCAGATCTTCCACACCCTAACTTGGCTGAGGAAGACAGCTACGGCGGCGGCGGAGTGAAGAAATCCGCGGCCGGCGTGAGTACGACGGTGACGAGGTCGAGGCAGTGAAGCTCTTCCTCACCAGTGACGATGGAAGTAGCGGCGGCGCTAGGGTTTGAGAGCTCGAGCGAGGGAGTGAGGTTGAGCGGAGTAAAAATGAAGTGAGGAAGGGAGAGGGGTATTTATAGCCGAAGTGAAAAACTGCTCGCCCGAGGAAATTGGAAGAACGTACCCTGACCCTTCTCATTCGCGTGACATGTGTCACCCATGTACTGAGAGGTGACGATCGTGTGCGATTGTGGGTGAATAGGATAATATATCGTGGAAGCGGAGCAATTTGAGCGGCAAAAGCCGAAAATTCAGATAAGATAAGTTTAAAGTTCTGTTCGCAATTTCTTCAGCTCACAAGGACACAGTGAAGATTTTGAATGAGTTTCAAATAGAACGCACATGAAGAATTTGTGAATAGACTAGGTTGAGTTTAGCATAGAGGTGGAAGGGTCCGATCACATTCACTTAGCAGAACAAGCAACTTGAAGAATTAGTAATAAGTGAATGCTGTAGAGGACATAAACTCATATATATATAGCCAATGAAGAAAAACGACAGAAAGAATGTAGATAATGCAAAGTTGAAGAAAAAGAACAACTGAGGAATTTCAAAGTGAGGAAAAACTCACATTGAGGATTTTCAACTTTTGGTGGTGGCATGACCCACCGTATAAGAATGATGATTTCAGACACCGCGTACAATTGTTGTTGGGTTCTGAGAATCAAATTCTTCGTTAATTTCTTCACACTTAGAGGGTTAGTCTTCATTGATTGAAGAAAACCGTTACTTTGTGTGTTGCACATCTAAGTCATCAATTTTGCATAAGTGTTAGGGTGTGTGTCCTTTTCAAAGGACATTCGAATATTCTAGGATATTTAGCTCACACCTCAACTTGCTAAATCTCTTCTCATCCAAGGGCTTAGTGAAGATACGGCTAGCTGTTCTTCAGTCTTCACATGCTCAATAGAGATGTCGCCCTTCAACACATGATCACGAAGAAAATGATGACGAATTTGAATGTGCTTTGTCTTCGAGTGCTTAACTGGGTTATGAGCAATCTTGATGGCACTCTCATTGTCACAGTAGAGAGGTACGTTCTTCATGTTGACGCCGTAGTCCTTGAGGGTTTGTTTCATCCATAGCAATTGAGCACAGCAAGAACCAGCAGCAATGTACTCAGATTCAACAGTAGATAGTGATACGCAGTTATGTTTCTTCAAGGACCAACAGACCAAGGATTGTCCGAGGAAATGGCATGTGCCAGATGTTGACTTGCGGTCCACACGATCACCAGCATAGTCAGAGTCTGAATATCCAATGAGATCAAAAGCCGAGCCCTTGGGATACCATAATCCAAATGTTGGTGTGTGAGCTAGATATCGAAGAATATGCTTCACAGTCTTATGGTGTGATTCATTTGGTGTAGCTTGAAATCGGACACACATGCAAACACTGAGCATAATATCTGGCCTAGATGCACATAAATACAATAAAGAACCAATCATGGAGTGGTATACCTTTTGATCGAAGTTAATGCCGTTTTCTCAGTGCATAGATGGCCATTTGTGGGCATAGGGATTTTGACTCCTTTGCAATCTTGCATTCCGAATTTCCTCAGTACATCCTTGAGGTATTTATCCTGAGATATGAATATGCCATTTCGCTGTTGACGAATCTGAAGACCTAAGAAGAATTTCAATTCTCCCATCATAGACATTTGGTATTCTTCACTCATCATATAGGCAAATTCATCACTGTAACGTTGGTCAGTACAGCCGAAAATGATATCATCAGCATATATTTGGCACACAAACAATTCACCATCATAAGATTTACTGAAAAGAGTTGGATCAAGTGAACTGGGTTTGAAGTCTTTCTTCATGAGGAATTCCTTCAAAGTATCATACCACGCCCGAGGGGCCTCCTTGAGGCCATAGAGGGCCTTATTGAGTCTGAAGACTTTGTCGGGATGCTTTGGATCTTCAAAACCTGGGGGTTGGGCAACATATACTTCTTCCTCAAGCTTACCATTGAGGAATGCACTTTTCACATCCATTTGATATAGATGATATCATGATGGTTAGCATAAGAAAGTAATATGTGAATAGCTTCAAGTCTAGCAACAGGTGCAAAAGTTTCATCGAAATCAATTCCTTCAACCTGTGTGTGGCCTTGAGCTACAAGTCGTGCCTTATTCCTCACCACATGGCCATTTTCATCTTGCTTGTTGCGGTAGATCCACTTTGTGCCAATGATATTGTGCTTGCGAGGATCCGGACATTTGACCAGTTCCCAGACGTTGTTGAGCTCAAATTGATGTAATTCCTCTTCCATAGCTTGAATCCACTCGGGCTCTAGAAATGCTTCTTCTATCTTAGTGGGCTCTATGATAGAGACAAAAGCAAAGTGCCCATAAAAGTTATATAAATGTGAAGCTCTCGAGCGTGTGAGAGGACCTAGAATTTTGATGTCGCTGATGATTTTCTCAATCTGCACTTCATTTGCAACGCGAGGATGAGCTAGTTATCGTTGAGGAATTTGATCAGCATTTTCTTCAGCACCATTTTCCTCAGATGCATCAGCATGACGTTCTTCACGTTCTGGAATGACTTCTTCAGCAGATTCTTCAGTAGGAATGACATCCTCAGTAGCTTTGAACTTAATAGATTCCTCAGGAGGTATTTTATCTGTCACAGGAGGTAGGTGCTCTCTTTGCAAGCCATTAGTTTCATCGAACCGCACATCTACAGTTTCAACAACCTTGTGGTGATAGGTGTTGAAGACTCTGTAGGTGTGTGATTCCTTACCATAACCGAGCATAAAACCTTCATGTGCTTTCGGTGCGAATTTAGAACTGTGATGAGGATCTTTAATCCAGCATTTAGCACCGAAGACTTTGAAATAACTCACATTGGGTTTCTTGTCAGTGAGAAGTTCATATGCAGTTTTCTTGAAGAATTTGTGAAGATATACCCTGTTGATGATGTGGCATGCAGTATCAGTTGCCTCAGGCCAGAAGCGAGTAGGCATCTAGTACTCATCAAGCATAGTGCAGGCCATCTCAACAAGAGTCCTGTTCTTGCACTCCACAATGCCATTCTACTGAGGAGTATAAGGAGCAGATAACTGATGAGTGATACCAAGTTCATCAAGATAGTCATCAAGACCAGTGTTCTTGAACTCAGTTCCATTGCCACTTCTGATGTGCTTGATCTTCACACCAAAGTTGGTTGAAGCCCTCGAGGAAAATCGTTTGAAGACTTCCTGCACTTCAGTTTTGTAAGTGATGATATGCACCCATGTATATCGAGAATAATCATCAATAATGACAAAGCCATATAAAGATGCAGCATTAGTAAATGTGGCATAGTGAGTAGGGCCAAAGAGATCCATGTGAAGCAATTCAAATGGACGAGTGCTCGTCATGATGGTCTTTGAGGGATGCTTGGCCTTGGTCATCTTTGCGGCTTCACAAGTTCCACACAAATGGTCCTTGAGTAATTTGACACCCTTGATGCCAATGACATGCTTCTTCTTCGCGAGCATGTGCAAGTTCCTCATCCCAGCATGACCAAGTCGTCGATGCCATAGCCAGCCTTCTGAAGCTTTATCAAGTAGACATGTAGCAGGTTGTGGTCCTATAGAGAAATCAACAATATACAAATCTCCTCTCCTAAAGCCTTCGAAGACTTTGGAATTGTCAGCTTCCATGATCACAACACAACGATATTTGCCAAAGACAACAACCATATCAAGGTCACAAAGCATTGAGACAGACATGAGGTTGAACCCTAAGGACTCAACAAGCATGACTTTGTCCATGTGTCGACCCTTTGAGATTGCAACCTTACCTAGACCTAATACCTTGCTTTTGCCTTTGCCAACGTAGGTGATATGCTTCAGATGTGATGGAGATAAAGCAGAGTCCATCAATAAGCTCCTGTCACTAGTCATGTGATTTGTACATACACTATCGAGGACCCACTCAGTGGCTTTGGGTTGATCATCCTGCAGATGAATTAGTGCAACTTACAAACTCATATACTTCATAAGTGAAGAATATGATATCAATTTCATCACATCAATTTCATCAAGCAATAGAACAGATAAAATAGTATGAGGACGTGAGAAATGAGAATTCATTTCTTCATGATTAGCTTGCATCCTTTCAAGCATCTCGAGGCCTCCAGCAAATTCTTCAGACGATTAAGTTCGTCTGGAGACCTGACCCTGCATAAGAGATTAGTTCTTTTTCTTCACCACGCACATCTGAAGGGGTGTCAAAGAGTTCATCATTCTACGAGCTCCATAAGAGAAAGGTGGCATAGATGCCAATCCACTTCGTTTCACATAAGAGGGATTAGGGTAAGTATAAGAGTAAGCAGAGAAATTCTTCGACGATTTATGAACATAATGATTTGAAGAATAATGCACATATCCATAATCCTTAGATCTTCCCTGCGAAACAGAAGGGTTAGCACAATGATGCTCATATGCGGACTTTGATCCTTTTGAGGAATTTGATCCATGTGAGGAATTTGGTCCGTATGAGGACTTGGATCCATATGAAGAATTTGGTCCATATGAAGAATTTGATCTGGGGTTCCTATTCTTCACAGGTGGTGTCATGATGACATTCACTTGAAGATTTTCAAGGCACCTTTTGGGAACCCAAATTTTCTTCATAAGAGGACCATTCTTGCAGTTAGTGCCGACATATCTAGCAAATACTTCACCATTCTGATTTTTGAACAGTTTATAGTTGGAGTCAATTGACTCATCAGAAGAGTATGAAGATTCACATGTAAAGCCAGATAAAGTAGATGGATCCACTGAAGGTCCCTTTGCAGCAACCCATGAGGTTTTGGGATACTGCTCAGGTTTCCAATAGGTCCCATCAGCATTAAGTTTCCTCTCAAAGGCAATACCCTCTTTCCTAGGGTTCTTGTTGAGGATCTGCTTTTTAAGCACATCACAAAGAGCCTGATGCCCTTTGAGGCTTTTGTACATGCCTGTCATATACAATTCCTTCATCCCTGCATCATCAATGATACTAGCAATGTCCTTAGGTGAGGAATTAGTGATAGCAGAGGCAGTTGAAGAATTTGCAGCAATGGAAGCATTTGAGCATTTAGGTGAAGAATTAGCAGATTCACGTTCAATGCATTTCAAACATGGAGGAATAAATTCTTCCCGAGAAGCGTTGATTTGTTGAGCAAGTAATGAATCACGCTCCTTCTGAAGATCTTTATAACTCACTCTTAACTGCTCAAGATCTTGCTTTCTTTGAAGAAATTCATCAGAAAGCTTCTCATGATCAGATAGGAGAGTGTTATTATGATCTTAAAGATTGTCAAACTTGGACTGAATTCTCTGAATATTTTCAGTCAAAATTTTAGTGCGGTCCATTTCCTCGCCCAACATATCATCGCTTTTATCTAGCATGTTTTGAACTTTTTCCAAAGCTCTTTGTTGTTTAGTGGCAAGGGAAGCAAGTTTGACATAACTGGGTCCAAATTCATCACCAGATTCATCATCACTGGACTCAGATAAGTAGCATTCAGTTACCTTGGCACCTTTTTCCATAAGGCATGGTGCAGAGGATGATGATTCTGGATTGGAAGTCATATCCTTGCGCGATTCCATGAAGTCCTCAAACCAGGGTTCATGGTGAGATCGATGGCCTTCATAGACCTCAGAGAGTCGGTCCCAAATGAGTTTCACATGGCTGAGATGCATAACATTTCTGAACTGATTTTGTGACAAGCTAGAGCGGATGATGTCCTTCACCGTGAGGTTGAGTAGCGTGTGTTTGCGGATATCATCAGCCTCCGCCATCTTGCATAGGTCAGTAAGACCAATCTCGGTGACGGTCCAGAGTTCGTTGTACATCGCCATGAGGTGCTTCTTCATCATGGCCTTCCACTTGGGATAATCATGACCGTCAAAGATAGGGCAAGTCATAGTCTTCATTCCTGTGGTCGACATAACTAAAACTCCAGGCGGTTAAACCAAAATCACACAGAACAAGGGAGTACCTTGCTCTGATACCAATTGAAAGTGTGTTAAGTCGACTAGAGGGGGGGTGAATAGGCGATTTTTATGAATTCCTCACTGAGGAATTTCAGGGTGAGGAAATTCCTAAGAGAAGAACTACTTGCAGCGGAATAAGTACTCAGAAGTAAACATAACATAACATGAGCATGGTCTTCATGATGAAATGAAAACAAGCACAGAGTATAAAAACATAAACATAGGATAAACAGAATGAAGACAAACATACTGAAGAAATTGAGCTGAGGAAATAGAGAAAGTTTTCAGTCAAAGTCTTCAAACAGATATGAACAAGCACACAACACAGAAATGAGGAAATGGAAGGGTTGAGGAAATGGAACCAGTTAGCTCTGCGAAGACAATGATATGGTAGACCAGTTCCAACTGCTGTGACAGTTGTACGTCTGGTTAGGGCGGCTAGGTATTTAAACCTGGGGACACATAGTCTCGGACACCCAGTCCTAAACACGCAGCTCATGACACTTAGTCCTCACCGTATTCCCCTTGAGCTAAGGTCACACAGACCTCACCCAATCTCTCATGGTAAGTCTTCAGGTGACTTCCAAACCTTCACAGACTCGGTCACTCGGCGATCCACAATTTCCTCTTGGATGCTCTAGACCATGACGCCTAACCGTCTGGAAGATGCACAATCTTCAAAGGTAACAAGCGTCTAATCCACGCAGGATCAACCTCTTTAGTGATGCTCAATCACTTTGGGTTTGAAGGTGTTTGGGTTTGGGTTTTCCTCACTTGATGATTTTCGCTCAAAGTCCTCGGAGGATGGGATGCTCTCAAATGACAAGTGTCAGTTTCTCTCGGAGTAGCCAACCAGCTAGTGGTTGTAGGGGGCAGCTATTTATAGCCTAGGGAGCAGCCCAACATGATAAGACATAAATGCTCTTCAATGATATGACCGTTAGGTGGAAGGATATTTTGGGATAGTTGGCGCGTAACACAACAACGGTCGGAAATTTGACTAACAAATTCCTCAGGGCTATCATGTTCCTCACTTGTAGGCAATTCGCACTGGCGAATTCCTAACTCCTCAGTCAGAAAAAATTCCTCAGAGACCAGAAGAGCTTCGTCTCTGTCACTGAAGAAATTTGACTGAACTGTATGACATTTCCAAGGGCTTCACTCGAAGGGATTGGTAGGTGTAGGATTTTGAGTTGAGCATCACTTGGAAATTTTTCCTTAGTATTTCCTCGACCCCCTTTAACAGTATGGTGTTTCCTATGACTCAAGAAAGAGAAAATGAAACTACTAAAACAAAAGTCTTCATGCTTCATGTTCCTCGAATGAATACCAAGTCTTCAGGATCACACCAATTTCTTCACTTTCAAAGTCTTCAGAAATCCAAAGTCTTCAATCGAAGAACTTCATTTTTAGGGGTCAAATTTCTCTGTAAATATCAAACTCCTCATAGACTTATAGACCTATGTACACTCACAAACGCATCAGTCCCTTAACCTATAAGTGTTCAATACACCAAAATCACTAAGGGGCACTAGATGCACTTACAGATCGCCACTTCTCTATACGTGGGTGACACATGTCGCTAGTATGAGAAGGGTCAGGGGCACGTTTGTCCAATTTCTTCGGGCGAGCGGTTTTTCACTTTGGCTATAAATACCCCTCACCCTCCGCAGACTTCACTTACCCCACTCGACCTCACTCCCCTTGCTCGAGCTCTCAAGACCTAGCGCTGCCGCTACTTCCATCTTTGCCGGTGAGGAAGAGCTTCACTGCCTCGACCTCGTCGTCGTCGTACTCGTGCCGGCCGCATAAATCTTCACTCTGCCGCCGCCATAGTTGTCTTCCTCTACTAAGTTAGGGCATGGAAGATCTGGACTGACGAACTTCCAATCTAAACTCCCAGTTCGTCATGTTCTTCATCAAGGGTAATTAAAAGTTACTTTTACCGCCCTTGTTGATTCTGATAATTTCCACAAAATCTTCAAAAGGTGTTTATTCTTCAACTTCCACACTTTAAACACCTCACATACACATGTTCTTGACCAGTTTCTCTAAGCAATGTTTTTCTTCAAGATTCCTCAATTGTATGGATTTTTTAATCTATACAACTCTGGAACCTAAGTCAAAGAACGCTTAGTGAAATTCCTCAAGACACCTCTGGTCAAATTCCTCAAACTTGTTCTTTTTGAAAAACTTCTGAGAACGCATGTGACCTCTCCAAATTCTTTGCACCTATACTTTGTTCACCGGTACTCATGTCCACTGCTGAATCACTAGGTTCTCATCAACTTAACTCATTTGCAGCGTTCCTCGAAGATAGATTGCATACCTCTTCAGAGGACCCTGTTGTTCAAATTCCCCAGCTGAAGAAAATGACTGACGGTAAGAAACCTCAAAAGGGAGGGAATAAATTGGAAGTCAACACCGCTTTTGAAATCCCTGAAGACATCTATGCAGGGTTCTGCACACCTGCTGAAGAAACAAAGAATGAGCGCAAAGTGCGCATTCAGAAGATTGAGAGGAGATGGGCCAGAGAATGGAGGGAATATCGCTATGTCACTCCCATGTACATGAAGAAATTCGCCGTACACCCTCCATGCCCAAGACCTCCATTTGCACCAGGCCAAGTTGTTGATCCCTCTAGCATCAGAAGAGGTGCAGATTTTCCCGCTGAATGGGCCAAGAGAAAAGCTAAACTGGCAAAAGTGGCCAAAGAGACAGTGAGGAAATTCAACGAAGACACTGCTGCTGCTGTTGAGGCCTATGCAAGCTAAGATCAAAGGACTCAGTGATGAATTTGACGCATACCATGCAGATTGGCTAGGAGCAAAGGTCAGATTCATCAAGATGGCGAAAGGATTCACCTCCAATGTTGCACCCCCAACGCAACAAGAAATTCCTCAGGCTGAAGCACCTGCTCAGCTTACTGAAGAGCATGCCAGCACCGCTGATGAAAATCAAGCTGCTAAAGAAAATGAAAGCACTAGGGCTGATGAAGACATTCCAGCTACTGAAGAAACTGCCTGGGCAACCACTAGTGTTGCGCCTGAAGATCAAGCCAGGCCAGTTGAAGCATCTGCTGCTGAGCCTGAAGAGAATGAACAAGCCAGGGTAACTGCATCAGTTGTGCCTGAGGAAACTGCACCAATTTCCTCTGCTCCTCCTGCACCAACACCAAGTCCTATCCTTCCTTCTGCATCAGAAGCGAAGAAAACCAAAGCTGTGGAGCGAGCAGTTGTGAAGAAAAGGAAAGCATCTGCTGTCACACCCTCGATGCGGCTATATCTCCCACGTGTCGAAGCACGACTTAGAGGCATAACCGCATTGAAAGCAATGTCGCAAGTGAGGTAATCTTCACACAACCCATGTAATACATAAGGGAAAGAGTAACATAGTTGGCTTACAATCGCCACTTCACACAATACATGAATAAAGCATTGCATTCATCCAAATACAATCAAGGTCCGACTACGGAACCAAAATAAAAGAAGACTACCCCAAATGCTACACAGATCCCCGATCGTCCCGACTGGGCTCCACTACTGCTCAACTAGAACGAAACAACACAAAGGACAAGATCTTCATCGAACTCCTCCTGAGCTTGGTTGCGTCACCTGCTCGGCAACATGGGCACCTGCAAACTGGTTTTGGAAGTATCTGTGAGTCATGGGGACTCAGCAATCTCACACCCTCGCGATCAAGACTATTTAAGCTTATAGGTAAGATAAAAGGTATTAGGTGGAGCTGCAGCAAGCGACTAGCATATATGGTGGCTAACATATGCAAATGAGAGCGAGAAGAGAAGGCAAAGCACGGTTGAACAACTATGATCAAGAAGTGATCCTAGAACAACCTACATCAAGCATAACTCCAACACCATGTTCACTTCCCGGACCCCGCCGAGAAGAGACCATCACGGTAACACACGCGGTTGATGTATTTTAATTAAGGTCAAGGTCAAATCCCTGCAGGGGTGTCCCAACTTAGCCCATCACAAGCTCTCACGGTCAACGAAGGATATTCCTTCTAGCGGGAAGACCCGATCAGACTCGGAATCCCGGTTACAAGACATCCTCGACAATGGTAAAACAAGTCCAACAAAGCCGCCCGATGTGCTGACATCCTGATGGGAGCTGCACATATCTCGTTCTCAAGGCAACACCGGATAGGTCAAGCTACGAGTAAAACCAGCCCTCAAGTTTCCCCGAGGTGGCCCCGCAGGCTGCCCATTTCGGAGCAACACTTAGAGAAGCACTGGCCCGGAGGGGTTAAAATAAAGATGACCCTTGGGCTGGCCTAACCCAAGGGAAAAAGAGGCTAGGTGGCGAATGGTAAAACCAAGGTTGGGCCTTGCTGGAGAAGTTTTATTCAAAGCGAACTGTCAAGGGGTTCCCATTATAACCCAACCGCGTAAGGAACGCAAAATCCGGGAACATAACACCGATATGACGGAAACTAGGGCGGCAAGAGTGGAACAAAACACCAGGCATAAGACTGAGCCTTCCACCCTTTACCAAGTATATAGATGCATTAATTAGATAAGAGATATTGTGATATCTCAACAAGTAAACGTGTTCCAACAAGGAACAACATCTCCATGTTCCAACAAGGAACAAACTTCAATCTTCACCTGCAACTAACAACGCTATAAGAGGGGCTAAGCAAAGCGGTAACATAGCCAAACAACGGTTTGCTAGGACAAGGTGGGTTAGAGGCTTGGTTCAACAATATGGGAGGCATGATAAGCAAGTGGTAGGTATCGCAGCATAGGCATAGCAAAAGAGCGAGCATCTAGCAAGCAAAGATAGAAGTGATTTCGAGGGTATGGTCATCTTGCCTGAGATCCCGCAAGAAAGAAGAACGAGTCCATGAAGAAGACAAACGGACGTAGTCGAACGGTTCCTCACAAACGCGACGTTATCGGAACCAACCCGAAGAAGCAACATCGGAAAGGAGCAAACAATCATGGTAAACAACCACCACATAAGCATGGCACGGTGCGCAAACAAGTATGATGCATGTCCAGTTTAATGAGGCATGGCATGGCAAAGTGCACAAACAAAACTACAAATTAAGTGGAGTTCAATATGCAACTCCGTTGCATATCGACGAAACACCACATTCAAGTTATTTAGTTCGATCTCGTTTATGTACTCAACAATATTAAATGTTGTTAAGCATGTCAAGAGGTGAAACATAACAAAACAATACCATCTAAACAATTTAAATGGGGCCGGATATAACAAACAACGCATCCGGTAAATCCCCATATGCATTAGTAATTTAATGTAAACAACAATTTTAAACATTCTTGATGTTGTTATCATGATGCGGATGACATTGCAAGTTTATATGCAAAATTTATGAAAAAGTTGACATGATAAGATATGAGGCATTTGTCATCGTCGCGGAAAGAAAGGGGTGCCACGGCAACGATATCGAAAATGGTGCCACGGCAACGTCCCGGTTCCGGTAACTCGATTGAGATACCGATGCAAAGGAGAAGTGTGCGGATGCGTGCAGAAGATGGTGGGGCACTCCCGGATACCGGGTGTCCCATGAGTCGACGATGGTGACAAGGCAAAAGAGGGGCAACATGCACCGAAAATTCGAGCACGGAGCAAGCATGAGCAACTCATACATCACACATCCATTCGTTCACGGATGTCGTTCCGGCGGTTATACCTTCGAAGTGTGCATTATCGAAGGGGTTCAAGTTTGATGCGGTGTAGGGGAAGTAGATGTTCCGCGACGGTAGTCGAAGTAGTTGTTTTCATTTCGTAGTTGTTCGGAGTCGCGACCTGGAACTTGACGTCCACGGGGTCTTGCGGGTCGACGATCGTGGTTCACGTTTTGTAGCAGTTCGAGTCATCGGTGGAGGAACTTGGCGGTCCATGTAGTCGACGCATACGAACGGTACTTGGGGTCTTCGGACATGCCGGACTCGGTTCTTGTGACGATAGTGGTACAAGGAACTTGTGTTCCGGTTGTGTAGTCGTACTCGAGGTGGGCTTGACGAAACGAAGTCCGACGGTGTACTTGGCGTAATCCGAGTCGACAGTAGTTGTTCACGCCAATCTTGGTCGAACTTGGAGGTACCTCGGTAGTCGTTCCTGTTTGTCTTGGTACTTTTGGCGCCATCTTGGCCTAGGCGACGGTAGTGGTACTTCCATGTAGACAGCCGCAGAACTTGATGCATCATCCTACGTAGTCGTACTCGGTGTCCTCGGGGTATCGGCGGTAGTCGTACTCGAACCGGGGTCTCGCGGCGGGGCTTGAGGATGGGCGTGATGCGGGAGGAAAGCATGCGAGCAGGGGATCGCGGGTAGAAACAGGCGCTGCCGGCTGCCTTGTCACTTCCTCTAGGAGACGATCGAAGAAGGCAGCGGGACGGTTGAACGGGCAGCAAGGAGCGGTAGACCTCCGGATCTGGCCGGGCGAGCACGGTAGGGAAAAGCACGGGGGCCCTGCGTGCGGCGGAGGTGCAGGAGAGGTTCGGCGGCACGGGACCTCGAGGGAACCGGGAGCGAGGCTCCTGTGGCGGCTAACGACTGCAGCAAGCCGTCAGGGTCGCGCGTAGGGTGACCTTCGGGAGTGAGGCAGGGGTTGCAGACGCGCAAGGAGAGGAGCCCTACAGGGTTGGAGGGTTCGATGCTCTATGAGCAGGTCCGTGGCGAGGACTCGAGGGAGAGGGGCGGCGCAAGGTGAGGAGAAGCGGATGGAGTCCGGGAGGAAGGCTGGCCATGGGTCGGGCGAGCGCCCATGCGAGAGGAGGGAGGAGCGGGGGCATCGCTAGGTGGAAGGAGGGGAAGGGAGATCGAGGAGAGACGAGCGAGACAGCAGCGCTCGCTGTCTCCTGGCGGCGTGAGGGAGATCGAGGGGAGACGAGGTCGAGGGAGCTTCTGGCGGCGCGAGGGAAAAGGGACGAAGGAGGAGGAGGGGATCGATCAGGATGGGGTCTCGCTCGGGCCTAGGGTTACCAGGGGCGCGGTTGGGCCTTGGAGGCCGGCCCAAAGGAGAGGAGGAGTCAGCTGGGCTTGCTGGATTGGGCTCTCCCTCTCCTCTCTTTCTTCTTTAAAAGAAAATAAAAATAGCAAGAGAGAGGAAAAAGAAGGGGGGGTTAGGGAAAAGAGTTTGAGCAGGAGGACAATTTTCCTAGACTCATAAAAATAAACATGACCACAGAAAAATAGAAGTTGCAAGATTGCAGGAATTAAATTCAAATTCATTTGAATATACTTCAAATGGTTTTGAATTGGGACTAGGTTCGGTGTGGCCAAAATGTTCGGGTTTTTGGTGGAGCTCCGGAATATGATGAAAGAATATATGGCAATGTTGGAGACGAAGAATTAAGATAACAATGGCATTGGGATATTTGCAAGTGTGTTTATGGGTGAATCCAAATTATTGGAATATTTAATATAGCTCCGTAATATCGGGAGGATATGTTATAAAGAGAATCACCACGTGAATTCCCTCGGTTTAAATGGATCGAAGATCCATACGGTTTATTTAGTTGAGTTAAGAAAAGAAATGACATGATGGCATGATGACATGATGCAAAGCTCACGATGCAAAGATGAATGCAACAGACGAAACAAATCACACAACGAAACCCGGAAACCCTGGAAGGCATGTGAAGCTCTGGACTCGGGGCGTTACAACACTCCACCACTACGAGAGGATCTCATCCCGAGATCTAGAATGGCACCGGAGGGACAACGGAAGAGAAAGAGGAGAGGTAAAGCTAAGTTGCTTCTTTGACCAATGAGTGAGACCAAAGAACCTTGAAAAGGTTAAGCCATTTCGAGAAAAGAATACAACGGAGATGAACGAAGTTGAAAACACTCCGTTAGAAAAAGGAACAAGGAACAACAACACACTGCCTCCGGAACTAATGAATGAATGAAACAAGGGGTAAGAAAGATCTCAGACAGCACTCCGGTTGAGAAGAGATGAAAGGCTTGACAAGGCGAAAAGAGCTTGAGGAAAAAGGACACAACACTCCGGTTAAATGGATAAACCAAGAAAAGAACACGATCCTGACAGAACGAAAAGATGGGTTGAAGAGAGCAACATCACAAAGCCTCCGGAACAAAATTAAGAATCGAATGGAATGAACGAAAGGAAACAAGATCTTGAGGGAGCATGCTTACAACAAATGCTAGAACGGAGTTGTTGCAAAACCAATCAACGAAAAGAATAAGCTTGATATGGTCTTATGGAATACGTCTCAAATTATGAGGTGACAACCTGCCACTCACGGGAAAAGAATTGGATTGATAAGAACAAGGAGACGAGAAACTAATTTCACCGGGAAGGATAGATGAAGAACTTGGATCATATATTATCACCATTAATAGAAACAATCCTTAGGGAAAACTTTAGGTGAAAATATTACCCAATATAACTTGAATGGCGAGATTGATGGATTTAAAATATCTCATTCTTGATAACTTGTGAATCACGGAGCGCGACGGGAAATTATCAAGAAAGACATAACACCACCTCAAAAGATATGCGTGAAAGAATAGCACTCCGAATTGCAAGATGAAGAATGCATGAGCTCCTCTGAAAAGAATCTCGATGAACACTTCGAGAAGGAATTAATCCTTTATGAACCGTCATGTAGAGCCTCCATGAAGAACTCCGGTAATAAGGAATCATCCAACGAAAGGAAAGAGAAGTTGAAAACACACGGTGAAGACTTGAAATGAATAGATGAATTTCCGTGATGATATAATTGTGAGAGCTTGGAACTCCGGAAAAGAAAAGATGAAAACAATTGAAAACAAGAATTTTTGATGAGGCTCCGGAATAAGTAATTAATCACTTGGATGGAGCAAGAATAAGAATTATGTTATGTGTATCCTTCACCAATTAAATTGATGACAATCAACGGATTTGACATATTACATATTCTCATAGAAAGGATTAAGATAGATATAGCGCAAACTTGAGAAGGTCTTCCACGAACCACCGTAAGAATTGAAAATGAACGAAGTAAAAGGGATGAATCACCGGGGTAAGAATTGTGAAATGACCGAAGATACTTGAGAGGATTTAGCTACATGAGAACGAAGAGATGACGAACTGATTAGAGAACACTTGAACGATGCACCGGTAAGATTTGGAGAATGAGAGCTGAAAACTGGAATGAATAATTCTGAGATGTTGGGCTCCGGAGAATCAAACTGAAAAGACTCTTGAATTGCTTCGGATAGGTGAAAAAAATTCTCACAATCCAAAAACAACTATGAGAGGATGGCAACAAGCTAGAATGACGAGTCTTGAAGAGACAAGAACAAGATTGGGACAAAATCTTCTTCGGTCTTCACATGATGAGAAAAAACCACCAAATTGTTGAGATACTCCGGGATGAAAAATGGAAGGTTGAGCCAACGATGAAAATAATTTGAAAGATCTTGGAGAAATACATATGACTGATGATGATTCATTCTTACGTCACACTTTGAAAGATTTGAGAATAGCTCCGGTAAAATAAGAAGAGTCAGGTAAGATCCTGGGAAAAGACCTGTGGGTTAGGGCCCACTCAAAAGAAACATCGTTGAAGGATTTAAAAGATAGATTGCACCGGTTGAATTACATGGCTCAAAAGAGATAACATCCTCGAAAGAGCTTGAATGAAAGCAGAGTGGAAACATGATTCTTCTAGATATTATGAGCACTCCGGAACAATTGAATAGCGAGAAAAGAATGAATATGAGGAGCACCGGTATGAGAAGGCATTTGAAACGAGGGAAGGATATGATCAACAAAGCTTGAATTAGTTCCACCGGAGAAGAAAGAGAATGAATAATGATGAACTTGTAAAGCATCTTCATGAGAAACACCGGGTAAAAACATGAAGGAAAAAAGAATGGAGAGAATTCTCATGAATAAAAGGATACTTGATTAAGAAATCTGAGTCCTTGAAGAAAAGGGGTGGGAGGGTGGGAAAACAAAGACAACTTGGAGATGGATGAAACAAACACCGTTGACCAAAATTTGAGTTGATCTTGCGGATGTAGAAAATGATCGGATCCACTTGAAGAGAAACACACCGCTGAAAAGGAGTGATATGACAATCTCGATTATCGAGAAGGATTAGTATTCACATCGGAGTATAAGAACACCATTTAGGAAAGGTATGGAATCAACATTTGACTTTGAAGCAACTCGAATACCACAACTCAAAAACAAAAACAAAGGATTGGCTTGCAGAATAAGCCAGAACAAACATATGATAGAGATTTCATCT
The DNA here is from genome assembly GCF_056163025.1 of Triticum urartu. Lineage (NCBI taxonomy): Eukaryota > Viridiplantae > Streptophyta > Magnoliopsida > Poales > Poaceae > Triticum > Triticum urartu. Next base: position 233,994,975 of record NC_141873.1, read on the forward strand.
GAAGTTTTCGTGGTGGAGCCTACACGGGCTCGATTGTACAGCACCAACATGTACAAGGCAGTGCACATGACATACGAAGCGTCCCCGAGTCGGCATAGCCAAGGACTCTTTAAGACACAATGAGACCACTGTAAAACCAACCGTGAATAGGCGGACCACTAGACGTCGAACCCCAATTTCGTATCATACATCTGTCGGAAAGATATCCTAAGAGCTACTTGAATTCCCACTTATAAACTCCCAAAATTTTCCGGTTATGCAATCAGGTGTTGGGGATATAGGGGAAGCATAATATCTCACCCAAAACTAGCAAATCCTACATCCAGTTGTATCCATCCTTCAACACATAACCAAGAAACCTTCGGAAATCGTTTACCTCAACCTTCGAAAAGCATCCGTTATACGAGTTATGGCAATACTCCCGAACTCCCGCCCCAGTACTGGGTGGCGTCGAGGTTATCTCACCAACAACTACATAAAAGAGATTTTCGATGTCGGCGAAACTATCTCGGGTATTCCAGAACTGCAACGATAAAATTGTGATGACAACACCTCGGAGCTCAACTCCCCGGGACACTGCCACAACCCCTAAATGACAGGAGGCACCAAGAACAATGTTCTTGTCACAAATTGATCGGAACGATTCCAAGATACCCGCGTGATCCTAAATTTTTTTAGTGAAATTTGAGAAGAGAAGAGTCAAAACTGTACGTCAGGATGCCTTACCAGAGCGATGAAGGGACTGAGGAGTAAAAAGAATTCCTAAACTCTCCGATATATAATTCCTAAATGACTCAAAACATTTTTCTAGACTCAACAACGCCAGCTATTCGATCAAGCAGGGGGGCTCCTAAGGTCGGGGAAGGCTCTGATACCAACTTGTAATGCCCTCGATGCGGCTATATCTCCCACGTGTCGAAGCACGACTTAGAGGCATAACCGCATTGAAAGCAATGTCGCAAGTGAGGTAATCTTCACACAACCCATGTAATACATAAGGGAAAGAGTAACATAGTTGGCTTACAATCGCCACTTCACACAATACATGAATAAAGCATTACATTCATCCAAATATGCCGGGGTACTAATCCACGGGCACCCATGGGACCGACGGGCCGAGTCCCTTTCGGTTCGGCGGGGGCGGAGGTCGCACGAAGAGCGGATCAAGGCGAAGCACACGAGCGGTTTACCCAGGTTCAGGCCGCACGGATGCGTAAAACCCTACTCCTGCTTTGTGGTTTGTATTGAGTTCTTGCTCGGGAGCGCGGAGTGCTACAGTACACCCCAGCGGCTAACGAAACCGAGCGTGAATGTTCTCTGAACTAGCTAACCCCCTCTACGTTGCGCATGGGCCTCCTTTTATATGCTCAAGGGGTCACCAACAGGTGGCAATGTAGACAAGGGTAAAAATGGAAAGGTGCTGCGGTAGGTACAGCTACCTGCTACAGTGTATCATACCTAACCCGGACGGTAGGGGACAAGGGCATTAAATGCCCGTCTGCGTCGCCTAAACAGTGCAAAAGGGACCGTCAGGGACGCCACCGCTCGCCACGATGGAAATCTTGTCAGCGCCGCTTGCCACCGCTCACCGCTGGCTGCACAGCCTCCCGCCACGTACGCCTGGAAGGGTCCCAGAGCGACACGTTGGTGGATGTGCTGGAGCGCGGGCACAAAGTGGTGGCTTGCCGCGGCAAGTGCCTTGCCGCGGTCATTGTCTTGTCGCGTCCGGGAGCTTGTCGCTCACCGGGTCTTGCCGGGACGCGTGGCGCGTCGCGGCAAGTTCCTTGAGATGCCTTGGGTGGCCTTCCCGGCAAGCTCCTCTTGCCGGGGTCTTGTCTCCTTAAGCTCCTTGCCTTGGTTGGCCTTCCCGGCAAGCTCCTCTTGCCGGGGTCTTGTCTCCTTGGCTTGGATACTTTGTTCTTGAATGGCTCCAAAGGAACCACGGCAAGCCTTGCCGCGGGATGCTGCGACTGCCCGTGCACAAGTTCGGGATACTAGGGTACCCCTACTCTAGTACACCGACAGGAGCCCCCGGGCCTGGGCCATACACGGTGCCGAGCGCTTGTTGGGCCAGGCCCAAAACAGGGCACGGGCACGCGCGGCCTAGGTTACGCCGTATCTCTCTCCGTATCCACCGCGCCCTCCCCGAACGGCACGCGTTGAATGCGGCATCGTGGGAGAGATCGTGGGTGGTTTCTTTATTCGGAAATGCGGAACGTCCGCCCCCCTCCCTCTTTAGAAGCAAAGGAAACAGGGGTAGTTCGCCCATTCGCCAGTTGCTGCTTCAATCTCGGAAATCTCTGCCGCTCCCTTGTCTTCCCAAAGTCGAAAGAGAGCAGCACTCCGCCCCCCATCGCCACCAGCATCACCAACGTCGTCGACCTCCTCCACCACTTCCGCCATGGCTCCAAAAGCCGACAAGGGGAAGGTTGTGAAGTCGACCGAGGCGCAGCGGCTTGCGGCGCTGCGAAAGGAGCGGGCGGTCTTCCCCCCAAGCTTGCCGCGAGGGAGCTGAGGGAGAATTACTACCTCTTCTGGTCGACGGAGACACGAGCGCATCCGCGCACGAAGGTACTTCCCGCCGCCGCTTGGAAGAAGGCCCCAAACGGATACCCTTTCTTCGCCTTGTTCTTCTACTGCGGGCTCTGCCCGCCCTTCTCTGAGTTCTTTTGCGACATTATGAACACCTACGGGTTCCACCTCCTTGATTTCACCCCCAATGCCATTCTGACCATGGCAGTTTTCGCACATCTTTGTGAAAACTTTGTCGGAGTCCATCCCAATGTAGCCCTCTTTCGCCATTTCTTCATACCCCGAGTAGAGAGAGGAGAGCCTTTATCCGGCGGAATCGCCTGGATCTCAAGGGCCGGCAAGAAGGAAACTTATCTGGAGGGAGAATTCCGCGGCAAGTGGGAGGAGTGGAGAGCAGACTGGTGCTAGATTGATGAGGAGAAACCGCAGCCATTCACCACTCGGCGTCAAACCCCAGTAGCACGCGGCAGCGATTGGAGTGACGTGGCCCCGGAGGACGACAGGCTGAAGATTGCTGTCACCCGAATCCTACGCCTCAGGCTTGCCGGGCTCACTATAGGTGCTGTTGGCGCAGATTTTCTTCGCCGCCGCATCGCCCCCCTGCAGGAACGGGGGAGACCCACCTGGGAGTTCAAGAATGCGGCACATATCATGAGGCTGCGGCCGGGCCTCAACTTCAACTTCACAGTTCTGGAGCTCAACGCGATGCTTCAAGAGCTGTTCAAGTATGACCCCCATCATCCCGAAGTGTTCAGGTTGCCGGGGGGTGTTGTTCCGTTGTGCAACAATTCCGCGCTCGACCGCATCCGGGCAATGATGCCGCTGTGTGACTCGCATGGAATTGTCCCAACTTGGCAAGAGCCTGCAGACGACATCGTGCAGCAATTCTTCGATGACTTGGTAGAAGTGCCAATCCGCTCCGACGAGAAGGATAGCCTCACCCGTGACACCACCGATGCGGAGATGGCGCTCATCGCCACTAGGTTAGAAGAGGCGGCGGCAGCCGCAGCCGCGGGCGAATTTGGATTCACCGTGGAGGAGGAAGATGTAGCAGAGGCGGCAAGCCGTGCCAAGCGAGGGGAGCCCGCCGGAGAGAAAGAACTTGCCGGACATGGCGTCGGGTCGAGCGAGCCCGCCAAGGATACGAGCGGCTCGCTGGAGATCAACTCGTCTTCCTCCTCATCTTCAGACAGCTCGCCGCAAGCAGAGCCTCCATCCCCACCAAGAAGGCGTCTCCGCAAGGTCGGTGACGTAGCGGAGCGGCAGGCGGGGCAACAGTCGCCGCGCCGCGTGACACGCTCCACCGCGGCAAACACCATTGCCGTGGGAGCGCCTCATACTGCGACGGCAACTGGAGCGGGGTCTAGCCGGACCACCGCTTCTGCTCCTGCCGCTGCTCACGCCGCGACGGTAACCGGAGCAGGGTCGTCTCAGACCACCGCCACTGCTCCTGCCAAGCGGCCAAGGGAACCTACTCCTCCGCTTCCTCACGCCGGTCGCGAGCCGGACTTCGACTTCTCCGCGTTCAGCTCCGACGAGGAAGAAGAAGAAGAGTAAGATTCTCTTGTTGTACTTGCAGTTCTTCAATCCTTGCTGTTTTGTCTTGTTTCTCATTTGCTTTACTCTGAACTTGTTCCTCTTTAGGACTCTGGCCCAGAGAGCAGCAAAGAGAGCCAAGGTCCCGGTGATTGTCATCGAGGACGAACCTACTGCGACAGCAGGGGATGCGCCCGAGACAACCTTGCTGGACCCGGCAACTTTTCTCCAGAGCAGCCCCCGGCGTAAGTATATGGTTCGCTTTCCGCTGTGAGGTGCGCATGGATACTCTGTCTTTGCTGATATCTTACTGCTGGTTTGTGTAGGAGCAGAGCAGCCCCACCAGGAGCCAAGGGAGAATCCTCCGGCAAGGGAGAACTTTCCGGTAAGGGAAATGTCTCCGGCAAGGGACAGCACCAGCGGCCCCCCGACGGTGGAGACCACGACTGCAGAACCTGGCACAGGTAATCCTTTCGCTTCAAAACTTTCCTTGGGTTTTTCTTATTTTGATCTTCTTGGGTATTTGCTTGACTCTTCTCCCTTTTCTGGCTGTCAGACCCATCTGCTACGGAGCCGATGGAGACCGAGGTTGCCGCCGAAGAAGCGGCCGGTGCTGACGATCCCGCCGGCGCAGAGGCCGCCAAGGCTGCCGCCGCGGCAACTGGCGAGGGGTCTGGCGATCGCACTGACGGCCCTGAGGCCGCAGGAGCGCCAGGCGCTACACCGACCGCCGACCCGTCCGCCGCTGCCGCAGCGCCAGGCTCCGAAGAGCCCCAGCCAGGCATCTACTTGAAGGCCGGCAATGACGTCTTCATCAACCTTCCCTGGGCGTCAAGCTCCAGGGCGCCGGTCGAGGGAGAGATCTTCGACGGGGAGGTGCTTGCCTCCGCTGGTTGACTCGCCGAGCAGCAGCAGCAACGAGCCTGAGGAGGAGCGGCTGCTGCGGAAGTTGTTGTCGCTCTACCGCGCGTGGCAAGCCAAGCTGGAATCCCGCGAGGCGCTTGTTGCGAAGGCGGGAGCAGACATCGAGAAGCGCGCGGAGGAGCTCCGGGGTCTCCACCAGGAAGCTCTCCGGTCCCTGGCGGAGGAGCGGGAGCAGCTCGCCGAAGCGCAGAAGGTCTTCTTCCTCGAGAAGGCCGAAGTCGAAGAGCAACAGCGACTTGCCGCTGTGAAGCTATCCGCGGAGGAGGGCGAGCTGGCACAGCGGAAGGTCAATCTTGATGCCCACGAGGAGGAGCTTGCCGTGCGCGAGGAAAAACTCGGCGGAGCCCTTAAGCAAGCAGAGGATGCTGCCGCAGTTGCTGAGGCCGCCAAGAAGGAGCTGGAGATGAAGGTGGCGCAGCTGGAGGCCGATCTTGCCGAGAAGGGCAAAGAGCTCAGCGCCGCCAAGGACTCCAACGCGGATCTGGAGTTGAAGCTGACCACTTTGACCAAGACGCTGGACGGTGCCAAGGAGCAGGAGGCGGCCTTGAAAGAAGAAATCAAGGCCGACAAGGCGCTGCTGGAGAGTGTTGCCGCCACCCAGAATGCTTTCAGGGAGAATGTGGAGCACTGGACGGAGAGTCTTGTGAATGTTGCCGCAGACATTGACAAGGAGCTGGCGCAGCTGGGGATGGAGGATCTCGGATATCCCTCCGACGAGAACCTCCAACCCAGCGCCAAGCTCGTCTTGTTCTTCAAGGGCGTGGCGACGGCCCTCCAGCGACTCCGGGAGAGGATCCCAAAGCAGCTGGCCGATGAGTCGCGCAAGATCTGTGCAGGAGCTCTTCAGAAAGTGTTGGTGAAGGTGGTCTTCCGCAACCCGGGCCTCAACCTCACCAACGTCCTCAAGACCCTGCCGCCGGATGCTGATCTGGAGGCGCTCAAGACCCTTGTCGCACCCATTGTGGACAAGGTGAGCGGGATCAAGAGGATCGAGGGCGGTCGCGTAGACTAGGCTGCCCGTTTTCTTCTTTTCTTGTCGCTGCTTGTCATGTTATGAGAACAATCTGTTAGAGCCGTGACAATCTATCTTTGTAATATAACTCTATTCTGAGTAATGATTGCAATGTTATTCCCTTTACTTGATTCCTCCCTTTGTATGTTTTCGCCCTACGCTTTTAGGGAACTTGCCGGTGCAGGCACCTGAGCCGCGAGCGCTGAGTGCGGGACGTCAGCAGCCTGCTGGCGGTGCCGCTACCGACAAGAAACCTTGTTGCAACTAGTTGCAGCTCACTTAAGTTGTTGAGTGGACTCGAAACAAAGTAAGGGCGCAACTAGCTACGAGTTGGTTCCTCCGCGCACAGGTTTTCCATACAAAGTGCGGTCGTTCAAGGGAGATAACTTAAAATTTTAAAAAATCTGATTGCTCAAACTTTGGCAACTTAGCTTTTCTGTTGTTTGCTTCCCGGCAAGGCGAAACTTTCTTGAACGACGCCTGGTCCATACCATTATCTTCTCCTTTCCCCCCCCCCCCCCCGGCAAACTTGTGGGCGAGGGAACCTTCCTTTCCTTGAGAAAAAAGAAAGAAGAGAAAATAAAGATATGGAGCCTTACGGCTCGTTATTGCTTACCGGGGAGTAGGTGCTGCACAAAGTGTCAGATAACACATGCAAAAAATAGAAAGCATGAAATTGACAAGATGTGCGGAGCACATGAGCTTTACTTATGCACGGGGTCTGCGCCCGGCTTTGTACAAAGGATTACATGCAACAGCGGCAAGACTTGTACAAAAGGTGGTTGCCGGAACAGGTTCCGGCAACTGCGCCTTACGGGTAAAACTTACGAAGATGCTCAATGTTCCAGGAATTGCTCACCGGAATGCAATCTTCGGTCTCAAGGCGGACAGCGCCAGGCCTAGTGACTCGTTTCAGCCGGTAAGGGCCTTCCCACTTCGGCGTCAACTTGTTGGAATTCTTGGCGGACTGAACACGCCGAAGAACAAGGTCGCCTTCCTCGAGACTTCTGGCGTTAACTTTGCGGCTATGGTAGCGGCGCAAAGCTTGCTGGTAGCGAGCAGCTCGCACAGCAGCCTGAAGACGGTCTTCCTCAAGGAGCAGCGTGTCATCTTGTCGCAGCTGCTCTTGCTCAAGCTCATCATAAGCAAGCACTCGAGGTGACCCGTATACGAGTTCCGTGGGGAGAACTGCCTCTGCTCCATAGACTAGAGCAAAAGGTGTCTGGCCAGTGGCTCGATTTGGCGTCGTCCTGATCGACCAAAGAACCACCGGCAGCTCCTCGATCCAGTGTCTTCCGCACTTGTGCAGCCTGTCGAAAGTCCTGGTCTTGAGCCTGCGCAGCACTTCAGCATTTGCCCTCTCCGCTTGACCGTTGCTTCTCGGGTGAGCAACAGAAGGGAAGAAGACCTTGGCGCCAAGATCTTGGACGTACTGCATGAAGGTGCGGCTCGTGAATTGTGTACCGTTGTCGGTGATTATCCTGTTAGGAATCCCGAAGCGGCAAACAATCGACCTGAAGAACTTGACTGCTGACTGTGCTATCACCTTCCTCACTGGTTCCACTTCCGGCCACTTTGTGAACTTGTCGATTGCTACGTACAAGTACTCAAAGCCCCTAATTGCTCGGGGAAAGGGGTCGAGGATGTCGAGCCCCCAGACCGAAAATGGCCAGGATAAAGGGATCGTCTGGAGAGCTTGAGCTGGTTGGTGTATCTGCTTGGAATGGAACGGGCACGCTTCACACTTGGTTACTTGTGCAGTTGCATCCTGGAGGGCTGTCGGCCAAAAGAAACCTTGCCGGAATGCTTTGCCGACAAGTGCTCTTGCGCCAATGTGGTGACCACATATGCCTCCATGTATCTCTGCCAACAGCTTTTGTCCGTCTTCCCGGTGAATACACTTCAATTTCACACCGTTGAGTCTTCTTCTGTACAGTTTGTTGTCGACAAACCGGTACATACTTGACTGCCGGGCTACTCTTTCCGCTTCTTCTTGCTCTTCGGGAAGTTCTCCTGTCTGAAGGAAGCGGACAATCTGCTGCGCCCATGCTGGAGCTTGTGGCTCGACAACAAGGACTAAAGGCAAATCTGCTGCTGCGGGAACATCCGCTTCTACGGCGAGAACCTGCGGGTCTGCCGGAGCTTGACGTTCCCCAGCAAGCTTGCCGGAGCAAAACTTGTCGGGAGCTTTTGCTTCAACGGAACAAACCCTGGGGCTTGCCGGAGCAGAATGCTCCTCAGCGCTCTTGGCGTTGATCTTGGGGACCTTCTTGGCGGCGGCTTCGGGAAGCTCTGCCGGCAAATAGTCACCAGAAATCAACTTCCTCTTCTTGCTCTGTCCAGTTGATGGCATTATAGACGGTTGAGTCATCTTGAGCACAAAGATCCCTGGTTCCACAGGTAACTTAAGTGCGGCGCACTTTGATAGGCCATCGGCAATGGCGTTCTGAGCTCTTGGAACATGCTCCATCTGTAGGCCTTCAAAGTGCCCTTCTAGATTTCTCACTTCGTCGACGTAGGCTTCCATCAACGGACTCTGATAGCTCTTGTTTACTTGGCGGACGACAAGCTGAGAGTCACCCCTGACAATTAGCTTCTTGATCCCAAGGTCTGCCGCGATCCTGAGACCGGCAAGCAAGCCTTCATACTCTGCAGTATTGTTTGTTGCTTGCTCCTTGGGAAAGTGCATCTAGACTATGTACTTGAGGTGCTCTCCGGCGGGTGCGACAAGCAGCACGCCAGCGCCGGCGCCTTGCAGCGAAAAAGCACCATCAAAGTACATCAGCCACTCTTTGCCTGCTTCCTTGACGGGGATGCTCATTTCTGGAATTTCTTCATCTGGTGTTGGCGTCCATTCTGCTATAAATTCTGCCAATGCTCTGCTTTGGATAGTTGAAGTAGTCTCAAACTTGAGGCCAAAGCTTGACAGTTCCAGTGCCCACTCAACAATCCTGCCTGTCGCTTCTGGATTCTGTAGTATCCTCTTCAGCGGAAAGTGAGTGACAACTGTGATCTCATGTGCTTGGAAGTAATGGCGCAGCTTTCTCGAGGCCATGAGAAGGCCGAAAAGCAATTTCTGCACGCCAGAGTACCTTGACCTAGCCCCCTGCAGAAGGGAACTGACAAAGTAAACTGGGCGCTGCACCATCTTCTTCTGTGTCTCCTCGTGCATCTGCGCAGATCCATCTTTGTTGGGACCAGAGCTTGCCGGGGAAGCCCCTTGCTTGTCGCTGGATTCGCTTGCCGTGGTTGCTGGCTAGTCATCTGCCTCCCTCTCTGCTACTAACGCAGCACTAACCACTTGATTGGTTGCCGCTATATACAGCAGCAACTTCTCTTGTGGCTTAGGTGCGACAAGTATTGGAGGGGAGGACAGGTATCTCTTCAAGTCTTGCAGCGCAGCCTCCGCTTCCGGAGTCCATTTCATTGGACCTGCCTTTTTCAATAATTTGAAAAACGGCAGGGCGCGCTCAGCAGACCTAGAGATAAACCTGCTGAGAGAAGCCACGCAACCGGCAAATCTTTGTACATCCTGGACGCGTTTTGGTGCTTCAATCTACTCAATGGCCTTGATCTTGTCGGGATTGGCTTCAATTCCCCGCTGAGACACGAAGAACCCGAGAAGCTTGCCGGAGGGGACTCCAAACACACACTTCTCCGGGTTGAGCTTGAGGCTGATCTTGTGCAGATTTGCAAAGGTCTTGTCTAAATCTTGAATCAGAGTTGCCTTGTCCTTGCTCTTGACCACTATGTCATCCATGTAGGCTTCCACATTTCTGTGCATCTGTGGCTCAAGAGCGACATGGACTACTCTTGCAAATGTTGAGCCAGCATTTTTTAAACCGAAAGGCATCCGTATGAAACACTACGTGCCACATGGAGTAATGAATGCGGTCTTCTCCTCATCCTCTTCTGCCATGAAGATCTGATGGTATCCTGAGTACGCATCAAGAAATGAAAGCAAGTCACATCCGGCCGTGGAGTCAACAATCCGGTCAATGTGCGGCAAAGGAAATGGGTCTTTGGGACAAGCTTTGTTAACATCGGTAAAGTCGATACAAAGTCTCCATTTCCCGTTTGCCTTGCGCACGACTACATGATTGGCCAACCACGTAGGATGGAGCACTCCTCTGACAAGGCCTGCTGCTTCCAACTTCTTGATCTCTTCTGCGATGAATTCTTGGCGCTCCACTGCTTGCTTCCTGACCTTCTGCTTGACGGGCCACGCATGATGACAAACGGCAAGGTGGTGCTCAATTACTTTCCTGGGAACACCGGGGATGTCAGACGGTTGCCACGCAAACACGTCGACATTCGCCCGCAGGAAAGCAATGAGCGCGCTTTCCTATTTAGGGTCGAGAGTGGCACTGATGGTGAAGGTACCACCAGTGCCGTCCTCCTTGGCGGACACCTTCTTCGTCTCTGGCGGAGCTGCCATTGTCTTCTTACACTTGCCGGTGGAGCTCGATGGTGCGTCCTCGACGGCAGCGCAGCACTCCGAAGAGGTGCGCTTGCCGGAGTGGGCATCAGAACTCTTGCCGGACTTGGTCTTCTTCTTCCCGGGAGCTTCAACGGCAGGTGACTTGCGTTCTGCTGCGGCTGCCGCTTCCCGGTAGATCTTGTCGGCACAGATAAGAGCATCCTTCTTGTCGCCTGGGACAGAGATGATGCTTATCGGGCATGGCATCTTCAGCATGTTGTATGCGTAGTGAGAGGCTGCCATGAACTTGGTGAGTGCTGGACGACCGAGTATCCCATTGTAAGGCAATGGTATATCGGCAACGTCAAAAGTAACCCTCTCAGTCCTGAAGTTCAACTCGCTGCCAAATGTTACTGGCAACGTGACCTTCCCCTTCGGCTTGCTCCTTCCCGGGTTGATTCCTTGGAATGTGCCGGTCTCTTCAAGCTCGCTGTCAGGGATCTGGAGTTTCTGGAGTACAGCGGAGGAGATCAGGTTCAAGCCGGCCCCGCCGTCAACTAGCATCTTAGTGACCTTGAGGTTGCGGATAGTTAGTGAAACCAACATCGGCAAGCACCCGACCGCAGTTGTGCGATCAGGGTGGTCCTTAATATCAAAGATGATAGGTGTGCTGGACCATTTCAGAAGCTTGCGTGACTCGACAGGTGGTTCCGCCGCATTGACTTCCCGCACCCACTGCTTGAGTTGGCGGTGCGAAGTATGCAGAGAAGCACCGCCGTCAACGCACAAGACCTCTGTGGCTTTCTGGAACTCCTGCTCACTGGACTCGACATCATCCATGTCTTCGTCGTCGTCGTCATCTTCATCCTTGTCGCAGCTGCGGGGAGGTCTGTCTCCTTGCCGCTGCTTGGCCTTGCCGCGGCGTCCTCCCCAGCCGGCGCGCTTCTTGCCGGATTCTCCAGCGCCTCCTTGGGCCCTCTCCTTGTCTCGTCGCTCGTACTCAGCCTTTTGTTGCTGGACAAGCTGCTCGACCTTCTTGCAGCTCTGGAGGTCATGGCCCTTGGTGCGGTAGATCTTGCAGTACTGCTTGTCGGTGCCGTCCTGCTTGTCGGCGACCACCATAGCCTGGCAGTTGGTGCATGCGGCAATCTCCTTGCCGGAGCTACCAACTTTGGCTTTCTTGGCGCCACCTTCGTTGCCGGACTGCTCAACGACTAGCACATCTTTCCCTTTCTTCTTCCTGTTCTGCCGCCGGTTTTTCTTTGCCGGGGCAGCATCCTCGCTGTCAGATCCTCCTGCTCCGGTATTATCTCCGGGGAGTTTCCTTCCTTCCTCAGCACGTGCACACTTATCGGCCAGGGCATACAGCTCACTAACGTCTCTGATCCTGCACATCGCCATCTCCTCCCGCATCCTGCGGTTACGCACGTTCTGATGGAACGCGCTGATGACCGCGGCGGGGTGGACATCTGGGATGTTGTACTGTACATGGATGAACCTCTGAATGTACTTGCGCAGGGGCTCTCCTTCCTTCTGGGCGAGCAGATGAAGGTCACTCTCTTGGCCATGAGGTTTGTGGCCGCCTGTAAAGGCGCCGACAAACTGATGGCATAGGTCTGCCCAGGAGGATATGGAGTTGTCTGGCAAGTGCATGAGCCAGGACCTGACGTTGGGCTTGAGCACCAGCAGGAAATAGTTGGCAAGGATCTTGTCGTCCCGCCCCCCGGCAGCCTGCACCGCGATGGTGTAGATGCTGAGGAACTCCGACGGGTGCGACTTGCCGTCGTACTTCTCTGGTACGTCTGGCTTGAAATTCTTCGTGCTGGGCCACTGGACTTGCCGCAGCTCACGAGTGAACGCAGGGCAACCTACCGCGTACGGCAAGTCGCCTGGTTCCCCTGGCACATGCATGTCGACAGAGGGCCCAGTGCGCTGGTCTGATTGACGTCGCGCTTCTCTTCGGCGCTCGATGCGAGTACGAGCGTCTTCTTGCTGTCGTTCGTGAAGAACTTGGCGTTGATCGCGACGAGCTCGCGGATCTGATGACGTGGTGGAGTCGCTATCGAGGTGGATCCGGCGAGTCGACGATCTTGGCCTTCGGGGCAGAGAGTGCATAGTGGTTGCACCCCCACCGGTCTTGTCGCCACCGGCTCGTGCCTGGCTGACTTGCCGCGGCTGCGATGTGCTCGGCTGCTGTTGAGTGTCGCCGTTGGCGAAGCCGATGAGACTCTGGATGGTGGCCCTCTAGTCGTCGATCTTGTCTGCTGTTGGAGGGTAGTCCAGGAGCAGTTGAGCTCATGCCAAAGCTTCTGCTGTAGTGGCGGGTGGCGGTGGCGAACGGTGCGAGGAGCGGGATATGCTCGGACTTCTAACTATGTTAGAAGGAGCGTATCCCGTCCAGGCGACCGTGCCTCGCTCGTGCCAGCATGTTGGCGTGCATGCTGGTCTTGAGCACTCCGAGATCCACCAGCTCGATCTTGGTCTAGCAAACGCATGGTACCGTGAGTACCATGACGCTGCCGGTCCCGCGCCTCCTGAGATGGGCGCGGTGCATGTACGGACGCCGAGGTCTTGGAGTGCGTCCGGTCGTTGTGGGAGCCGGCTACGCCGCCGATGGGCAGCGCAGCCTTGTCCTTGGACCTGGCAGCACCATGAGCTCCCTCGTCGACGCCCGTTCTTCCGCCGGCGCCTGCCCCATCAGCCGTTTGCTCCGGCGATGGTGGGTTCGGCGCGGACGGAGCAGCCGCCTCCGAAACCTTCTTCTTCGGCGGCATATCGATGAAGATGATGAAGATCTAGCTCGCGTGAACGCCGGATCTGGTTCACACAACCTCGACACCCCCTACCTGGCGCGCCAAAGATGCCGGGGTACTGATCCACGGGCACCTATGGGACCGGCGGGCCGAGTCCCTTTTGGTTCGGCGGGGGCGGAGGTCGCACGAAGAGCGGATCGAGGCGAAGCACACGAGCGGTTTACCCAGGTTCGGGCCGCACGGATGCGTAAAACCCTACTCCTGCTTTGTGGTTTGTATTGAGTTCTTGCTCGGGAGCGCGGAGTGCTACAGTACACCCCAGCGGCTAACGAAACCGAGCGTGAATGTTCTCTGAACTAGCTAACCCCCTCTATGTTGCGCATGGGCCTCCTTTTATATGCTCAAGGGGTCACCAACAGGTGGCAACGTAGACAAGGGTAAAAATGGAAAGGTGCTGCGGTAGGTACAGCTACCTGCTACAGTGTATCATACCTAACCCCGACGGCAGCGGACAAGGGCATTAAATGCCCGTTTGCGTCGCCTAAACAGTGCAAAAGGGACCGTCAGGGACGCCACCGCTCTCCACGATGGCAATCTTGTCAGCGCCGCTTGCCACCGCTCACCACTGGCTGCACAGCCTCCCGCCACGTACACCTGGAAGGGTCCCAGAGCGACACGTTGGTGGATGTGCTGGAGCGCGGGCACAAAGTAGTGGCTTGCCGCGGCAAGCGCCTTGCCGCGGTCGTTGTCTTGTCGCGTCCGGGAGCTTGTCGCTCACCGGGTCTTGCCGGGACGCGTGGCGCGTCGCGGCAAGTTCCTTGAGATGCCTTGGGTGGCCTTCCCGGCAAGCTCCTCTTGCCGGGGTCTTGTCTCCTTAAGCGCCTTGCCTTGGTTGGCCTTCCCGGCAAGCTCCTCTTGCCGGGGTCTTGTCTCCTTGGCTTGGATACTTTGTTATTGAATGGCTCCAAAGGAACCACGGAGGGCCTTGGCGGTCGCCCGGCAAGCCTTGCTGCGGGATGCTGCGACTGCCCGTGCACAAGTTCGGGATACTAGGGTACCCCTACTCTAGTACACCGACAAAATACAATCAAGGTCCGACTACAGAACCAAAATAAAAGAAGACTACCCCAAATGCTACACAGATCCCCGATCGTCCCGACTGGGCTCCACTACTGCTCAACTAGAACGAAACAACACAAAGGACAAGATCTTCATCGAGCTCCTCCTGAGCTTGGTTGCGTCACCTGCTCGTTAACATCGGCACCTGCAAACTGGTTTTGGAAGTATCTGTGAGTCACGGGGACTCAGCAATCTCACACCCTCGCGATCAAGACTATTTAAGCTTATAGGTAAGGTAAAAGGTATGAGGTGGAGCTGCAGCAAGCGACTAGCATATATGGTGGCTAACATACGCAAATGAGAGCAAGAAGAGAAGGCAAAGCACGGTCGAAAAACTATGATCAAGAAGTGATCCTAGAACAACCTACGTCAAGCATAACTCCAACACCGTGTTCACTTCCCGGACCCAGCCGAGAAGAGACCATCACGGTAACACACGCGGTTGATGTATTTTAATTAAGGTCAAGTTCAGGTTTTCTACAACCGGACATTAACAAATTCCCATCTGCCCATAACCACGGGCACGACTTTCGAAAGTTCAAATCCCTGCAGGGGTGTCCCAACTTAGCCCATCACAAGCTCTCACGATCAACGAAGGATATTCCTTCTAGCGGGAAGACCCGATCAGACTCGGAATCCCGGTTACAAGACATCCTCGACAATGATAAAACAAGTCCAACAAAGCCACCCGATGTGCTGACATCCTGATGGGAGCTGCACATATCTCGTTCTCAGGGCAACACCGGATAGGTCAAGCTATGAGTAAAACCAGCCCTCAAGTTTCCCCGAGGTGGCCCCGCAGGCTGCCCATTTCGGACCAACACTTAGACAAGCACTAGCCCGGAGGGGTTAAAATAAAGATGACCCTTGGGCTGGCCTAACCCAAGGGAAAAAGAGGCTAGGTGGAGAATGGTAAAACCAAGGTTGGGCCTTGCTGGAGAAGTTTTATTCAAAGCGAACTGTCAAGGGGTTCCCATTATAACCCAACCGCGTAAGGAACGCAAAATCCGGGAACATAACACCGATATGACGGAAACTAGGGCGGCAAGAGTGGAACAAAACACCAGGCATAAGGCTGAGCCTTCCACCCTTTACCAAGTATATAGATGCATTAATTAGATAAGAGATATTGTGATATCCCAACAAGTAAACATGTTCCAACAAGGAACAACATCTCCATGTTCCAACAAGGAACAAACTTCAATCTTCACCTGCAACTAACAACGCTATAAGAGGGGCTAAGCAAAGCGGTAACATAGCCAAAAACGGTTTGCTAGGACAAGGTGGGTTAGAGGCTTGGTTCAACAATATGGGAGGCATGATAAGCAAGTGGTAGGTATCGCAGGATAGGCATAGCAAAAGAGCGAGCATCTAGCAAGCAAAGATAGAAGTGATTTCGAGGGTATGGTCATCTTGCCTGAGATCCCGCAAGGAAGAAGAACGAGTCCATCAAGAAGACAAACGGACGTAGTCGAACGGTTCCTCACAAACGCGACGTTATCGGAACCAACCCGAAGAAGCAACACCGGAAAGGAGCAAACAATCATGGTAAACAACCACCACATAAGCATGGCACGATGCGCAAACAAGTATGATGCATGTCCGGTTTAATGAGGCATGGCATGGCAAAGTGCACAAACAAAACTACAAATTAAGTGGAGCTCAATATGCAACTCCGTTGCATATTGACGAAACACCACATTCAAGTTATTTAGTTCGATCTCGTTTATGCACTCAACAATATTAAATGTTGTTAAGCATGTCAAGAGGTGAAACATAACAAAACTATACCATGGAAACAATTTAAATGGCGCCGGATATAACAAACAATGCATCCGGTAAATCCCCATATGCATTAGTAATTTAATGTAAACAACAATTTTAAACATTCTTGATCTTGTTATCATGATGCGGATGACATTGCAAGTTTATATGCAAAATTTATGAAAAAGTTGACATCATAAGATATGAGGCATTTGTCATCGTGGCGGAAAGAAAGGGGTGCCACGGCAACGATACCGAAAATGGTGCCACAGCAATGTCCCAGTTCCGGTAACTCGATTGAGATACCGATGCAAAGGAGAAGTGTGCGGATGCGTGCAAAAGATGGTGGGGCACTCCCGGATACCGGGTGTCCCATGAGTCGATGATGGTGACAAGGCAAAAGAGGGGCAACGTGCACCAAAAATTCGAGCACGGAGCAAGCACGAGCAACTCATACATCACACATGCATTCGTTCACGGACGTCGTTCCGGCGGTTATACCTTCAAAGCGTGCGTTATCGGAGGGGTTCGAGTTTGATGCGGTGTAGGGGAAGTAGACGTTCCGCGACGGTAGTCGAAGTAGTTGTTTTCGTTTCGTAGTTGTTCGGGGTCGCGACCTGGAACTTGACGTCCACCGGGTCTTGCGGGTCGACGATCGTGGTTCACGTTCTGTAGCAGTTCGAGTCATCGATGGAGGAACTTGGCGGTCCATGTAGTCAAACTTGGCGCATCCGAACGGTACTTGGGATCTTTGGACATGCCGGACTCGGTTCTTGTGACGATAGTGGTACAAGGAACTTGTGTTCCGGTCGTGTAGTCGTACTCGAGGTGGTCTTGACGAAATCAAGTCCGACGGTGTACTTGGCATAATCCGAGTCGACAGTAGTTGTTCACGCCAATCTTGGTCGAACTTGGAGGGACCTCGTTAGTCGTTCCCGTTCGTCTTGGTACTTTTGGCGCCATCTTGGCCTAGGCGACGGTAGTGGTACTTCCATGTAGACAGCCGCAGAACTTGATGCATCATCCTACGTAGTTGTACTCGGTGTCCTTGGGGTATCGGCGGTAGTCGTACTCGAACCGGGGTCTCGCGGCGGGGCTTGAGGACGGGCGTGATGCGGGAGGAAAGCATGCGAGCAGGGGATCGTGGGTAGAAACAGGCGCTGCCGGCTGCCTTGTCACTTCCTCTAGGAGACGATCGAAGAAGGCAGCGGGACGGTTGAACGGGCAGCAAGGAGCGGTAGACCTCCGGATCTGGCCGGGCGAGCACGGTAGGGAAAAAGCATGGGGGCCCTGCGTGCGGCGGAGGTGCGGGAGAGGTCCGGCGGCACGGGACCTCGAGGGAACCGGGAGCGAGGCTCCTGTGGCAGCGAACGACTGCAGCAAGTTGTCAGGGTCGCGCGTAGCGTGACCTTCAGGAGTGAGGCAGGGGTTGCAGACGCGCAAGGAGAGGAGCCCTACAGGGTTGGAGGGTTCGATGCTCTGGGAGCAGGTCCATGGCGAGGACTCGAGGGAGAGGGGCGGTGCAAGGTGAGGAGAAGCGGATGGAGTCCGGGAGGAAGGCTGGCCATGGGTCGGGCGAGCGCCCATGCGAGAGGAGGGAGGAGCGGGGGCATCGCTAGGTGGAAGGAGGGGAAGGGAGATCGAGGAGAGACGAGCGGGACAGCAGCGCTCGCTGTCTCCTGGCGGCGTGAGGGAGATCGAGGGGAGACGAGGTCGAGGGAGATTCTGGCGGCGCGAGGGAAAAGGGACGAAGGAGGAGGGGATCGATCAGGATGGGGTCTCGCTCGGGCCTAGGGTTACCGGGGGCGCGGTTGGGCCTTGGAGGCCGGCCCAAAGGAGAGGAGGAGTCAGCTGGGCTTGCTGGATTGGGCTCTCCCTCTCCTCTCTTTCTTCTTTAAAAGAAAAGAAAAATAGCAAGAGAGAGGAAAAAGAAGGGGGGTTAGGGAAAAGAGTTTGAGCAGGAGGACAATTTTCCTAGACTCATAAAAATAAACATGACCATAGAAAAATAGAAGTTGCAAGATTGCAGGAATTAAATTCAAATTCATTTGAATATACTTCAAATGGTTTTGAATTGGGACTAGGTTCGGTGTGGCCAAAATGTTCGAGTTTTTGGTGGAGCTCCGGAATATGATGAAAGAATATATGGCAATGTTGGAGACCAAGAATTAAGATAACAACGGCATTGGGATATTTGCAAGTGTGTTTATGGGTGAATCCAAATTATTGGAATATTTAATATAGCTCCGTAATATCGGGAGGATATGTAATAAAGAGAATCACCACGTGAATTCCCTCGGTTTAAATGCATCGAAGATCCATACGGTTTATTTAGTTGAGTTAAGAAAAGAAATGACATGATGGCATGATGACATGATGTAAAGCTCACGATGCAAAGATGAATGCAACAGACGAAACAAATCACACAACGAAACCTGGAAACCCTGGAAGGCATGTGAAGCTCTAGACTCGGGGCGTTACAACACTCCACCACTACGAGAGGATCTCGTCCTGAGATCTAGAATGGCACCGGAGGGACAACGGAAGAGAAAGAGGAGAGGTAAAGCTAAGTTGCTTCTTTGACCAATGAGTGAGACCAAAGAACCTTGAAAAGGTTAAGCCATTTCGAGAAAAGAATACAACGGAGATGAACGAAATTAAAAACACTCCGTTAGAAAAAGGAACAAGGAACAACAACACACTGCCTCCGGAACTAATGAATGAATGAAACAAGGGGTAAGAAAGATCTCAGACAGCACTCCGGTTGAGAAGAGATGAAAGGCTTGACAAGGCGAAAAGAGCTTGAGGAAAAAGGACACAACACTTCGGTTAAATGGATAAACCAAGAAAAGAACACGATCCTGACAGAACGAAAAGATGGGTTGAAGAGAGCAACATCACAAAGCCTCCGGAACAAAATTAAGAATCGAATGGAATGAACGAAAGGAAACAAGATCTTGAGGGAGCACGCTTACAACAAATGCTAGAATGGAGTTGTTGGAAACCAATCAACGAAAAGAATAAGCTTGATATGGTCTTATAGAATACGTCTCAAATTATGAGGTGACAACCTGCCACTCACGGGAAAAGAATTGGATTGATAAGAACAAGGAGACAAGAAACTAATTTCACCGGGAAGGATAGATGAAGAACTTGGATAATATATTATCACCATTAATAGCAACATTCCTTAGGGAAAACTTTAGGTGAAAATATTACCCAATATAACTTGAATGGCGAGATTGATGGATTTAAAATATCTCATTCTTGATAACTTGTGAATCACGGAGCCCGACGGGAAATTATCAAGAAAGACATAACACCACCTCAAAAGATATGCGTGAAAGAATAGCACTCCGAATTGCAAGATGAAGAATGCATGAGCTCCTCTGAAAAGAATCTCGATGAACACTTCGAGAAGGAATTAATCCTTTATGAACCGTCATGTAGAGCCTCCATGAAGAACTCCGGTAATAAGGAATCATCCAACGAAAGGAAAGAGAAGTTGAAAACACACGGTGAAGACTTGAAATGAATAGATGAATTTCCGTGATGATATAATTGTGAGAGCTTGGAACTCCGGAAAAGTAAAGATGAAAACAATTGAAAACAAGAATTTTTGATGAGGCTCCGGAATAAGTAATTAATCACTTGGATGGAGAAAGAATAAGAATTATGTTATGTGTATCCTTCACCAATTAAATTGATGACAATCAACGGATTTGACATATTACATATTCTCATAGAAAGGATTAAGATAGATATAGCGCAAACTTGAGAAGGTCTTCCACGAACCACCGTAAGAATTGAAAATGAACGAAGTAAAAGGGATGAATCACCGGGGTAAGAATTGTGAAATGACCGAAGATACTTGAGAGGATTTAGCTACATGAGAACGAAGAGATGACGAACTGATTAGAGAACACTTGAACGATGCACCGGTAAGATTTGGAGAATGAGAGCTGAAAACTGGAATGAATAATTCTGAGATGTTGGGCTCCGGAGAATCAAACTGAAAAGACTCTTGAATTGCTTCGGATAGGTGAAAAAAAATTCTCACAATCCAAAAACAACTATGAGAGGATGGCAACAAGCTAGAATGATGAGTCTTGAAGAGACAAGAACAAGATTGGGAGAAAATCTTCTTCGGTCTTCACATGATGAGAAAAAACCACCAAATTGTTGAGATACTCCGGGATGAAAAATGGAAGGTTGAGCCAACGATGAAAATAATTTGAAAGATCTTGGAGAAATACATATGACTGATGATGATTCATTCTTACGTCACACTTTGAAAGATTTGAGAATAGCTCCGGTAAAATAAGAAGAGTCACGTAAGATCCTAGGAAAAGACCTGTGGGTTAGGGCCCACTCAAAAGAAACATCGTTGAAGGATTTAAAAGATAGATTGCACCGGTTGAATTACATGGCTCAAAAGAAATAACATCCTCGAAAGAGCTTGAATGAAAGCAGAGTGGAAACACGATCCTTCTAGATATTATGAGCACTCCGGAACAATTGAATAGCGAGAAAAGAATGAATATGAGGAGCACCGGTATGAGAAGGCATTTGAAACGAGGGAAGGATATGATCAACAAAGCTTGAATTAGTTCCACCGGAGAAGAAAGAGAATGAATAATGATGAACTTGTAAAGCATCTTCATGAGAAACAACGGGTAAAAACATGAAGGAAAAAAGAATGAAGAGAATTCTCATGAATAAAAGGATACTTGATTAAGAAATCTGAGTCCTTGAAGAAAAGGGGTGGGAGGGTGGGAAAACAAAGACAACTTGGAGATGGATGAAACAAACACCGTTGACCAAAATTTGAGTTGATCTTGCGGATGTTGAAAATGATCGGATCCACTTGAAGAGAAACACACCGGTGAAAAGGAGTGATATGACAATCTCGATTATCGAGAAGGATTAGTATTCACATCGGAGTATAAGAACACCATTTAGGAAAGGTATGGAATCAACATTTGACTTTGAAGCAACTCGAATACCACAACTCAAAAACAAAAACAAAGGATTGGCTTGCAGAATAAGCCGGAACAAACATATGATAGAGATTTCGTCCGAAGTTTTCATGGTGGGGCCTACACGGGCTCGATTGTACAGCACCAACATGTACAAGGCAGTGCACATGACATACGAAGCGTCCCCGAGTCGGCATAGCCAAGGACTCTTTAAGACACAACGAGACCACTGTAAAACCAACCGTGAATAGGCGGACCACTAGACGTCGAACCCCAATTTCGTATCATACATCCATCAAAAAGATATCCTAAGAGCTACTTGAATTCCCACTTATAAACTCCCGAAATTTTCTGGTTATGCAATTAGGTGTTGGGGATATAGGGGAAGCATAATATCTCACCCAAAACTAGCAAATCCTACATCCAGCTGTATCCATCCTTCAACACATAACCAAGAAACCTTCGGAAATCGTTTACCTCAACCTTCGAAAAGCATCCGTTATACGAGTTATGGCAATACTCCCGAACTCCCGCCCCAGTACTGGGTGGCGTCGAGGTTATCTCACCAACAACTACATAAAAGAGATTTTCGATGTCGACGAAACTATCTCAGGTATTCCAGAACTGCAACGATAAAATTGTGATGACAACACCTCGGAGCTCAACTCCCCGGGACACTGCCACAACCCCTAAATGAGGAGGCACCAAGAACAATGTTCTCGTCACAAATCGATCGGAACGATTCCAAGATACCCGGGTGATCCTAAATTTTTTTAGTGAAATTTGAGAAGAGAAGAGTCAAAACACTATGTCAGGATGCCTTACCAGAGCGATGAAGGGACTGGGGAGTAAAAAGAATTCCTAAACTCTCCGATATATAATTCCTAAATGACTCAAAACATTTTTCTGGACTCAACAACGCCAGCTATTCGATCAAGCAGGGGGGCTCCTAAGGTCGGGGAAGGCTCTGGTACCAACTTGTAACGCCCTCGATGCGGCTATATCTCCCACGCGTCGAAGCACGACTTAGAGGCATAACCGCATTGAAAGCAATGTCGCAAGTGAGGTAATCTTCACACAACCCATGTAATACATAAGGGAAAGAGTAACATAGTTGGCTTACAATCGCCACTTCACACAATACATGAATAAAGCATTACATTCATCCAAATACAATCAAGGTCCGACTACGGAACCAAAATAAAAGAAGACTACCCCAAATGCTACACAGATCCCCGATCATCCCGACTGGGCTCCGCTACTGCTCAACTAGAACGAAACAACACAAAGGACAAGATCTTCATCGAGCTCCTCCTGAGCTTGGTTGCGTCACCTGCTCGTTAACATCGGCACCTGCAAACTGGTTTTGGAAGTATCTGTGAGTCACGGGGACTCAGCAATCTCACACCCTCACGATCAAGACTATTTAAGCTTATAGGTAAGGTAAAAGGTATGAGGTGGAGCTGCAGCAAGCGACTAGCATATATGGTGGCTAGCATACGCAAATGAGAGCAAGAAGAGAAGGCAAAGCACGGTCGAACAACTATGATCAAGAAGTGATCCTAGAACAACCTACGTCAAGCATAACTCCAACACCGTGTTCACTTCCCGGACCCAGCCGAGAAGAGACCATCACGGTAACACACGCGGTTGATGTATTTTAATTAAGGTCAAGTTCAGGTTTTCTACAACCGGACATTAACAAATTCCCATCTGCCCATAACCACGGGCACGACTTTCGAAAGTTCAAATCCCTGCAGGGGTGTCCCAACTTAGCCCATCACAAGCTCTCACGATCAACGAAGGATATTCCTTCTAGCGGGAAGACCCGATCAGACTCGGAATCCCGGTTACAAGACATCCTCGACAATGGTAAAACAAGTCCAACAAAGCCACCCGATGTGCTGACATCCTGATGGGAGCTGCACATATCTCGTTCTCAGGGCAACACCGGATAGGTCAAGCTATGAGTAAAACCAGCCCTCAAGTTTCCCCGAGGTGGCCCCGCAGGCTGCCCATTTCGGACCAACACTTAGACAAGCACTAGCCCGGAGGGGTTAAAATAAAGATGACCCTTGGGCTGGCCTAACCCAAGGGAAAAAGAGGCTAGGTGGAGAATGGTAAAACCAAGGTTGGGCCTTGCTGGAGAAGTTTTATTCAAAGCGAACTGTCAAGGGGTTCCCATTATAACCCAACCGCGTAAGGAACGCAAAATCCGGGAACATAACACCGATATGACGGAAACTAGGGCGGCAAGAGTGGAACAAAACACCAGGCATAAGGCTGAGCCTTCCACCCTTTACCAAGTATATAGATGCATTAATTAGATAAGAGATATTGTGATATCCCAACAAGTAAACATGTTCCAACAAGGAACAACATCTCCATGTTCCAACAAGGAACAAACTTCAATCTTCACCTGCAACTAACAACGCTATAAGAGGGGCTAAGCAAAGCGGTAACATAGCCAAAAACGGTTTGCTAGGACAAGGTGGGTTAGAGGCTTGGTTCAACAATATGGGAGGCATGATAAGCAAGTGGTAGGTATCGCAGGATAGGCATAGCAAAAGAGCGAGCATCTAGCAAGCAAAGATAGAAGTGATTTCGAGGGTATGGTCATCTTGCCTGAGATCCCGCAAGGAAGAAGAACGAGTCCATCAAGAAGACAAACGGACGTAGTCGAACGGTTCCTCACAAACGCGACGTTATCGGAACCAACCCGAAGAAGCAACACCGGAAAGGAGCAAACAATCATGGTAAACAACCACCACATAAGCATGGCACGATGCGCAAACAAGTATGATGCATGTCCGGTTTAATGAGGCATGGCATGGCAAAGTGCACAAACAAAACTACAAATTAAGTGGAGCTCAATATGCAACTCCGTTGCATATTGACGAAACACCACATTCAAGTTATTTAGTTCGATCTCGTTTATGCACTCAACAATATTAAATGTTGTTAAGCATGTCAAGAGGTGAAACATAACAAAACTATACCATCAAAACAATTTAAATGGGGCCGGATATAACAAACAATGCATCCGGTAAATCCCCATATGCATTAGTAATTTAATGTAAACAACAATTTTAAACATTCTTGATCTTGTTATCATGATGCGGATGACATTGCAAGTTTATATGCAAAATTTATGAAAAAGTTGACATCATAAGATATGAGGCATTTGTCATCGTGGCGGAAA
The DNA here is from genome assembly GCF_056163025.1 of Triticum urartu. Lineage (NCBI taxonomy): Eukaryota > Viridiplantae > Streptophyta > Magnoliopsida > Poales > Poaceae > Triticum > Triticum urartu. Next base: position 234,019,216 of record NC_141873.1, read on the forward strand.
GAAAGGGGTGCCACGGCAACGATACCGAAAATGGTGCCACAGCAATGTCCCAGTTCCGGTAACTCGATTGAGATACCGATGCAAAGGAGAAGTGTGCGGATGCGTGCAAAAGATGGTGGGGCACTCCCGGATACCGGGTGTCCCATGAGTCGATGATGGTGACAAGGCAAAAGAGGGGCAACGTGCACCGAAAATTCGAGCATGGAGCAAGCACGAGCAACTCATACATCACACATGCATTCGTTCACGGACGTCGTTCCGGCGGTTTTACCTTCAAAGCGTGCGTTATCGGAGGGGTTCGAGTTTGATGCGGTGTAGGGGAAGTAGACGTTCCGCGACGGTAGTCGAAGTAGTTGTTTTCGTTTCGTAGTTGTTCGGGGTCACGACCTGGAACTTGACGTCCACCGGGTCTTGCGGGTCGACGATCGTGGTTCACGTTCTGTAGCAGTTCGAGTCATCGATGGAGGAACTTGGCGGTCCATGTAGTCGAACTTGGCGCATCCGAACGGTACTTGGGATCTTTGGACATGCCGGACTCGGTTCTTGTGACGATAGTGGTACAAGGAACTTGTGTTCCGGTCGTGTAGTCGTACTCGAGGTGGTCTTGACGAAATCAAGTCCGACGGTGTACTTGGCATAATCCGAGTCGACAGTAGTTGTTCACGCCAATCTTGGTCGAACTTGGAGGGACCTCGGTAGTCGTTCCCGTTTGTCTTGGTACTTTTGGCGCCATCTTGGCCTAGGCGACGGTAGTGGTACTTCCATGTAGACAGCCGCAGAACTTGATGCATCATCCTACGTAGTTGTACTCGGTGTCCTCGGGGTATCGGCGGTAGTCGTACTCGAACCGGGGTCTCGCGGCGGGGCTTGAGGACGGGCGTGATGCGGGAGGAAAGCATGCGAGCAGGGGATCGCGGGTAGAAACAGGCGCTGCCGGCTGCCTTGTCACTTCCTCTAGGAGACGATCGAAGAAGGCAGCGGGACGGTTGAACGGGCAGCAAGGAGCGGTAGACCTCCGGATCTGGCCGGGCGAGCACGGTAGGGAAAAAGCATGGGGGCCCTGCGTGCGGCGGAGGTGCGGGAGAGGTCCGGCGGCACGGGACCTCGAGGGAACCGGGAGCAAGGCTCCTGTGGCAGCGAACGACTGCAGCAAGTTGTCAGGGTCGCGCGTAGCGTGACCTTCAGGAGTGAGGCAGGGGTTGCAGACGCGCAAGGAGAGGAGCCCTACAGGGTTGGAGGGTTCGATGCTCTGGGAGCAGGTCCATGGCGAGGACTCGAGGGAGAGGGGCGGTGCAAGGTGAGGAGAAGCGGATGGAGTCCGGGAGGAAGGCTGGCCATGGGTCGGGCGAGCGCCCATGCGAGAGGAGGGAGGAGCGGGGGCATCGCTAGGTGGAAGGAGGGGAAGGGAGATCGAGGAGAGACGAGCGGGACAGCAGCGCTCGCTGTCTCCTGGCGGCGTGAGGGAGATCGAGGGGAGACGAGGTCGAGGGAGATTCTGGCGGCGCGAGGGAAAAGGGACGAAGGAGGAGGGGATCGATCAGGATGGGGTCTCGCTCGGGCCTAGGGTTACCGGGGGCGCGGTTGGGCCTTGGAGGCCGGCCCAAAGGAGAGGAGGAGTCAGCTGGGCTTGCTGGATTGGGCTCTCCCTCTCCTCTCTTTCTTCTTTAAAAGAAAAGAAAAATAGCAAGAGAGAGGAAAAAGAAGGGGGGTTAGGGAAAAGAGTTTGAGCAGGAGGACAATTTTCCTAGACTCATAAAAATAAACATGACCATAGAAAAATAGAAGTTGCAAGATTGCAGGAATTAAATTCAAATTCATTTGAATATACTTCAAATGGTTTTGAATTGGGACTAGGTTCGGTGTGGCCAAAATGTTCGAGTTTTTGGTGGAGCTCCGGAATATGATGAAAGAATATATGGCAATGTTGGAGACCAAGAATTAAGATAACAACGGCATTGGGATATTTGCAAGTGTGTTTATGGGTGAATCCAAATTATTGGAATATTTAATATAGCTCCGTAATATCGGGAGGATATGTTATAAAGAGAATCACCACGTGAATTCCCTCGGTTTAAATGCATCGAAGATCCATACGGTTTATTTAGTTGAGTTAAGAAAAGAAATGACATGATGGCATGATGACATGATGCAAAGCTCACGATGCAAAGATGAATGCAACAGACAAAACAAATCACACAATGAAACCCGGAAACCCTAGAAGGCATCTGAAGCTCCGGACTCGGGGCATTACATCTGCTTCCTCAGAGTCTTCTACTCTCAAGAAGGCAAAGACTTTCACAAGCTCTTCTGAAAATCCAATAGATGATGTTCCTCTATCAAGCATGCCATCAAAGGAGATTGTTCCCTTTGGTGAAGATTATGAAATTCCAAATGATTCAGATGAAGAAGACCCTTCTGTTGCGTCGACAGAGCAGTTGGATGAATAAATTGAAGTGGAAAATATCACTTCAACTCCATTGGTATCATCGCCCATGCCTCAGTTCACGGCTGAAGAGGCAGTCGTTGAGGAAATTGATGAAGAAGATGAAGACGTGAATATTGGGTGCTCAACTCCTATTCTGAATGATGACTACTGGGAAAGTCATCACCCCAATTCACCACTGTTCACTCCTCTGCAACAAATTCCTCAGTCCCTGGTTCAGACCGAAGAAATTCACATGGGCTCTGAAGAACCTCAAGCTTCTCTTCTTACCATCCCTGAAGAGGTTCCAACCACTAGCGCCGATGTAAATGCTGCTGAAGAAATGGAGACCCAGGCTGCTACTGATGACATTGTAACTGAAATTCCTCAGCCTATGGACCCTGAGACTGTGGTTCAAGAGGTTGTGTAGATTTTGACTGATACTCCTCAGCCCAAGCCAAAGAATCCCTTCTCCAAGAAACAGAAGTTCAAAGCTAATGAGTTCTTCAATGAGCACATTTTCTTCATAGAATACAACCCCTATGACTCTACTCGTCTTAGACGCAAGCGCTTTTGGACAACAAGTCAGATGAATTTCTATTCTTCACTGCTATTTGATAAGGACAAGATCTTTGACCATGAGCACATTCCTCATGTGGATATGGAGTCGCTGCCCTGCTTCACCCCAGTCCTCAGTGTTCTTCATGAAGCTGGGCTGACTTCTGCACCGACATCTGTGACTGGAAGGAAGAGCTAATTCTTCAGTTCTATGCTACATTGCACATCACAGGCAACACTAAAGATGTGAATTCATGGGTGTTGGACTAGATGACTGAAAACACTCAATACAAAGAACCGGCCTCTGAATTGCTTCATGCCATCTCAGTTAGTCCTCCCCTTGAAGGTGCAAGTCTCATCTACCATGATGCTGAACTATCTGATCATTTCATGCAAGTGTTGATGAAGCCTCTGAAGACTGGCCAAGCCCCAAGAACCAAATTCCTCATGAAGGAATTGCTCTATGTGCCAAGGACAATTTATAGGATATTGACCAAGACACTCAGTCCAATCAAGGGCCACAACTCTAATGAAAAAGAGGTCGTTGGCATCATGAAGAATCTGCTTTTCAACATCATAGATGGTGTGCCTATCAACTACCATGATTTCTTCATGAGGACTTTGTCCAATGTCGCTCTATCACCATTTGAATTGAAGCCTTATGCTCCTTGGATCATGAGATTCACCAGATCAAGATCTTCAATCAATTAGAAGGCCGACTTTCAAAATCATCTCAGCTATTTGCCCCCAATTGAAGTCTTCAAACGACCTATTTCCTCATTGTAATGCCCCGAGACCGATGCACCAGGTGTTTTCCAGTTATTCGCCGACGTTGCCATGTCATTTGCTTGCGTGTTGCATTTCATCATGTCATCATGTGCATTGCATCATGTCATCATGCCATCATGTCTTTAATATTTCCAAACTCAACTAAATAAATTGCATGGATCTTCGATCCATTTAAACCGAGGGAATTCACATGGTGATTCTCTTTATAACATATCCTCCCAATATATTAGGGAGCTATATTAAATATCTCATTAATTTGGAATTCACCATAACACACTTGCAAAATATCCCAATGCCTTTGTTATCTTAATTCTTGGTCTCCAACCTTGCCATATATTCTTTCATCATATTCCGGAGCTCCACATAAAATCCGAACATTTTTGTACCTTCCTTTTACCAAGTCCTAGTTCAAACCCATTTGAATTAAATTCAAATGAGTGTGAATTTACATCTTTCAATCATGACCTTTTCTATTTTCTCGGAACAAGCATATTTTTGTGAGTCCGGGAAAATAATCCCATGCCTAAACTCTTTAACCTTTTCTTCACTCCTTTTTTATTTCTTTGCATTTATTTTTTCTGCTATGAAAAATAAGAGAAATGGGAAAGAGAGAGGTGTTCAGCCTACCTAGCCTCCTGGGCCTCCCAACCGTCCACGCCGGCCCACCTAGGCAAACCGCACCCAGGCCGGCCCAACCACCCCTAACCTAACCCGCACTCAATCCCCTCACCCTCTTCCTCTCGTCCTCCCACGCCGCCACCATCTCCCTTGCTCGTCCTGATCCCCATCTCCCTCTCTCCCTCTCGATCTCGCGCGCCTCCTCTGCAGCGCCAGCCCCCGACCGTGCCTCCTCCAGCCACCTCTCATGGCACTGTCACCCCGCATCCATGCCCACTAGGAAGACCGCGCCGCTCGTCCCCTTCGTTCAGGTCCGAGCTGCCGGAGCCCCTGCATCGGTCGCCTTGCCTCCTCGAGCACCCACGCCTGCTGCGTGCAAGACCACGACCAGCGATGCTCGCTCTTCGGTCCATCATCCCGCGCTGTCCCCGCCGCCATCATCCATCGGTGTCGCCATAGTTCCGCGCCAAGACCGCCCCTTGCCTGGATTCGTCAAGCACCGCCGCCTCCTGCTATTTTCCTTCCTCACCGGAGCCGCGTCAAGTCATGTCACTGCTCTGCTTCCTCGTCCACACCGGCCTTCCCTGTGCGCACCGTCACTTCCCTGCAAGCCCCGCCTGCCCCTGCCTCACTGGTGTCTAGCTCGCCGGAGCTTCGGTATTGCGCAGTTCGACCGTTCCTGCCCTCCTCGCGCTGGGTCCGGGAAGATTCGGCGAGTCCTCGCGCTGCTGACCCAAGCCCCTTCCTGCTCCACGGCCATCACACCGCCTATGACCCGTGCTTCTCCGTGGCTTCGTGTTCGACAGTCAAGACCGGCAAGACCGCAGGCGCCCGAATGACTACAAAGTTTTGCGTCAGGTACCTCTACCGCCGTCTTCGGAATCCCATGAACACCAAGTACCTCGATGCCCGACGCCAAGAACAACTGCCGACGCCTAAGACCCATGAACCAAAAATGTCAAGTTTGACAACCGTTGACATGCACTTCGCCAAGTACCACCTACGAAGCACCGATACGGCCACACCGATACGGTGATACGAGTACGGCGATACGGGATACGACAATTTTCAGAAACATCAATACGGCGATACGGTAAGTATATAAAATAATTAATAAAATAAATGTAATAAAGACAAACATATAATAGAAGGTGCAAGATGAGATCAAAATACTGCCCATTGGTTGCATCCATGGCTCTTTTCAAGTCATGCAAATTACATACATGCGTTTCCCTCTCTAGTAGTAGACATAGCTCATAAAGATAAATCGAGGTATATATATATATGTGCAAGTCTGCTTCCGCAACTGAACTAAGTTCAAAGGATTAGCCAAGTTAGTGTTTTTTAATCTAACAAGAAAACACAGGCAGATGCACCACGACACCAGCCAGCAGCCAAGCATAGAGACAAGCAACCAAGTTCGTATGCCATGGAATCATACCTCATTGTTGCTGGCGACGGGCGGCTGTGGCGGAGAAGGCTCGATTCACTCCAGACGGCAGCAAGGCAAGTTGGCAGGTTGGACGGGCGATTGCAGGCGACGGCGATGGCGGCTGCCGCAGCGAGCCACTCAAGGCGGCGGCGGCGCGCTCCCTGCAGTTGCCAAGATCCAATCCTTCTTTTATCGAAACTGAGAGGACAGAGGTTAGGCTTGTGGGCTCCTATTGGGCTCAGGTCTGTTTGCGTCGTGCTCGCCGTATCGTCGCTGTGTCCACAGCGTGTCGCCGCCGTATCGTGTTTATTTTTTTTATTTTTTAAATCAAAAATCGGGATACCTCTGTGATACGCATATCGGAGCCGTATCAGGCGTATCGGAGTATCGGCCACGTGCGGTACGCCGATACAGCCGATCTTGACGTATCGGTGCTTCGTAGAGTACCACGCCGTCTTTGGAAGAACCGTGAACATCAAGTTCTCTGCCACGAACGGTTACAGTGTTGTGGATCTGGCAAGTACCCTCTCCGGATCACCAAGTTCGACTACCGATGACATATATCACAATCGTCGCCTCCGGAAACCTCGGATGCGTCAAGTACCTCTCTAAAACGAATGTGTTCCACTACTTCCACGACTACCGTGAATGACTACTTCCACTACATCGCGAGAACGTCTACTTCCACTATGAACTCGACCCGTTCCGAAAATGCACGCTTCAAAGGTATAACATCGAGACGACCGCCGGGGACGAATGTTGTATGTTGTTTAGATGTTGTATCCGCCCGTGAACGTTAGTTGATCCCTCACCTGACACCGCCGTCAACTCGTGGGACACCCGGAATCTAGGATCACCCCACAATCCTTGCGTGACACGCATCCGCAGACTTGCTTCTTTTGCACCGGCATCTCAATCGAGTCACCGGAACCGGAATGTTTCTGTGGCATCGGTTTCGGATTCGTTGCCGTGGCACCCCTTTCGTTTCCACCACGATGACAAATGCTTCATAACATGCTCTTATCAACATTTTCATAAAAATTTCTTAAAACTTGCATATATCATCCGCATGATAACAACATTTAAAATGTTTAAAATTGTTATTGCATTAAATTGCTAATGCACATGAGGATTTACCGGAATTGTTGTTGATGTTTCCGGCCTCACTTAAAATTGCCTATAATGTGTAGTTTACTTTTGCCTCACCTCTTGCCATGTTTAACAACATTTAATATTGTTGGGTACATAAACGGGAGAGAACTAAATAAATGAAGGTGGTGTTTCGTCAATATGCAACTCGTTGCATATTGAGCTCCACTTAACTTGTAGTATTGCTTGTTGCACTTTGCCATGCCATGCATATTTAAACCGGACATGCATCATCCTTGGTTGTGCATCATGCCATGTTTATGCTTGTTGGTTTACTATGTTGCTTGCTTCTTTCCGGGTTGCTTCTCTCATTAGCTTCGGTTTCATTCCGGAGTTGTGAGGATCCGTTCGACTATGTCCATTTGTCTACTTCTTGGACTCGTTCTTCTTCCTTGCAAGATCTCAGGAAAGATGACCATACCCTCGAAATCACTTCTATCTTTGCTTGCTAGTTGTTCTCTCTATCTCTATGTCACGCTACCTAACTCTTGTTGTATCATGCCTCCCATATTGCCATGTCAAGCCTCTAACCCACCTTCCTAGCAAACCGTTGTTTGGCTATGTTACCGCTTTTTCTCAGCCCCTCTTATAGCGTTGCTAGTTGCAGATGAAGTTGAAGTTTGTTCCATGTTGGAACATGGATATGTTGGGATATCACATTATCTCTTATTTAATTTAATGCATCTATATACTTGGTAAAGGGTGGAAGGCTCGGCCTTATGCCTGGTGTTTTGTTCCACTCTTGCCGCCCTAGTTTCCGTCATACTGGTGTTATTTTCCTTGACTTTGCGTTCCTTACGCGGTTGGGTGTTATGGGAACCCCTTGACAATTCGCCTTGAATAAAACTCCTCCAGCAAGGCCCAATCTTGGTTTTAACATTTGCCACCTAAGCCTTTTCCCTTGGGTTCTGCAGACTCAAGGGTCATCTTTATTTTAAACCCCCGAGCCAGTGCTCCTCTGAGTGCTGGTCCAAACTAGAGCACCGTGCGGGACCATCCCTTGGCAACTTGGGTTATGTTGGTACATATACGCTTAGCTTATCCGGTGTGCCCTGCGAACAAGATATGTGCAGCTCCTATCATGATTTGTTGGCACAGTCGGGTGGTCTTGCTGGTCTTGTTTTACCATTGTTGAAATGTCTTGTAACCGGGATTCCGAGACTGATCGGGTCTTCCCGGGAGAAGGAATATCCTTCCTTGACCGTGAGAGCTTGTTATGGGCTAAGTTGGGACACCCTTGCAGGGTATAAACTTTTGAAAGCCGTGCCTGCGGTTATGTGGCAGATGGGAATTTATTAATATCCAGTTGTAGAGAACTTGTCACTTAATTAAAATGAATCAACCGCGTGTGTAGCCGTGATGGTCTCTTTCTGGCAGAGTCCGGGAAGTGAACACGGTCTTGTGTTATGTTTGAAAGTAAGTAGTCTCGGAATCACTTCTTGATCATTTCTAGCTTCTCGATCGTTGCGTTGCTTCTCTTCTCGCTCTTATTTGCGTATGTTAGCCACCATACTTGCTTAGTGCTTGCTGCAACTCTAGCTCATTACCCTGTCCTACCCATAAGCTTAAATAGTCTTGATCTCGCGGGTGTGAGATTGTTGAGTCCTCGTGACTCACTGATACATCTCCAACGTATCTATAATTTTTGATTGCTCCATGCTATTATATTATCTATTTTGGATGTTAATGGGCTTATTTTTATACTTTTATATTATTTTTGGGACTAACCAATTAACCGGAGGCCCAACCCAAATTGTTGTTTTTTTGCCTATTTTAGTGTTTCGTCGAAACGGAATATCAAGCGGAGTCCAAACGGAATGAAACCTTCGGGAGCGTTATTTTTGGAACAAACGTGATCCAGGAGACTTGGAGTGGACGTCAAGAAACAATCGAGGAGGCCACGAGGCACGGGGGCGCGCCCACCCCCCTGGGAGCGCCCTCCACCCTCATGGGCCCCTCGTTGCTCCACCGACCTACTTCTTCCTCCTATATATAACCATATACCCCGCAAACATCCAGGAGCACCATGAAACCCTATTTCCACCGACGCAACCTTATGTACCCAGGAGATCCCATCTTGGGGCCTTTTCTGAAGCTCCTCCGGAGGGGGCATTGATCACGGAGGGCCTCTACATCAACTCCATGGCCTCTCCGATGATGTGTGAGTAGTTTACTTCAGACCTTCGGGTCCATAGCTAGTATCTAGATGGCTTCTTCTCTCTCTTTTATCTCAATACAAAGTTCTCCTCGATTTTCTTGGAGACCTATTCGATGTAATCTTCTTTTGCGGTGTGTTTGTCGAGATTCGACGAATTGTGGGTTTATGATCAAGTCTATCTATGAACAATATTTGAATCTTCCCTGAATTCTTTTATGTATGATTGGTTTATCTTTGCAAGTCTCTTCGAATTATCAGTTTGGTTTGGCCTACTAGATTGATCTTTCTTGCAATGGGAGAAGTGCTTCGCTTTGGGTTCAATCTTGTGGTGCTCGATCCCAGTGACAGAAAGGGAAACAACACATATTGTATTGTTGCCATCGAGGATAAAAAGATGGGGTTTACATCATATTGCATGAGTTTATCCCTCTACATCATTTCATGTTGCTTAAGGCGTTACTCTGTTCTTATGAACTTAATACTCTAGATGCATGCTAGATAGTGGTCGATGTGTGGAGTAATAGTAGTAGATGCAGAATCGTTTCGGTCTACTTGTCACGGACGTGATGCTTATATAGATGATCATGCCTAGATATTCTCATAATTATTCGCTTTTCTATCAATCGCTCGACAGTAATTTGTTCACCCACCGTAATACTTATGCTATCTTGAGAGAAGCCACTAGTGAAACCTATGGCCCCCGGGTCTATTCTCCATCATACAAGTTTCCCATCTACTTTATTTTGCAATCTTTTACTTTCAATCTGTATCATAAAAATACCAAAAATATTTTATCTTATTATTATTATTATCTCTATGAGATCTCACTCTTGCAAGTGGCCGTGAAGGGATTGACAACCCCTTTATCGCATTGGTTGCGAGGTTCTTATTTGTGTGTGTAGATATGAGGTGACTCGTGCATAGTCTCCTACTGGATTGATACCTTGGTTCTCAATAACTGAGGGAAATACTTACACTGATTTACTGCATCACCCTTTTCTCTTCAAGGGAAAACCAACGCAGTGCTCAAGAGGTAGCAAGAAGGATTTCTGGCACTGTTGCCGGGGAGATCTACGCCAAGTCAAGACATACCAAGTACCCATCACAACTCTTATCCTTCGCATTACATTATTTTCCATTTGCCTCTCGTTTTCCTCTCCCCCACTTCACCATTGCCATTTTATTCGCCCTCTTTTCTGTTCGCCTCTTTCCTGTTTTCTTTGATGTCTTACTTGGCTCGTTTGGTTGGCATAGTTGTTTATTTATTGCTAAACAGAGAACCTAAGATCTATGGATCCTCATCCGCTTGCTAATCTTTTTAAGAGATCCAATTATGATGAACCAATTGCTAGTGAGTTTTGTGCTCTAGATTATCTTTATGAAGTTCTCCTTGAAATTCGTGAATCTGAAAATTGTGATGAAGTACTTTATGGAGTGATTCACGATGGATCTTTGAATAGAAAGCATGATTGCAATGATGATAGTATAAATTCTATTAATGTCAATTGTGCTTATAATATGCAAAACCCTAAGCTTGGGGATGCTAGTTTTGCTATGTCTACTACTTGTTGCAATGATCATGATTGGGGTGATTCTTCTTATGATCTTGAAAATTTATTTAAGCTCCATGATGAATATGAGATTGATTATAATGTTTGCAATAATATTGAAAGTGGGTTTGGAGAGGTCATGACTTTAGTCAATGTTAATCCCACTATTTTGGAAGAGTGTCAACTTTGCATGCATGTGGATCGTGTTGAAAATATTTTATGTGATAGCTCTTTTGTTGAATTTGCTTATGATCCTACATGTAATTATTATGAGAGAGGAAAATATGGTGGTAGAAATTTTCATGTTACTAAATTACCTCTCGTTATGTTGAGATTGCTATTGTTTCTTTTCGCTTCCTTGCATATGCTAGTTTTTGCTTACCATGATAATTTGTTTGCCTATAAGATGCCTATGCATAGGAAGTATGTCAGACTTAGATGTGTTTGTCACGTGTTTTATGATGCTCTCTTTGTGCTCCAATTCTTGTCTTTCATGTGAGCATCGTTGAAATCTTATGCCTAGCTATAAGGCTTTAAAGAAAAGTGCTTGTTGGGAGACAACCAAATATTTTTCCTTGCTGTTATTCAATAAATAATTTATCTAGCCTCTGTTTTCGTTGTGTTTTTTGTGTTTAACTAGTGTTTGTGCCAAGTAGAACCGTTGGGAAGACTTGGGGAAAGTCTTTTTGATCTTGCTGTAAAAAACAGAAACTTTAGCGCTCACGAGAATTGCTGCCATTTTTATTGGAGAGTGCTATTTAGTTAATTCTTTTTGAATATGATTAATATATAAATTCCTCACGTCCAGCAATTTATTTTAGAATTTTTGGGGTTCGAGAAGTTTGCGTTAGTTACAGATTACTAAAGACTGTTGTGTTTTTGATAGATTCTGTTTTTCGTGTGTTGTTTGCTTATTTTGCTGAATCTATGGCTAGTAAAAGAGTTTATAAACCATAGAGAAGTTGGAATACAGTAGGTTTAACACAAATATAAAAAAGAATGAGTTCATTACAGTACCTTGAAGTGGTGTTTTGTTTTCTTTCGCTAACGGAGCTCACGAGATTTTCTTGTTAAGTTTTGTGTTGTGAAGTTTTCAAGTTTTGGGTAAAGATTTGATGGATTACGAAACAAGGAGTGGCAAGAGCCTAAGCTTGGGGATTCCCATGGCACACCAAGTAAAATACAAGGACACCAAAAATCCTAAGCTTGGGGATGCCCCGGAAGGCATCCCCTCTTTTGTCTTCGTTCATCGGTAACTTTACTTGGAGCTATATTTTTGTTCGCCACATGATATGTGTTTTGCTTGGAGTGTCTTGTATGATTTGAGTCTTTTCTTTTTAGTTTACCACAATCATCCTTGCTGTACACACCTTTTGAGAGAGACACACATGAATTGGAATTTATTAGAATACTCTATGTGCTTCACTTATATCTTTTGAGCTATATAGTTTTTGCTCTAGTGCTTCACTTATATCTTTTAGAGCACGGTGGTGGTTTTATTTTATAGAAATAATTGATCTCTCATGCTTCACTTATATTATTTTGAGAGTCCTTTAGAACAACATGGAAATTTTCTTTTAGGCATAATAAAAACTTTCATATAAGTGCATTGAATACTAAGAGAAGTTTGATACTTGATGATTGTTTTGAGATATGGAGATGGTGATATTAGAGTCATGCTAGTTGAGTAGTTGTGAATTTGAGAAATACTTGTGTTGAAGTTTGTGATTCCTGTAGCATGCACGTATGGTGAACCGTTATGTGATGAAGTCGGAGCATGATTTATTTATTGATTGCCTTCCTTATGAGTGGCGGTCGGGGACGAGCGATGGTCTTTTCCTACCAATCTATCCCCCTAAGAGCATGCACGTAGTAGTTTGTTTCGATAACTAATAGATTTTTGTAATAAGTATGTGAGTTCTTTATGAATAATGTTGAGTCCATGGATTATACGCACCCTCACCCTTCCACCATTGCTAGCCTCTCTAGTACCGCGCAACTTTCGCCGGTACCATAAACCCACCATATACCTTCCTCAAAACAGCCACCATACCTACCTATTATGGCATTTCCATAGCCATCCCGAGGTATATTGCCATGCAACTTTCCACCGTTCCATTTGTTATGACACGCTTCATCATTGTCATATTTCTTTGCATGATCATGTAGTTGACATCGCATTTGCGGCAAAGCCACCATTCATAATTCTTTCATACATGTCACTCTTGATTCATTGTATATCCCGGTACACTGCCGAAGCCATTCACATAGAGTCATATTTTGTTCTAAGTATTGAGTTGTAATTCTTGAGTTGTAAGTAAAAAGAAGTGTGATGATCATCATTATTAGAGCATTGTCCCAGTGAGCAAAGGATGATAGAGACTATGATTCCCCCACAAGTCGGGATGAGACTCCAGACGAAAAAGAGGTCAAAAAAAAGAAGGCCCCAAAAAATGTGAGAGAGAAAGAGAGAAGGGACAATGTTACTATCCTTTTTCCACACTTGTGCTTCAAAGTAGCACCATGATCTTCATGATAGAGAGTCTCCTATGTTGTCACTTTCATAAACTAGTGGGAATTTTACATTATAGAACTTGGCTTGTATATTCCACTGATGGGCTTCCTCAAATTGCCCTAGGTCTTCGTGAGCAAGCAAGTTGGATGCACACCCACTTAGTTTCTTTTCTTGAGCTTTCATACACTTATAGCTCTAGTGCATCTGTTTCATGGCAATCCCTACTCACTCACATTGATATCTCTTGATGGGCATCTCCATAGCCCGTTGATACGCCTAGTTGATGTGAGACTATCTTCTCCTTTTTGTCTTCTCCACAACCACCATTCTATTCCACCATAGTGCTATATCCATGGCTCACGCTCATATATTGCGTGAAGATTGAAAAAGTATGAGAACATCAAAAGTATGAAACAATTGCTTGGCTTGTCATCGGGGTTGTGCATGATTTAATATTTTGTGTGATGAAGATAGAGCATAGCCAGACTATATGATTTTGTAGGGATAACTTTCTTTGGCCATGTTATTTTGAGAAGACATAATTGCTTAGTTAGTATGCTTGAAGTATTATTATTTCTATGTCAATATTAAACTTTTATCTTGAATCTTTTGGATCTGAACATTCATGCCACAATAAAGAAAAATTACATTGGGAAATATGTTAGGAAGCATTCCACATCAAAAATTCTATTTTTATCATTTGCCTACTCAAGGACGAGCAGGAATTAAGCTTGGGGATGCTTGATACGTCTCCAACGTATCTATAATTTTTGATTGCTCCATGCTATTATATTATCTATTTTGGATGTTAATGGGTTTAACCGGAGGCCCAACCCAAATTGTTGTTTTTTTGCCTATTCTAGTGTTTCGCCGAAAAGGAATATCAAACGGAGTCCAAATGGAATGAAACCTTCGGGAGCGTTATTTTTGGAACAAACGTGATCCAGGAGACTTGGAGTGGACGTCAAGAAACAATCGAGGAGGCCACGAGGCAGGGGGCACCCCCCGGGCACGCACTCCACCCTCGTGGGCCCCTCGTTGCTCCACTGACCTACTTCTTCCTCCTATATATATATATCCATATACCCCGCAAACATCCAGGAGCACCACGAAACCTTATTTCCACCGCCGCAACCTTCTGTACCCAAGAGATCCCATCTTGGGCCCTTTTCCGGAGCTCCGTCGGAGGGGGCATTAATCATGGAGGGCCTCTACATTAACTCCATGGTCTCTCCGATGATGTGTGAGTAGTTTAATTCAGACCTTCGGGTCCATAACTAGTAGCTAGATGGCTTCTTCTCTCTCTTTGGATCTCAATACAAAGTTCTCCTCAATTTTCTTGGAGATCTATTCGATGTAATCTTCTTTTGCGGTGTGTTTGTCGAGATCCAATGAATTGTGGGTTTATGACCAAGTCTATCTATGAACAATATTTGAATCTTCTCTGAATTCTTTTATGTATGATTAGTTTATCTTTGCAAGTCTCTTCGAATTATCAGTTTTGTTTGGCCTACTAGATTGATCTTTCTTGCAATGGGAGAAGTGCTTAGCTTTGGGTTCAATCTTGCGGTGCTCGATCCTAGTGACAGAAAGGGAAACAACACGTATTGTATCGTTGCCATCGAGGATAAAAAGATGGGGTTTACATCATATTGCATGAGTTTATCCCTCTACATCATGTCATCATGTCATCATAATGTGTTACTCTGTTCTTATGAACTTAATACTCTAGATGCATGCTGGATAGCGGTCGATGTGTGGAGTAATAGTAGTAGATGCAGAATCATTTCGGTCTACTTGTCACGGACGTGATGCCTATATACATGATCATGCCTAGATATTCTCATAATTATTCACTTTTCTATCAATTGCTTGACAGTAATTTGTTCACCCACCGTAATACTTATGCTATCTTGAGAGAAGCCACTAGTGACACCTATGGCCCCCGGGTCTATTATCAATCATACAAGTTTACCATCTACTTTATTTTGCAATCTTTTACTTTCAATCTATATCATAAAAATACCAAAAATATTTATCTTATTATTATTATCTCTATCAGATCTCACTCTTGCAAGTGGCCGTGAAGGGATTGACAACCCCTTTATCACGTTGGTTGTGAGGTTCTTATTTGTGTGTAGGTACGAGGTGACTCGCGCGTGGTCTCCTACTAGATTGATACCTTGGTTATCAAAAACTGAGGGAAATACTTACGCTACTTTACTGCATCACACTTTCCTCTTCAAGGGAAAACCAACGCATTGCTCAAGAGGCAGCACTCACAGATACTTCCAAACAGTTGCAGGTGCTGATGATACTAGTGAAGGTGACGCAGCCGAGCTCAAGTGGGAGCTCGATGAAGATCTTGTCGATGTTTTGTGTCTTTTCCGGTTGATCAGTAGTGGAGCCCAGTTGGGACGGCTGGGGATCTAGCATTTGGGGTTGTCTTATTTTATTTTGGTTCCGTAGTCGGACCTTGATTGTACTCTGGATGATGTATGTTTAACTTATTATTTGTGTGAAGTGGTGATTGTAAGCCAACTCTTTATCCCTTTCTTATTCAGTACATGGGATTGTGTGAAGATTACCCCACTTGTGACTAAACCACCATGCGGTTATGCCTCTAAGCCGTGCCTTGACACGTGGGAGATATAGCCGCATCGTGGGCGTTATAAGTTGGTAATCAGAGCCATCCCTGACTTAGTAGCCCCCTGCTTGATCGAATCGCTGATGTTGTTGAGTCTAGAACAAAATATTTTGAGTCTTAGGATTATATATATCGGATATTAGGATTATTTTTACTCCTCAGTCCCTTCGTCGCTCTAGTGAGGCCTCCTGATGTAGAAGTTTTGACTTATCTCTCCTCAAATTTCACAAATTTTTTTAGGATCACGCGTGTATCTTGGAATCATTCTGATAGTCTTGTGATGAGAACATTGTTCTTGGTGCCCCCTGACATTTAGGGGTTGTGGCAGTGTCCCGGGGAGTTGAGCACCGAGGTGTTGTAGTCACAATTTTATCGTTGCAGTTCTGGAATACCTGAGTTCGCCGACATCGAAAATCTTTTTTATGCAGTTGTTGGTGAGATAACCTTGACGCACCCAGTACTGGGGCGGGAGTTCGGGAGTATTGCCATAACTCGTATAACGGATGCTTTTCGAAGCTTGAGGTACATGATTTGCGAAGGTTTCTTGGTTATGTGTGAAGGATGGATACAACTGGATGTAGGGATTGTTAGTTTGGGTGAGATATTATGCTTCCCCTGTATCCCCAACACATGATTGCATAACCAGAAAGTTTCGGGAGTTTATAAGTGGGAATTCAAGTATCACGTAGGATATCTTTCCAACAGACACATGATACGATATGGGATCTATCATATGTTTGTTTCCGGCTTATTTTGCAAGCCAAATCCTTTGTTTTGTTTTGAGTTGTGGTATTCGAGTTGCTTCAATGTCAAGTGTTGATTCCATACCTTTCCTAAGCGGTGTTCTCATATTTCTATGTGAATACTAATCCTTCATGATAATCGAGATTGTCATGCCAATTCTTTTCAACATTCGTAAGATCACCCCTGAGTTTTCAACATTCATAAGATCACCCCTCAGTTTTTTCCCAACGGTGTTCGTTTCTTTCGTTCCAAGTTGTCTTTGTTTTTCCCGCCCTCCCACCCTTTTTCTTCAAGGACTCAGACTTCTTAATCAAGTATCCTTTTTATTGATGTGAAGTCTCGTCATTATTTTGCTTCAATGTTCTTACCCGGTGGTTCTCATGAAGATGCTATACAACTCTATCATTCTTCATTCTCTGTTCTTCCCTGGAGGGCTAAATTCAAGCTTCGGTGTGGATTATATCTCTTCCTTTCGTTTCACATGTTTTCCAATGTTGGAATGTCTTATCCAAGGCTCTCTTATTTATTTATCTCTCTATATTCATATCCAGAGTGCTGAACATATCTTAGAAGATTCGTGTTTCCATTCTTAATCCATTCAAGTTATTTCGAGGTTGTTATCTCATTCATGCCATTTAATCGAACCACTGCAATCTATCTTTTAAAATCACTTCAACGGTGTATCTTTGAGTGGGCCCTAACCCACAGGTCTTTTCCCAGGATCTTTCATGACTCTTCTAATTTTTCGGAGTTATTCGCAAATTCTTTTCAAGGTGTGACGTTAGAATGAATTAGCATCAGTCATATGTCTTTCTCCAAGATCTTTCAAATTCTTTTCATTGTTGGCTCAACCTCTTCGTTTTTTATTCTCCCGGAGTGTATAAACAATTCATGGTGGTGTTTCTCGTTATTATTCTCAGCTTGGAAGACCGAAGAAGGGTTTCTCTTGAATCTTGGTCCGTTCTCTTGAAGATTCATGGTTCTAGATTCATGCCATCCTCATATTTGTTCCGATCGTGAGAAAATCTTTTCATACCTATCCGGAGAATTTCATGAGTTGTTTTTATTTCTTGATCTTCTAAAAGCCATCATTTCAGAAGTTTTCTTTGTTCTAAGTTTTCAGCTTCGTTCTCGAATTATGCTAAATTGATGTCACTTCATTCATTCTCCAATTCGTCTGGTGCATCGTTCAAGTATTCTCTAATCAACTTGTGATCTTGTTGTCGGTGTCAAAACCAGCGGATCTCGGGTAGGGGGTCCCAAACTGCTTCTTTGTCGTCTAAGGCGGATGGTAACAGGAGGCAGGGGACACAATGTTTACCCAGGTTCGGGCCCTCTCGATGGAGGTAATACCTTACGTACTGCTTGATTGATCTTGATGATATGAGTATTACAAGAGTTGATCTACCACGAGATCGTAGAGGCTAAACCCTAGAAGTTATCCTATGATTATGATTGTTGTTGTCCTACGGACTAAACCCTCCGGTTTATATAGACACTGGAGGGGGCTAGGGTTACATAGAGTCGGTTACAAGGGAGGAGATCTACATATCCGAATTGCCAAGCTTGTCTTCCACGCAAAGGAGAGTCCCACCCGGACACGGGACGACTTCTTCAATCTTGTATCTTCATAGTCCAACAGTCCGGCCGAAGAATATAGTCCGGCTGTCCGAGGACCCCTTAATCCAGGACTCCCTGAGTAGCCCCTGAACCTGGCTTCAATGACGATGAGTTCGGCATGCAGATTGTCTTCGGCATTGCAAGGCGGGTTCCTCCTCCGAATACTCCACAGAAGATTTTTGAACACAAGGATCGTGTCCGGCTCTGCAAAACAAATTCCACATACCACCGTAGAGAGTATAATATTTCCACAAATCTGTTGACAACTTTTCATAACATGACATCACGCCATGGCTCGGTCATTATTCGAACCGTTTTTCTCAACCAGCTACTACACATATTGCGAGGCGGTTTTCGTGGCACGTCTTGTCGAAGCAGAGATCGTGTCCCCTTATCACGGGATTCTCATCAATACGGGTGTGGGTAACCCAACCGCGCCATCTATTATGGTGCTTGGGGAATAAGCGAGTTTACCAGGCAAGTGGGGAGGCACATAGTTTCTTCCGCCTTTATAAAGGGACAAGGACTCCTCCTTTTCACCCATGCCTTCTTCTTCCCCGATCCATTCCCCCTCGTCCGAGCTCCAGCGCCCGAGAATTCGTCTTCTCTGCCCACAAAGGCCTTCCAAAAATGTCCGGATCCGGAGCAGGAGGCAAGTGGATGGCCTCTACCGTCCAGGAGAAGCATATCAAAAAGCTTCGGGAGGCCGGGTATCTGGCCAAAAAAATTGTCCACCATCTCCCGACGGCGGGACAGATTGTTCCCACTCCGGAACCCCAAGAGAGGCTTGTATTCCTCCCTCACTTGGTCCGCGGGCTAGGTTTTCCCCTTCACTCGTTCGTCCGCAGCATCATGTATTATTACGGGATCGATTTTCATGATCTATCCCCCAATTCCTTCCTCAACATCTCGACATTCATCGTCGTGTGCGAGGCTTTTCTATGCATCTCTCCACACTTTGGCTTATGGCTGGAGACCTTTAATGTGAAGCCCAACGTGGTGAGCGGCGAGCACGCCGAGTGCGGGGGCGCCATGGTGAGCAAGATGCCCAATGTCACATGGCCAACAGGTGCCTTTAATGATTCCGTCAAAGAGTGGCAATAGTAGTGGTTTTACATCACTGAGCCGCGCGGCACGGAATGGGCCGCTGCTCCAGAGTTCCGATCCGGAGCCCCTCTGCGGCTTACGTCCTGGCCCAAGAAGGGCCTGAACTAGTCTTCGTCCAACGAACTGTCTATGCTCTAGACGCGCGTTAAAGATATGGAAGACAAGAAAATCGAACTTGTCAATGTAGTCCAGGTGATGTTAGTTCGCCGGATCCTGCCTTGTCAGCACCGGACTTGCAATCTCTGGGAATTCGATCCAACCAAGCACCAGACCCTGCGAAAGCTCTTTGGCTCCTCGCACGAAGACATCTGGAAGGTGCTTTTCAAGTCCGGCAAATCATGGCCGGACTCGATCGAGGACCACGGGTATCAATTGTCCCGCCCTGCAAGCTCGGTAAGTTTTTATGCGTTTCCCCACATAACCCAGGGGAAATGCTCAATGTGTTTTTCTCAACTCCCCTAGGGCTGGACGAAGAAGGAAGGACAGATCCACTTTCAGGCCCCGTTACCCGAAGAACCGGCCGGCCCACTTCTGACGAAGATGCTGGTCCTAGCGCCGTACAAGGCGCCGAAGAAGAAGACTGAGAAGGAGGCCAAAAAGACCCGGGGCGGCCTTCGTTGCCGCGGCACTTCAGACACAATATCCGAAGGCTCCAACGTTCGTTATGCCTCCGAAGAGGACGGGGAGGAGGAGGAAGATGAATCCCCAGTAGGGGGAAGAAAGAAGAGGGCGGCCTCCATACACTTGGAGGCCGAGTCGCCTAAAAGGGGAAAAGCTCCTCTTCCGGAAGAGTCCACTGCCGTCGCCGACGGCAGCCCAACGTGGGATCCCAGGGCCCAGCCCCTGGTGAATTCGTGAGTATAAGATCCGAACACGCTTATGCGTCCAGACTCATCATGGCATAATATTTTAACCTAAGCTATGTTTTCTGTAGTCCGGCGAAGTCCCGCACCGAACGATCCTCATCAGAGGATTCGCTGAGCTCGGATGCTGTAGAGAGCGGGACGCCCCCGAAGGCCCCTTCCCCCAAATATGTGCATAACAATGAGGCTTCATCCCAGAGGGACCCTGGCCAAGGAGGGGGGAAGAGATCATGAAAGCTGCGCCTGGAGGCCAAACTTCAGGGGCCAGAGACATGGGGGAGAAGATTCCCATGGAAGTCGACGGCGGGAGCCATCTTGAATTCGGCTCCCAGCCGGACGCAATTCCGGAGACCAATATGGCTCCAGAACCAAGCAGGCGGCCTCCCTTGGCTAGAGGGGGCGTGCCTGATCCACCGGCAATCTCTGTCCAGCCAGAGGTGCCAGATGTTTTGCTGGCGGCGCTGAAGAGCGCCTCCATCGTCGATGAACACCGTGCCCTGGTGGGTGCGGTGATTAAGGAGATTCAGTCTGCTAAGAGTGGACTGAATGAAGCCTGTATCAGCCTTATAAGAGGCTTTGGGGTATGTTTTATGAGGTTTCGAAGAGTGTCATAGTATGGATAGTAGCCCCTGATACACTGTTCGGTGAAGAAAGTACCGGACAAAGGATCAATTTTATTTTCGCACGAAGACTCACTTGATGACATATGTCTCTCTTCTTTTATAAGTAGGCATCTGCAGCGGCTACTGCTTCTCATGCTGCGGAGGTCTCTGGACTGAATAAAAGTCTCGAGCGGGCCGAAGAAGAACTTGGCCAGTTGAAAATGCAGTTGGAGGATAAACAAGGTATGCGCAAGCCTTGTTCGCGATCAGTGCGAACAAATTCTCAGTATGATAACATATGTTTCATTATTTGCGCCAGGGGCGATGACCGAAGTCGAGGCTCTGAGGAGGGCTATTGCCGAGGCCGAGGAAAAGGCAGCCACAGAGCAGGCTCTTCGTGAGAAGCATGAGGCCAGGGTTATTGAAGCTGAGCAGGAGCTTCAAGAGTCCGTGAAGAAATGTGAGACCTTGGAGCTGAGTTTAACGGAGAAAGAATCCGAACTCGCCAGGGCTCATCAGGCCGTGCGCGATGCCCAGGGGGAAACCCAAGGCGCCCTGCAGGAGATCCAAGAGGCGAGGACAATCGCGGCGGGTAAGGCTTTTTTCCATGTAAAGCAAGTATTTGAGGAGAAAATCATGTATCTAATTTTGAGTTCGGATTTCTCCAGGGGTATTTGTGGAACTTCCCCGCAGCATATCGGATGCCGCCGAATTCTAGCGAGCTGAAGAAGGGAACACTGCGGATAAGCTCTTCTGGTCGCAGTATTTGGCACCAAATTATCCGGTGCCTTTTCCCGACCAACTAAAACATCTGATCGAACTGCATATGGCGGCCGAACTAGCCATGAGGGATTTGATTATCCGGCTATGGCCTGCCGAGCCGATTTCAGGAAGCTACTTTGGGCTCGTGAAGCGGCTTGTGAGTGTCTGCCCTCGACTTGACATCATCAAGCGGTCGGTCTATATAGAGGGTGCGCGAATGGCCTTCGCCCGTGCAAAGGTGCACTGGGGGAAGATGGATGCTGAAAAGCTGATGACCGAGGGACCGCCAGAGGGGAAGGAGCACCGCAAGCCCGAATTATATTATGAAAGTGTCCTAAAAGGATCCTGCCTAGCGGCGGAGCAATGCACCAAGGATATTATATTTCCATGAATACAATCATGTTGTCCTTTGTAATGTTGAACAAGGTCATTTCTATTATTTATTGCTTGTTATATAAAAGTTTATCCTCCTGTGTGGCCGTTTTATAAATTAAACCTGAGAGTTGGCCAGTCGTCGGCTTCTGCCCCCACGTAGGAAGTACGGGGGTGTTCGGGATAAACCTGGTCACTCTGTATCTCAATTTTGGGTCCTTTGAAGGAGGTGTTCAGCACAACGAACCAGGCAATAAGACTATAGGGCTTTATCACTCTCACTTAGCCATAGGAGCTTTATAAAAGGAAGGTAGGCGCAACCCTTGGTGTTCGGAAGACCGTATGAGGGGCTATATAGGCACCCGATCGGAAGAAAATCCGATCCATCGCATGCTCATTGGTTATGGCATTATGCGGGAGAAATCCTTAAAGATTTTACAGCCTCTCCAACAGCTGACCAGCTCTCGCCGTATCATGACAGTCAGTTTTCGGCTTTCTCTACTGAGGTGCTCGTCCGGAAGAACTGGGACACAATCGCAGTAGTTCTCCCTGTGCCGCCTTAGCCGATATAGCGAAACGTAAGGCAGCAAAACATGGGAGCCAGGCAAACCCAACATTTGACCCAAGACATGACTCGGAGCTGATGCATATAATGCTATAAGTTCGGGGTGCCGAACTTCCATGAAGGTGTTCAGACTTTATTGCCGTATTATGGGTAGAGCGAAGCCCCTGGCATATTTAAAGCATATCGCGGTGTACGGATGCCGCTTGATAAAAGAATTTCAATAAGAAATAACAGGAAATAAGCATTATATAAGTCCACATGTTGTATTTGAATAGTACGTCGATGTGTGTGAGTACATGTAATGTGGTAAAAAAGAAATGTGACTATGGAACCTGCTGAGACCAGGGGGAAGAAGCTATGTGCAGATCCGGAGTATAGTCAGATGGTCATCGCGGGGAATATCTAAGGATTCCCTTGCGCGTTCGAGCTGCTTCCATATCGCTAGTCCTGGTCTGTGCAAAGTTAAACCTGCAAACAAAATGTAAGAAATGCTTGTGTGCCGCAGAGCGGTTGAGCCGCGGTATGTGGCATGTCCTGGCTTTCGCCGAAGTGTTTAATTGAGCTCTGGACGAGCCGGGCTATCCTGCCACGAAATATTTCGAAGTCCTTTGGCGGTGTCTGGGAGTGTAGGTGCCGTTTACCACGTTCACCATTTGGATTTGCGGGGGAAATTTCTTTTGCCCTCCTATACTCGGTGATCTGGGCTCCTCATCGCCATCGTCGCTTTGAGACCCCTTATCTTTGTTTTTGGCACCTGACCTGCCGGCTTGTTTGAAGACCCAGCATTCTCTGTTGGTATGATTGGCTGGTGTTCCTGGGGTGCCATGAATTTGGCATGGGCAGTCGAGTATGCTGTCCAGACTGGACGACCCCGAATTGTCATTTGTGAGTGGCCCGTTCCGCTGACTGGATGTAGAGCCCTTAAATCCGGCATTGACTGCCGTATCTTCAGCGTTTCCACCATTTTTTCGGCACTTGTGTTTGTTGCGTCGGGATTTGCCATTGCTATCTCTGGCTTCTGATGTGCCAGGGTTGCTTGCTGTGTTGTTGCTACGGTCCAACCAGCTATCTTCGCCCGCGCAAAAGCGGGACATGAGTGTCATGAGGGCTGCCATGGATTTTGGCTTCTCTTGGCCGAGATGTCGGGCGAGCCACTCGTCATGGATGTTATGTTCAAAGGCCACTAGGGCTTCGGCATCCGGACAGTCGACAATTTGGTTCTTTTTAGTTAGGAACCGAGTCCAGAATTTCCTGGCTAACTCCCCGGGCTGCTGTTTTATGTGACTTAAATCGTCAGCATCCGGTGGCCGCACATAAGTGCCCTGGAAGTTGTCCAGGAATGCGTCTGCCAGGTTCTCCCAGCTTCCGATGGAGTTTTCTGGAAAGCTATTCAGCCAATGCCGAGCCGGCCCTTTGAGCTTTAGTAGGAGATACTTGATGGCGTGTAGATCATCCCCGCGGGCCATGTGAATGTGGAGGAAGAAATCCTCTATCCATACCGCGGGGTCTGTGGTGCCGCATATGATTCAGTGTTTACAGGTTTAAACCTTCTAGGAATTCATGATTCATTACTTCATCAGTGAAGCATAGGGGGTGTGCAGCGCCTCTGTGCCGGGCTATATCACGACGCAGTTCATAGGAGTCTTGTATGTTCTGTTCGGCCCGGCTGGATTTGCTTTTAGTATATCCAGCGTGATGGTTGTCGTTGCGCGTTGGGGCGCACCCCCGTGATCCGTAGATCGATCTTTTACGTCCCGATTTGTTTTCCAATACTTCTCGCAGGTCCTGTGTGTTACCCCGGGCCTTGGTATTTTTGTTTGACTGGCGACGGGGTGCGGTCTAGACTTCGGGCTGATATGCCGCTTTGTCTCGGCCATGAGGTGGCCGGTCAGCCGCATCATACGCTGGTGGTGTAGGCTTTAATGCTTCCTCCTCGAGTTGGGGTAGCAACCTGCGCTTTGGGTAACTTTTGGTTGGGCGCTTGAGTCAGTATTCCTCGGCTGTCAGTACCTCAGTCCATCTGTCCTCTAGCAAATCTTGATCATCTTGAAGCTGCTGTTGCTTTTTCTTCAGGCCTTTTGCTGTGGCTATAAGCCAGCGCTTGAAGCGCTCCTGTTCAACGGGATCCTCAGGCACGATAAATTCTTCATCACCGAGGCACACCTCATCATTGGAGAGGGGCATGTAATTGTCATCCTCTGATTCTCTGTCTGCCGCCTGTTCCTTGGGGCTAGCTTGCCCATCCTCCTGCTCAAAGTCTGGCTGGAGGGGATTGTCTTCGTCTTCGGCACTGTCCGCAGCGCTATTGTCTCTTGTGCCAGTATCGCTGCTTTTGCTATGGCGGGGCTTAGAGCGGCGCCGATGACGCCGGTGCTTAAATTGCTTCTCGAGGGGATTATCCTTCGTTGCCTTCGGTTTCTTTGGGTGTGTCCACCATGTATATATCATATGATGAGGTGGCTATCCAGCGCCCTGTGGGCGGTGGTTCCTGTTCTTCTCCTGCATCGTCGTCCATACCGTTGATGTCTTCGGAGCCGAAATCAAGCATGTCGGTTAAGTCGTCGACAGTGGCTATTAAGTGGGTGGCGGGTGGGTAATGAATTTCTTTGTCATCCGCTTCCCACTCAAGCCAGACATAGTTCGGCCAAGGGTCTCCTGACAAGGAGAGAGACCTCAGTGAATTTAGTACGTCGCCCAAGAGCGAGTGCTGAAAGATATCCGCAGAGGTAAACTCCATGATCGGTGCCCAATCAGATTTGATAGGCACGGACGTAGGCGGTTCAGTGCCTGTGGCCGGGGACAAATCCAAGGGTCTGGCAACACAGGTCTCATAGGGTGTGAAGTCAGTATTCGGCTCTATCGCCGCTGGGTGTGCGGCCTCCATGGAGGGGTCCATCCGCCAGTCCTCGGACGGCACGAGCTGCTTCGGATTGAGGGCCGGAGTAGCCAAAGGTGTAATCTCCCGAACACCGTCCGGCGGCAGAGCTAAGTCATGCTCGTCGTGACTGTGAGGCGCACCTGACACGGGCTCGAATCCGTCGAAGATCAAGTCTCCGCGGATGTCGGCAGTGTAGTTTAAGTTTCCAAACCTGACCTGACGGCCAGGGGCGTAGCTCTCGATCTGCTCCAGATGGCCAAGCGAGTTGGCCCGCAGTACGAAGCCGCCGAATACGAAGATCTGTCCGGGGAGAAAAACCTCATCCTGGACCGCATCGTTGCCGATGATTGAAGGAGCCATCAAGCCTTACGGTGACGACACAGTGGAACTCTCAATGAAAGCACCAATGTCGGTGTCAAAACCGGCAGATCTCGGGTAGGGGGTCCCGAACTATGCGTCTAAGGCGGATGGTAACAGGAGGTAGGGGACACAATGTTTACCCAGGTTCAGGCCCTCTCGATGGAGGTAATACCCTACGTCCTGCTTGATTGATCTTGATGATATGAGTATTACAAGAGTTGATCTACCACGAGATCATAGAGGCTAAACCCTAGAAGCTAGCCTATGATTATGATTGTTGTTGTCCTACGGACTAAACCCTCCAGTTTATATAGACACCAGAGGGGGCTAGGGTTACACAGAGTCGGTTACAAGGGAGGAGATCTACATATCCGAATTGCCAAGCTTGCCTTCCACGCAAAGGAGAGTCCCACCCAGACATGGGATGAAGTCTTCAATCTTGTATCTTCATAGTCCAACAGTCCGGCCGAAGAATATAGTCCGGCTGTCCAAGGACCCCCTAGTCCAGGACTTCCTCACTCATCGTTCCCTTATATAATCTTCGTGCGTTTGTAATGCTTTCCGGAGAGTCATTCTCTTTTCATCATTCGTTTCAATCCTTATGGTGGTTCATTGAGGACCTTCCCAAGTTTGCGCTATATATCTCCTCAATCCTTTTCATGAGGAATAAGTTGCACGCCAAATCCGTTTGTCGTCAATTAAATTTGATGAGGATAAGCATAACGTAATTCTTATTGTCATTTGTCATGGTCAAGCAATTCCTTCCTTCAGAGATTGTTCATGATGAATAATTTCTCGGTTCTAAGTTGTTCGTCTTTTGTTTTCTGGAGTTCCAAGTTTCCAAGGCCATCTCGCCAGAACCTCCATCTAAATCTCTACAAGGCTTTAATCTTATTCTTTTCATCCTTCAATTCTATCTCATCATCGTTTTGTTACTAGAGTTCTTAATGATGGTTCATCAAGGATTTCATTCATTCTTCAAGTGTTCTTCAAGATTCTTTTTGGGACGTGCTCAAGTATTCTTCATCTTGCATTCGAAGTGCAATTCTTTTTATCTTATGTTTTGAGGTGGTGTTATGTCATTCTTGATAATTTCTCGTGTTTCATGATTCATAAGTTGTAAAGAATGAGATATTTTAAAACCACCATTTTCTCCTCGTTCAGGAGATATTTGCAACCCATAAATCTCTTAGTTGGAGTTTTCTTGGTATAGATTACACATAAAGCCTTCCATTGGGAATGTTGCTAATTGTGTTGCTTATCTATGATCCAAGTTTTCGCCTTCTCACCTCGGTGTAAGAAGCTTTCTCTCTTTTGTGGCTCTCAATCAAACCAATTGTTTCCGTTAGTGGCCGGTTGTCACCTCATAAATTTGAGATGTTTTCCATAAGTCCACAACAAGCTTGTGCTTTTCGTTGTTGATGTCCCAACAACTCCGTTCAATCCTTCTTTTTAAATAGGCTCTTTCAAATTCAATTGTGGTACAAGTTGTTGTTCTCTTCTCCGTTCTCTTAATTCCACTCTTTCATTTGTCCCGAAGGCATTGTGTTATTGCTCTCGTCAAATACCATCCCATCTTATCAAGTTCATATTGTATTCCTTCCTCCTAATTTTAGTCGGAGTGCTACCCAAATTCCTTCGTCCGTATTCCTTTTCTATCTCATTTTAGCCAGAGTGGTTTCGAATTCTGTCCTGTTCCTTGAGCTCTTGATTCATGTCTTTGAAACCTTCAAGGTTCTCCTCGTGTTCATTTTCCCTCTTTTTACCGGAGTGCTTTCAATTTCGTTCATCCTCATGGTGCATTCTTTCAAGTTCCAATCTCAAGGTTCTTTGGTTTCACTCGTTTGTCAAAGAAGCAACTTAGTTTTACCTCTTCTCTTCCTCTTTCCTTTCTCTCCGGTGCCATCCTAGATCTCGGGACAAGATCCTCTTGTAGTGGTCGAGTGTTGTAACGCCCCGAGACCGATGTGCCAGGTGTTCTCCAGTTATTCGCCGACGTTGCCATGTCATTTGCTTGCGTGTTGCATTTCATCATGTCATCATGTGCATTGCATCATGTCATCATGCCATCATGTCTTTAATCTTTCCAAACTCAACTAAATAAATTGAATGGATCTTCGATCCATTTAAACCAAGGGAATTCACATGGTGATTCTCTTTATAACAGATCCTCCCGATATATTAGGGAGCTATATTAAATATTTCATTAATTTGGAATTCACCATAACACACTTGCAAAATATCCCAATGCCTTTGTTATCTTAATTCTTGGTCTCCAACCTTGCCATATATTCTTTCATCATATTCCGGAGCTCCACCAAAAATCCGAACATTTTTGGACCTTCCTTTTACCAAGTCCTAGTTTAGACCCATTTGAATTAAATTCAAATGAGTTTGAATTTACATCTTTCCATCATGACCGTTTCTATTTTCTCGGAACAAGCATATTTTTGTGAGTCCCGGAAAATAATCCCATGCCCAAACTCTTTAACCTTTTCTTCACTCCTTTTTTTATTTCTTTGCATTTATTTTTTCATGCCCAAACTCCCATGCCCATATTTTTGTAAGACTAGGGGGCGGTGAGGCCTGCGCGGCAGCACAGCCAGCCACGGGAGGCAGGAGCAGGCGGTCCCGCCGGTGCTGGATTTAGCGGCTGGAGCAAGAAGATCAGAGATTGAAGAAACATGACGGTCATTGGATTGACATCCAACGGTTACGTCTGCTAGAATTGTTTGTTGTCGTATATAATAAGTAAAAAATCTTGCATACACGTCAACTTAATAGGCCCACAAGTCAGACCATTCCCTATTTTTTTAATAATTTATATATAGCTCATTGCAACTTCTTGTGCAATTTATTCCAGTTCGTTTTTTGTTGGCCAGGGCCAGGGTTAAAAACTTAAACGAAATTTCACATATTTCTATGGGTTCCAAACTATTTTTAATACCGAAATGTCGAGTCAGATTTAAAGTACTTTGAATATACTCCCTCCGTTCCTTTATGTTAGGTGCATTTTTTACTAAAATTTCACAATGTAAGGTGTATTTGTTGTAATCCCATATAATCCCTCGTTTACCCCTCCAACACCACATACATGGTAAGCTATCCCCGTGACGCTAAAATGAAGTGAATCACTCAATGCGTTTGTTGGAAAAAAGGGCCCATCATTAGTTAGGAAAATGTATCCCATGCAATCCCATTTTTTAGTATTTCCTCTTTGAGAGCGTACAAACCATCTTTCTCTACCTGGTCGAAGCCTTCTCTAGAGAACAGAAAACATCTGACAAATTAAAATACTCAACTGACGCCCTTTCTCTTCCACCATGGGTCCGTTCAAGGTAGAGGAAGATAGGTTCCACTCATTGCTGCATGTTTTCAGCCAAGAGGATGATCCGGCTATGGAACTGTTCAGTCAGGTGGAAGAAACAGATGAGTCGTTGGGCCTGTTTAGTGAGGTCCAAGACCATGGCCAGTGTCTCGCTGAGGACTCCTCGCCCGCGTTGTCGGATGTGAAGCTCGCCGACCAGATTTTCCATGATGCGTCCATGGCGGACATCGAGTATGTCTGACGTGCCAGGTTATTGCGCATACATGCTGCTCGATATCTGGTCTGCAAATTCTTCCAAGGGGGGAATCGCCACCTCTAACGAGGTCGTGAATTGTGCGGTGTCGGAACTGTATGCAACATCGGCCTCTTCAAGCATGCCATGTCAAGCAATGCTCGGCGCACTGACCTTTGGCGTATCTACGAAATACCCATCATGTCAAACAACATCACCGATTTTTGGTTAGTTGCACTTATACCTTTGCTCTTATCCATCATATTTGTACATGTATGACATGCCTTGTTCTAACTTTTAGTGCCACAGCTGGAGGCATCAATCAAGGGGAACACGAATATGATGAGGAGAACGATAAGAGCAACATGGTGAATGACAAGGCCATGAAGAATGATGAGGCCATGAAGAATGATGAGGTGGATAGCGATGATGAATCCATCGATTTAGAGTTTGAAGCATTGAAAGCTTCCAGAGCAAGTGAAGTGCACGTGGAACGATTTTATGCTCCAGATTCTATGCCGGAATCGGTACCCCCAGGAATGGAATCATATAGGGATTTTGTACTAACATCCTTGATGACATCGTATGATCCAAAGATGATGAAGGAATGACCACGTAATCAGTGATGCAAGTATTCTCTGCTTAGCACTAAACATTTGGTGTGATCTCATAAATTGTCATTGTGCCCAAAGTCATTTTTGTATTGCGTGAGTTTGTTTAGTGACATCATACATTAATAAAGGCATCAATGAAGTTCATTTTGTTGGTTACATTTACTTGCAACGTTCTACTCTCAAAACAGAAGATAAGTCGATGTCATGGAGTAATAAACATCACCAAACAAGAACAACGAGTTCTTTTAAGATTAGTCGATGGCATGGAGTAATAAGCATCAGAAAACAAAGATTTAAATGCTAGAAGTACAGTACGAGTATGTTTAAATTCAGTACTGTATAACTAATGAATTCGCTAAGATTATTAATGATAACAAGCAACGAGAAGTACATCAAGCATCTGGAAGGGCCTCAATAGCATCAATTACAACATCAGCATCACAGGGTACTACGTCCGGAAGCATTTCGAGTGCTGCCAGAAATGACTTCCTCATGTGTGGAACCTTGTACCAGTTACCTCCTTTCTACTTCAGTACCTCGCGCATGCATGACTGAAGGGTCAGAAAAATATTGTTGCTTCTCTCGGCCGGGTACGTGTCATAGGCTTTTTTCACCTTCGCAACAATATCAGCAATTTTACCGGGGGACATCTTATCAAAAAGAGCCTGAAGTGCCGCAAAGAACCCTAAGTCAAGAATGTTCAAATCAGGTGAGTTGGGCTGCTGACATGTAAGCCTAATATCCCATCCATCCGCCTGTGCCGCTGCACAACACACTGTCATTCACGGAAATATGGGTCTTTGCACTATCTTGCTGAATGTATATTATGCGTCCGCGTTCCAAAGCCGGCCACAAAGCCTTGATGGCAGGTAGAAGCTTGTTCACCATATAATCTCTAGTGACATCCTTTGTCACCAACGGCAAAACCTTGGTTACCTCTTCCCCCCTCTCTCTGTAAGGGCTACGCCTCTTTGCAAAGTCCTGATATGTGAACGGCCAAATTCCAATCTTGCCATCAAATGTCATGACACCATGATAATCATAACGAGGCCTTGCTACCGCTGCCAAGAACATCACTTTCTCAATAAATCCCTTGCTCTATGTGCTGCGATATGGTTCTTCTTCATCAGGTGCCAAGTAGTAGTTCTGAGTACCTTTAGTGCGGTAGAACCACTTCTCATGAATATGGATGACATTGTACATGCCTTTAAATGTGGGTTCTTCAGGCACACTTAGTTCATCCAACATGGATAAACAAAACTGAATCCGACCTAGCTTGTTGTCATCAGTCAGTGTGGATTTAATTGAATTTGTATGGCGCTTCAGTCTGCCCTCCTTCAACCTTCTCCATAATGTTGTCTTCGCCATTTGAAGCTCATTAGCAAGATCTTTAAGCGTAGTTCTTTTGCTCAAATCAATCTTTTTATAGCATCCGAATCAAATGGTATCTTCTTGCGGCCATAAGTTTTCACTCTTTTGTTTGCTCTCCATGAATACCACCAGCTCGCTTGCCTCTCAACCACATGTTTTGAACATTCTGGTAGTTAACTTGACAAAGTTCTGCCACCTCCTCAACCACCCCTTTGGTTTAGTATGCCTTGATTTGTCCGTTCTAAAAGGATGGCATAAATTTCTTGCTTTTGATTGTCTGGGTACCATCTTCGCTTCTTTTTTTTTGTTTAGCATTTGAGCCTACTGCAGAATATTCAGAACAAGAAATGAATTAATTTCAGTTAAAATGAACTAACATTCTCTAGAAATTAAGTGCCATAGATTACTCACAATGACTTCAAACAAGGACTAACTTAAATAACTCGTGGAGTAGACTAACCATTGTTGCTGCCGGTGTTAGCTACTTCAGCTTGTACTCCATAATCAGTCTCCAGAACAACATCTTTCTTCAACTCCACACGGATGCATGGGTTAACGTTGCCGGCGGGCCTGGTTGCATCATTGTCGCTGCCATTTACTCCACGAGATGGAACACCTTCGGGACAGCCAGCTTGGTTAACATTGCGGGCGAGGCTGGTTGCATCATTGTTGCTGCCATTTAACGAAGATGGATCAACTTCGCTATGGCCGCCTTGCCACTTCATCAGAGCCGGGCGCATTCTGCCGCGACCAGCCAAGCCCAAGTGTCGACGACCACGGCGAGCGTCACTGGCGTCCCCGACGGCATTGTCGTCACCTCCCCGGCCACGCCCGGCGATAGGACCAGCAAGTAGCGCCGCACGCACGCGTTTAAGGACGACATCATGTGAACCACGAGCCTGTCCGAGGCCAGCGTACATACTGGCAGCTTCTTCTCCTTCAGAGCCATCACATCCACCACCAACATCTACTCCGTGGCCTGAGTCATGTGCGGACATAGAACCTGCCACATCAACTCCTTGATCACCGGTGGCGATGTTCGCTAGATGGTAGGGGAACATGACTACAATTCCTTGGATGAATACTTCACCGGTATGACGCGCACGAGAATCTATGAGAATTTGTTCACCATCGAAGAGATAGGCCCTGGTAGCACCAAGCCGGATCGCCCCCGGATAGAAGGTCTGCCTACTTCTGAGCAAAACCATCATGCGAAAGGACACCGGCCACCACTTTTCCGCTGGGTTCACCGACGGCTTGCACTGTATTCCGTCCTCTGTGTGGCCTCGTCCACACGCGCCTCGGCGATTGAACTGCGTGTAGATGGTGACACAACGGGTCAAGTACTACTTTATGTGGTTCAATGAACATGGAATACATACAGTACGTACCTGTGAAGACGTCATTGCATCCACTGCGTGGCCGCGTCCGTCGGCACATTGGCCTCGCCCGCGTCCGCGACCGTCGGCGCGTTGGCCATGCTCATGCCCGCGTCTGTGCCCGTGCCCGCCGGCGCGTTGGCTGTGCCCGTGTCCACGCACCCCTGCGTCTTCCACCGGCGTGCGTACGTCAACTCACCCGTGCTCGGCAGAAGCACCTCGTGTGTGTTCAAGGAGGTCCGCCTCATTGTCGGCTTCGTTGCTGGGATAAAGTCGACCATGCTAGCATCCGTTGCCATCATGGAGCACATGCTCAACTTATGCACGGAGCCCACAGTGAAAAATTATCCTGCTGATACTGCAAAAAGGTGTGATTGCACAAGAACATACCGTCGTCGGAGTCATCGGAAGCTAGCCAGTCATAGTCGTATCCAAGATCAAAGGCGTTGTCATCGTTATCCTCAATTGAATCCCAATTAGGTGCTGGATGCAAGTCTAGATCCACCATTTTTTTTGTTGGCCACGTACTGGAAGAAGGGGGAAATGAAAAGAACCAGCGGGAGTTGACTCATTTTGTACACGAAAACATAATTTAAAATCTTCATTCAGTTGGCGCCAAGCCACTTCCCTCCCTTTTCCTGATGGCCACGGACGTACATAGGTACCCATTTTCGTATACAAGGAAAGACACTTATTCCCATCCCTGATTTGTTGGGATTGTAAGTGCATCTAGTGCCACCCCTAGTTGGTTTTGGAGTATTGACGACAAACCTGGTTGAGGGACTAATGTGTTTGTGAGAATTGCAGGATAACATAGGTAGAAGTCCCTCATTGATTCGGTTTTCCTACTAGAGATGACCCCTAAAAATGTATGAAGACATTGAAGTCAAAGGTGGTATGTGAAGACATTCACATTGAAGACTATGACAAGAGAAGACATCGCGTGAAGACTATGGAGTGCGAAGACTTAGTTGTTTCGTCGTTCTTTTTCTTCTTTGTTGAGTCATAGGAACCACCGTACTGTTAAGTGGGGTCCAAGTGAACCAGTCAGAATGAGTAAAGTGATGTTTAACCAAAAATCCTATGTCTTCGAGCGAAGACAATGAGAGCAAATCTTATCCAGAGCTGGATAAGTCAGCTTTGCTTGTAGCCCAAGTAAAGTTGCCTTGTGTGTTTGAAATCTTACCGTTAGAACACGTGTCAGTTCCTTAGTGACCCAGGGTCATTTCGGACAAATCAGGTCAGGTTGCCTAGTGGCTATAAATAGCCCACCCCCTACAACCATAAACGGTTGGCTGCTCAGAGTTAGTGTACGGCTTTTGTCGTTTGAGAGCAACCCACCTCGAAGCCTTTGAGAGAGAATTCCTTGCGAGGATAAAGCCCTAAACACCCAGATCCAAAGAGTGTTAGGCATCACTTAAGTCTTCCCGTCTGTGTGATCTGAAGACTTATTACACTTGAGGACTGTGAATCCTCCATCCGGTTAGGCGTCGCGTTCTGAGCATCCAAGAGTCAATGTGGATCACCAGTGAACGAAGTCTGTGAAGGTTTGGAAGTCTACCTTGAAGACTTACCAGAGTGATTGGGCGAGGACTGGGTGTCCTTAGCTCAAGGGGAATAAGGTGAAGACGTGGTCTTCTGAGTTGAATCTCAGCCTCCCTAACCAGACGTACAGTTGTCACAGCAACTGGAACTGGTCCAACAAGTCGTTGTCTTCAACGAGTCACTGGTTTCATCCTTCCCATCCCTTTACTTACTGTTGGTCCTAGTGAAGTCATTGTATGATTGCATTATCTTTTGTCTTCACTGAGTGACTGCTTGTTCTGATTGGCTTCAAAAATGAGATCATCTGTGGTCATCTGACCAAAGGACAGTATGGCCGTGTGAGTGCTTTGGAAACATCTAAGCTAGTCTGGGACTGGCTCTCCAAGGTCAACGAAGGCATCTCAACCCAGAGAGATCAGAGAATCAGTGTCCTTCGCAACCTCTTCAACCGCTTCAAGAGAAATGACAATGAGAATGTCTAGCTCACGTTTGATCGACTCACTGACATCACAAATGAGCTTCAAGCCCTCGGCGCTACTGAGATCACCAAGCATGAAGTTGTCAAGACACTCCTGAGATCACTTAACAGCTCGTTTGACACCCTAGCCCTGATGATTCAAGAATGTCCTGACTTTAAGACACTCGTTCCGTCTGACATACTTGAGAGGCTCAACACACATGAGTTTCAGCTTTATGAGAAAAGAGACATCTACAGTCCCAACTATGGGCGAACTCGTGCCTTGAAGGCAAAAGCTGTCTCCTCATCTGGAGAAGAATCTGACAGCAGTTCTGATGATCCTGAAGACATTGGAAAGGAGCTTGCTATGCTTGTGAAGAAGTTCCAAAAATTCACCAAGAAGAAAGGCTTCAGAAAGTCTTCACGATCAAGCTCAAGGAATGATGAAGCTTCTGCTCATGACTACAAGAAGAGAACATGCCACAAGTGCAAGAAACCTGGCCACTACATCACTGAGTGTCCGCAGTGGGACAATGAGAACAAGAAGAAAAAGAAGAGCAAGGAGTATGATTCTGACGACAAGAAGAAGAAGAAATACTCAAAGTCTTCTTCCAAGTCTTCCTCAAAATCTTCATCACACAAGAAGAGCTCATCTGGCAAGGCTCGTGCGTTTGTTGGCAAGGAAATGGATTCAGAGGAGGAGTCCGCTTCTGAGGAGGCGGAGGTGGAGTCTGAGGAGGAGTCCGATTCTGGCGTTGCGAGTCTGACTACAACATACGTTGCCAAGTCCATCTTCAACACTGAAGACAATGACTTCATCACCGACACTGGTGCAGATGACAAGGACTACTTCGCTCCCACCTACTGCTTCATGGCACGCGGTGCCAAGGTAAACACACGCACTACTCACTATCAAATGTCCAATGAAGATGACTCTGATTGTGGTTCCAAACCCAGCTACAAAACACTTGCTAAAATTGCAACTGAACAACAAAAAGCTATGGAACATATTCAAAAACTATTAGACAAAAGCGATGACCTGTTAGACGCTGAAATGACTCGATCTCAGTCCTTAATTGAATACATAAACAATCTTCGTGTTAAGTATGAGGAACTTGAAAGTCGTCATGAAACGCTCTCAACAACTCATGAAAAGCTTTCCTATGATTATCTTCAAAGGAAGCAAGATCTTGAGAAATTGAGAGCGGCTCATGAAGATCTTCAAAAGGAAAACGAGTCACTTCGCACCAAACAGATCAGTCCCGCTCAGGAAAGATTTGAATCACCATGTCTTAAATGCATTGAGCGTGACAACGCTACTTCTGTTGCTGGATGTTCTACTTCTACTACTATTGCAATATCTTCAACTGTTGATGTGGTAACTAACCCCTCTGCTAAGGATACCACTGCAATTGCTGATGAAAATGCTAGGTTGAAGACATTGCTTGAAACAGGGATGTACAAAAGTCTCAAAGGGCATCAGACACTATGTGATGTCCTCAAAAGGCAGATCCTGAACCGAAACCCTAGAAAAGAGGGTCTTGGGTTCGAAAGGAAAATGAATGCTAATGGCTCTTACTGGAAACCTGAGCAGTACCCCAAAACCACATGGGTTGCTGCAAAGGAACCCTCAGTGGATCCATCCACCCTGTCAGGCTTCAATTGTGCTAATCCCATTGTTATTGATGAATCATTTGATGCAAACTATAAACTGTTTAAGAATCAGAATGGTGAAGTGTTTGCCAGGTATATTGGTACTAACTGCAGGAATGGGCCAGCTATGAAGAAAGTCTGGGTGCCTAAAAGGTTGCTGGAGAATCTTCCTGTGAATGTCATCATGACACCACAAGTGAAGAAGACAAACCCCAGACACAGGCTTCATATGGTCCAAAAGCTTCATACAAACAAAGGACTCACCTGAGTCGCACTAATGTAAATGTTTTGCAGGGAAGCCATCTCATGCCTATGAATATGAGCGCATTTCATCAAACCGCCATGTTCATAAGACCAAGAACTACTCTGCTTATTCTTATGAGTACTATTGTCCACCTGCAAGACTTTTTGCTAGGGCTCCAAAGCCAAAATTCTCACATGCTGCACTTAGACTCATTGCTTCGAAGCCACCCTTGAAGATGTGGGTGGCTAAGAAAGCTTAACTCTCTTTTGCAGGGAAAGGTCTCCAGCCAACAATCAAATTCGTCTGAAGCTATTGCTGGGGACCTTAAACATCTTGTAGGGCGCAAGGTCAAATGCCCAAATGGTCTTATTATGTGTTTTGTTCCTGAGTCGCTTGCTACTTGCCCTATCAGTCCTAACCTCAATCTAAGCTTTCATAATCCACTTTCTTGTCAAATGTTTATGCTTCACAATTCTCTTCTTGAAGCCTATCCCCCTAACTGCACTGTAGGGTACGACACCAGCTGCTTCAGAATGGATTATTGATAGTGGGTGTACTAATCACATGACTGGCAAGAGAAGTCTTCTCATGGACTCAACCTTACGTCCATCTGACAAAATTCACATCACATTTGCTGACACTGGTAAAAGCAAGGTATTGGGTCTAGGTAGAGTTGCAATCTCAAGGGATCAACACATGGATAAATTCATGCTTGTTGAATCCCTTGGTTTCAAATTAATGTCTGTCTCAATGCTTTGCGATTTGAACATGATTGTGATGTTTGGAAAATATCGTTGCCTTGTTCTAATGGAATCTGACAAGTCTCTAGTCTTTGAAGGGTATCGGAAAGATGATTTGTACGTGGTAGATTTCTCAGCAGGACCACAACTTGCCGTATGTCTTCTAGCAAAAGCTTCCGGATGCTGGCTCTGGCATCGGAGGCTAGGGCATGCTGGCATGAGGAACCTGCACACCCTTGCAAAGAAGAAGCATGTCACAGGCATTGAGGGCGTCAAGTTCAAGAAGGATCACTTATGTGGTGCCTGTGAAGCAGGAAAGATGACGAGGGCCAAGCATCCCTCGAAGACAATCATGACAACGACTCAACCCTTCGAACTTCTCCACATGGACCTTTTCAGTCCCACTCATTACTCAACTCTTACTACTACTGCTTGTCTCTATGGCTTTGTCATTGTTGATGATTATTCAAGATATACTTGGGTGCATATAATCCTCTACAAGACTGAAGTGCAGGATGTCTTCAGACGCTTCGCCAATCGAGCCATGAACAACTATGGCGTCAAGATCAAGCACATCAGAAGTGACAATGGCACTGAATTCAAGAACACTGGCCTAGATACTTATCTTGATACTTTGGGCATCACACATGAATTCTCAGCTCCGTACACGCCGCAGCAGAATGGCGTCGTGGAACGCAAGAACAGAACACTTATTGAGATGGCCCGGACAATGCTTGATGAATACAAGACTCTAAGAAAGTTCTGGCCTGAAGCCATTGATACTGCATGCCATATCATCAACCGTGTTTATCTTCACAAGCTTCTGAACAAGACATCCTATGAGCTCCTTACTGGCAAGAAGCCAAATGTCAGTTACTTCAGAGTATTTGGCGCCAGGTGCTGGATCAAGGATCCACATCACACTTCAAAATTTGCTCCGAAAGCACATGAAGGTTTTATGCTTGGATATGGAAAGGATTCGCACTCCTACAGAGTCTTCAACCTCTTTCACTATAAAGTGGTTGAAACTGTGGATGTGCGGTTCGATGAGACTAACGGCTCGCGAAGAGAGCACCTGCCAAATGTGCTAGATGAAGTTCCATCCAGTGAATCAATCAAACTTATGGGAACTGGAGAAATCATACCATCTGAAGCTCATCCTGAAGAGGAACTTATCATCTCTACACCTGATCAACTTGAAGACAATGCTCAGCCTGAAGACAATCCTTCTAACGATGACAATGATCAGCAAGAGCAAAATCTTCGTCCTGTCCAGCCTCGTGTTGCAAATGAAGTACATATTGAAAGGATAATTGATAGCATCAATGCACCAGGTCCACTCACTCGTTCAAGGGAAACACAGCTAGCTAACTTCTGTGGGCACTTTGCATTCGTCTCAATATCTGAACCCAAGAAAGTTGATGAAGCCTTCATGGAACCTGAATGGATTCAAGCCATGCAAGAAGAGCTCTAGCAGTTTGAGCTGAATAATGTTTGGGAACTAGTTAAGCGTCCTGATCCTCGTAAGCACAATATAATAGGCACTAAATGGATATATCGCAACAAGCAAGATGAGCATGGTCAAGTTGTCAGAAACAAAGCTCGTCTCGTTGCTCAAGGATACACTCAAGTTGAAGGGATTGACTTCGATGAAACATTTCCTCCTGTGGCTAGGCTTGAAGCCTTACGCATACTGCTGGCCTATGCAAATCATCATAACATTCTTCTATATCAAATGGATGTGAAGAGCGCTTTTCTCAATGGCAAGATTGAAGAAGAAGTGTATGTTGCACAACCGCCCGACTTCGAAGATCCAAAACATCCTGACATGGTGTACAAGCTCAACAAGGCACTGTATGGCCTCAAACAAGCCCCTCGGGCTTGGTATGACACACTCAAAGACTTCCTGAAGAGCAAAGGCTTCAAACCTGGTTCCCTGGATCCCACTCTCTTCACGAAGACATATGATGGTGAACTATTTGTGTGCCAAATATATGTGGATGGCATTATCTTCGGCTGCACTAATCAGAAATACAGTGAAGAGTTTGGATATATGATGCAAGAGCAATATCAGATGTCCATGATGGGTGAACTGAAGTTCTTCCTTGGTCTTCAAATACGTCAGCAATGCAACGTCATCTTCATATCTCAAGAGAAATACCTCAAAGATTGTCTGAAGAAATTTGGCATGCAAGACTGCAAAGGCTACATGACACCAATGCCAGCCAAACATCATCTGGGTCCCGACGACAATCGTAAAGAGTTCGATCAAAAGGTATACCGCTCCATGATTGGTTATTTTGCTTTATTTATGTGCATCTAGGCCAGATATCATGCTTAGTGTTTGCATGTCTGCCCGGTTCCAAGCGGCACCAAAGGAATCACATCACTTAGCTGTGAAGCGAATTCTTAGATATTTGGCTCACACCCCAACACTAGGATTATGGTATCCAAAGGGCTCAGAGTTTGATCTAGTTGGATTCTCGGATGCTGATTATGCTGGTGACAAGGTGGATCGCAAGTCTACATCAGGCACATGTCATTTTCTGGGACGATCACTTGTATGTTGGTCTTCAAAGAAGCAGAACTGTGTATCTCTCTCCACTTCTGAATCTGAATACATTGCTGCTGGATCTTGCTGCGCTCAGCTTCTCTGGATGAAGCAAACACTCAAAGACTATGGCATTCATCTGAAGCAAGTGCCACTCTACTGCGACAACGAAAGCGCCATCAAGATTGCCAACAACCTAGTTCAGCACTCGTAGACAAAGCACATTGAAATTCGTCATCATTTTCTCAGAGATCATGCTATGAAGGAAGATATTGATATCATACACGTCAACAGTGAAGAGCAATTGGCATATATCTTCACCAAGCCCTTGGATGAGAAGAGGTTTTGCAAGTTACGGTGTGAGTTAAATATCTTGGAATTCTCAAATGTCCTGTGATCAGGCACACATCCTAACACTTAAGCATGTTGATGACTTAGATGTGCAACACACGAAGTAAAGTATATCTTCAATCAATGAAGACTTACATTCTGAGTGTGAATAAATTAACGTGGAATTTAACTTCGGAGCGCCACGATAATTGTGCGCCGTGTCTGGGTCTAATATTTCCTATACGGTGGGTAACGCCACCACCAATTTTTTTCCCTTTGAAGTGTTTTTCTCATGGCGTTACATTTGCAAAGTCTTCGCATTTCGTTTGTCTTCAATGTTAAAATGTCCTTATGATTATCTTCAACTTACTGATTTGGTTTCCGTCCTATACAGCATTCACTTGTAGCTATGGCTTCTCACTGAATCTTTTGAACTAAGTGAATGTGATCGGACCCTAACCCCTTTATGCTTCTTTCCTAAGTCTATCTATCCAAATCAA
This sequence comes from Triticum urartu, assembly GCF_056163025.1. Taxonomy (NCBI): domain Eukaryota; kingdom Viridiplantae; phylum Streptophyta; class Magnoliopsida; order Poales; family Poaceae; genus Triticum; species Triticum urartu. Next base: position 234,059,871 of record NC_141873.1, read on the forward strand.
ATGCATTCTATTGACACTGCCAAAATGTCTTCTCTACATCCTTGTCAGCAAAAGACACAGAGACAAACATTAATCCGTTTTCAATGCTAAATCCTTTCACCTGAAACCCGGAGAAGTGGGAACGACCACCCGACAATCCAGGCATGCATGGGAACGTGGAACAACCTCCGATGTGTTGCATGATAGCCACATGTCCTTCAGATGTGAATCGCCAGGGGCACCTGTGTAATAACACCGTCCCTATCCCTATATATACACGCCTCACCACAGTCATTATCCTTTCATCCACTCTCGCACAAACCCTAGTGCCACCGCTAGCCCTCGACGACGCCGACGACGAAGCGCTTCGCTGCCGCGACCTCACCGACGCCGTCTTCACGCCGACCGCGGACATCGTCTTCTCCGCCGTCGCCGTAGGTGTCCTCCGTCGCCAAGTTAGGGCACGGAAGATTCGAACTGCTCGGCCTCCTCTTCCACTCCGTCTAGCAGTTCTTCGTGTGGTAAATAAAACCTCCTTTTTACAGCCCCTTTGATCCTACAGATTCATCATTTTCTACCACAAGCAGTTTCTATTCACACAAGTTGATTCTATTTCATACTACATCTCATAATATGCCTAGTATGTTCACTTATGCTTCACAAAGTAGTTAGATTCCTCACTTGTACTTATTCGTGGATTCGTACAAATCTGGAACCAACTCTCTATCTATGAGTGAATGTCTTCGCACTATGAGGTCAATGTCTTCTAAACTGATTTATCTTCGAAATCTTCTGAGAATGCATATGACCTCTTCCCCTTCCCTCGCACCTTAATGCTGTCACAGATACATGTCTGTGGGAGAATCCCTTGGTTCTCATAGTCTGCATTCATTTGCAGAATTCTTACGGCATCATATAAATTTTCCTGAAGCCAGTTCTTGTCTAACCAGTAGACGGAAGACTTTGACAGCTTTGAAGCCTTTCAGTTTAAACTTCATGGCACCAGAGAAATCTGCAAGGAAGGGTGGCAGACAGCGTCGTGGCAACACCTCAAGAGATTTGCCTCCTGACCTCTATGAGATGTACAAGACAGATCTAGAGGAGGACTACAATCAGCGAAAAACCTGAATCCAGTGGATTCGAAGATATTGGGCAAAACAGTGGTTCAAGTACAGGTTCATGACCCAGGAGTATGCTGAGAAGAATGCCATCAAACGACCATGGGGAGACATTCTATATAGAAATCTTCAACCCAGGTCCAGAGCTGAAGCTATTGAACAAGGCTTCTATCCTTGCATGGTCCGTGGACCACAGCCTGCAGATGCCGACCCATCTTCATTATTGTGGTGCCGCGACGATAATCTGTTCAAGCGCAACTTCCAATTTGCCAAGAATTCGGCCAAAGAAAACAAGAAGTCACGGGGATTATACTTCAATCCAGGCCCCTCTGCTCCTCGTGCCGATGGCACACGCGAAGCTGAACCCAATCTTGTTGGGCCCTTCTACAACCTAGAAGGTCTCATCACTCATATCATGGTTCAAGGGACAGCTGTGGATGAGCCTGCAGATGACGCTGACACTGACGAAGCGCCTGCACCACCGAAGCCAAAGAAGCTGAAGAAACCTCAAGCTTCGAAGCCTTCCCCAGCACCAAAGGCCTCACGAGCGAAGCCTCTGGCCACTTCACCTCCTGAACACAGTGTGCAGTCTGAAGATTTGTCACGCATCTCCAAGCCCTCCAAAGTGAAGATGCCCTTGCAACCCACTAGCCAAGCACTGACCGCTGCTGCTATTCTGCGCAATGACGCCATCGATTTGTCCAGTGACGACGATCTTGGCGATGATGCTCTTGAGAAGCTGATCAAGAGCAAGCAAGAGGCAGAAATCTTCAATGACCTTCCTCTCTTTGATGTTGAAATCATCAACACATTCATTTATGAGTGGTTTGATAGCCCAAATGTCAGCTTTGATGATCTTCAGCTTCCGATTGGCCTAAGCGTCACCTACCACGGAGCCATTGCTGCTGAGCTGGCTCTAGCTCAGAAGATTGTTGAACTGAAGCATAAGATCGATTATGAAAAGGCTCAGTTCAAGAAGCACAAGGCCAAGGTCAACGTTGAAGACATTCAGAACTTCTAGACCATGATGCATGAGCTTAAGGAAGCTTTCCGAACCAAACATGAAGAAGCCAAGGGTTCTCGTGAGCGCATGAAGGATCTTGCTGCTAAATGTGTCCAAGGATACAATGAGGCTGAAAAGCGCAAGGCCTTGGGGCGACCAGGGATCGACCCCCGAATGGCGGCCAAGATGAAGAAGAAGCCAATTGTGGCAGAATCTGACGCACCAAGGCAGGAAGTACATCCAATTGTCTTCCCAGCTAGTATGATAGGCTCGAAGCCTAAGGTCCCCACAGTGGCTTCTGAACTGAAGAAAACAAGGGCTGCTGAAGCTGAAGCCAGAAAACGCAAAACCAAGGGCACTACTGATGATGCTCCTCCAACCAAGAAACGCAAAACCAAGAAGAGAGATCGGGCTGCTCCCACAGAGCCCCTTGAGGTCGAGCCAATCTTAGTGGCTCGTCCTGCGTCTGAAAATCAAGAACGCCAAGTGGTAATTCAGGAGCCTGATTCTCCAGAGGCTCCTGAAGCTGAAGACAATCCAGCTGTTGACCTCACCGCAGCTGAAGACATTGGTCCTCACGACAATGTTGAAGATGATGAAGTCCTTCCTCTGATCGAGCACCAATTGGTATCATCGCCTGTGCTCACGCACAACGAACTCATCAGCATTGGTAATCCTCTAACGCCAACTGCTTAGGATGCATCATGGGTTGATCACCCACAACGACAAGACACTCCAAGCTCTCCCCAACCGCAAGCTACCCCACCAGTGCAAGAAGACGATGACTTTGAGGCCCAGCGCACTCCATCTCCACAAGCGTCGCCAGCATTACGCAGGCTTCGCAAAGGACCAAGGCCCCAAGTCACTCCCACTATGCACGTGTCTAAGTCTGAAGCCAAAATGGCTGAAGATATGCCGGCTGCATCAGCCGATGAAGAAGAAGCACCAAGAGTTGAAAGAGTTGCTATACCCCCGTCCCACCAAGATGTTGTTCTCGAGGAGAACGTTTCCGACCCTCCAGCTCCTGAAGTGGAGGTTAACAACCCTGAGGTGGCCACCAACATCACCGCTGAAGCCAATGACGTCGTCATGGCTGAAGCTAATACGGTGCCTGAAGCTACTGCGGTGCCAGAAGTCCAAGCATCTGAAGCCACCGCAGCACCCGAAGTCAATGCTGAAGCACCTGAGGTACAAGCACCTGAACCCAATGTGGCCCCTGAAGCTCATGAAGACAATGCCAATGCTCCTGTTCCGCCTCCAAGACCTCATACAATTGAGCTGGCATTTGATCATGGTCAGCCTGTTATGGTCCGCTGGCCCGTTCTGGTTCCTCCACCTGCTGCGGGTCCACAATTTGAGTATCATGTCGAGCACAGACCTCAAGTCCAAAAGCCCAAGCCAAGACTTCCACGATTCCCAGGCACTGCCACTTCTCCTGGGGTCTTCAATGTGAATGGCTTCATGGCACATAACACCTTCTTCAACAGCTCCAAGAGCCCTTATACCAGACCTCGCATTTCATCAGATCGGTTCTAGAGCTATCAGCAGCGCAGCTACTATTCCTGCGTCCTATACAATCAAGAGCGCATATTTCCACATATGCGCCTCGACTCTGAAGCTATAGCTGGCCTACCCTTCCTTGAAGAAGCGTTGGATTGCTTCAGAGATGCTGGACTGTTGCAGTTTGTCACAGATAAGGAACACTGGAATGAAGAGCTTCTGCTACAGTTCTATGCAACTCTTCACATTTGAGGCTACAACAGGGATCCAAAGACTTGGGTCCTTGAGTGGATGACAGGAAATGTCCATCATGAAGCTAAAGCTCTTGATATCATTGAGCTCACAGGCCTGCCCACTCCTGGTGAATACTATGAACCAGGTTGTCAACAACACCAAAATGCCTTGGAAAGCATCTTTCAGAAGCCAGAACCCAACATGAGTCAAATGCTGAGCATGATGAAGCCTCTGCCTCACGACGCTGAATACCCATCTGAGTTCTTTGTTGAAGACCTAGAGTACCTGCCTCGCACCATTTACCATAACATCAGGAAGACTCTATGGCCTGTCAAAGGGCATTCATCTGCAGCGAAGCTTGAAGGAGCAATGAAGACTTTGGTTTTCTATATCTTCAATGGCATCAGCTTCAATGCTCAAGACTTCTTCATCAGGCAGTTGGCAGCATCTGGCTCCAACATCTTTGGGTTGAAATTCTATGCTCCATGGGTCATGCGTCTTATCAAGCGTCACTCCGCCTTCAACTATCAGCCATCTGCGTGCAATCATCTCATATTCTTGCTAGAGGTTGATCTGTCAGTTGAAGCTATTTACCCAGAACCGGCTAAGGATCCCCTTTATCTTCACAATGTTGATCACCAAAGCTTCACCCAGCCTATTGAAGGAGTTCCAGCAGTTTCTCGTGTTTATCCTCTTGCTGGTAACACACGTGCCCCTCGCGCTCAGACTGATGCCACTGGTAGCACCATTGCGCAAAGGCCTCAAAGACGGTCTCGTGTCCTAAATGACCGAGAGCTTCTCGTCACGCTGCATCAGAAACAGGACAAACATCACGACTAGCTTAAGCGTCAGATGCAAAGCCTCTTGGTGGATGTCAACCACATTCGCAATCTTGCCACCAAGAATGCCTTTGTCGAACACTTCTACAGTATAGTTCGGCCCCCGAATTTAGCATTATATGCATCGGCTCCGAATCATGTCTTTGGTCAATAGTTGGGTTGCCTAGCTCCTGTGCTTACTACCTTACGTTCCGCTCTATCGGCTAGGGTAGTAAAGGGAGAACCACTGTGATTGTGTCCTGGTTTATCCAAATGAGCACCTCAGTAGAGAAAGCCGAAAACTGACTGTCATGATGCGGCATGAGTCAGTCAGCTCTTCGGAGGTTAAAATCTCTTGTGATTTTTCCCCGCATTATGCGACGGATCGGCCTTCACCCGATCAGGTGTCTACAGCACCCTAGTCTGGACTAACGAATACTAGGGGTTGCGCCTACATTTATATTGTCAAACTCCTATGGCTAAGTGAGGGTGATAAAGCCACATAGTCCGATTGCCTGGTTCGCTGCGCTAAACACCTCCTTTTAGGACCAAAATTTTGGATTAAGAGTGTTTAGGTTTCAACCCAGACACCCCCGTACTACCTACGTGGGGGCAGAAGCCGACGACTGGCCAACTCTCAGATTTAATAAAGGGTCGCACAGGAGGTAAAATTCCAAAATAAACAGAACGCATTATATTACGTATCAGTCTTGTTTTCATCATATAGGGCGGGATAACATGAAGGTATTCATTCAAAGATAATGTCTTTTGAACACTGGCCCTCTACAATACGAGATCCCTTCAGGACATCCTCAAAATACCGCTCGGGCATACGGTGCTCCTTGCCCGCGGGCGGTCCCTCGGTCGCGAGCTTGACGGCTTCCATCTTCGCGCACTGCACCTTGACACGGGTGAAGCCATTCGCGCGCCTTTGATGCAGACCGACCGCCTGACGGCATCAAGCCGAGGGCAGGCATTGACCAACCGCTTTACGAGTCCGAAGTAGCTGCTGGGCAGGGCGTCAGCAGGCCATAGACGGATTATCAATCCTGCATGGCCAGTTCGGCCGCCCTATGCAGTTCGGCCAGCTGCTTCAGCTGATCACTAAAGGGCACCGGATGTTCTGGCGCAAGGTATTGTGATCAGAACAGCTTCTCCATTGAGCCCCCCTATTCGCCTCGGAAGAACTCCGCAGCATCGGCAACACTGTAGGGCAGATCCGTAAACGCCCCTGGAGAACTCCAAATCTGTGTCAGTAAGAGGAATCTTTTCTTCACATACTTGCTCTGCATAATAAAGGCCTTACCCGCCGTGATTTTTTTGGCCTCCTGGATTTCCCGAAGGGTGCCCTGGGCTTCAACTCGGGCATCGTGCACGCTTTGGAGGGACTTGGCAAGTTCGGACTCTTGATCCGCAATATTGCGCTCCAAGGACTCGCATTTCCGCACGGCCTCCTGCAGCTCCCGCTGGACCTCACCAACCCTGGCCTCGTGTTTCTTTTGAGCGGCTTGTTCCTTTGCCGCTCTCTCCTAGGCTTCGGCCAGCACCTTCTTGAGGGCCTCCACCTCGGTCGCCGCTCCTACGAAATATCATGGCACTATGGTCAACACAAATCATTCATCCTTTCTGAACCTACACAAGGTCATTGCATACCTTGATGGTCCTCCAGCTATTTTCTCATGCAGCCGAGCTCTTCCTTGGTCCGCTCCAGACTCTGCTTCAGTCCGGATACCTCAGCAGCATGAGAGGTTGCAGCCAGCAAAGACGCCTGCTTATTCACATAGACACGTATGGTTAGTCTCTTGCGAAAATTAGTTGATCCTCTGTCCGGCTCTTCTTTTCGAACACCGGACAGTATCTCAGGGGCTACTGTCCATACTATGCCATTCCTTTTGCATAAACTGCGCTTCATACCTCAAAGCCTGTTAGAAGGCTTGTGTAGGCTTCAGTCAGTCTGCTCTTTGTGGACTGAATCCTCTCAACCACCGTACCCATGAGGATACGGTGTTCCTCAACAATGGAAGCACTTCACAGCGCTTCCAGTAGAGTATTCGGTGCCTCTGGATGGACAGAGGTCACCGGTGGAATCGGTGCACCTCCTTCTTTCAAAGGAGGTTGTTTGCCAGATTCCGAAGCCATATAGGTATCCGGAATTGTAATTGGCTAAGGGCCGGTTTGGATACAGCCCAAATCGTCAGTCTCCATGGGGATTTGCTCCTTAATGTGTCCGGCGGCCGAGGGTCCACCCTGACGGCCTCCTGCGTCTCTCCCTGGCCTAGGCAGGTCCTTCGGGACAGCACCTTGGCGTCATCCATGGCCTTGGGAGAAGAGGCCGCCGGAAGGGACCCGCTGTCCATTACCTTCGGATCCAATGAATTCCCCGAAAATGAGGATCGCTGGAGGTCGGAACGAGCCGGACTGCAGAGCATAATTCAACATGTTAAAATCATGAAGTAAAGCAGCTGGATATTTGTGTGCGTCTTCGAGTACTCAGGATTCGGCCAGGGGCTTATCCCTGGGGTGCCACTCGGAACTTCTATCAATGTCCCACACGGAGTTTTCCGTGACGGAGGCCTTCCCCTTCTTGGACGCCTCTGCCTCCAGATGCGTGGAGGCTGCCCTTTTCTTCCATCCCCCCTCCGGGGGAGAATCGCTTTCCTCCTCCTTCTCCTCGTCATCGGCATGCGAGGAGTGGGTCTTGGCATCTTCGGACGTCACGTCCGAAGTGGCCTTACGGCGGAGACCACTCATGGTCTCCTTGGCCTTCTTCTTGGCCTTCTTCTCCGGCAATTGGTAGGGCGCCGGAACCAGCATCTTCGTTAGAAGAGGGATTGTTGGGTCTTCGGGCAGCGGAGCCGGACACTGGATCTGCTCCGCCTTCTTTGTCCAGCCCCGAAAAAATGAATGGGGAAGCTTAGATGTCTTCCTTGAATATGCAAGTAAAGGATACACCATGAAATACGGAAAACCTACCGCACTAGCGGGATGGGCTAGGTCGTGCCCGCGGTCCTCGGTCCCCGTCGGCCACATCTCGTTGGCCTTGAAGAGCACCTTCCAGATGTCTTCCTGCGTAGTGCCAAAGAACTGCTACAAGGTCTGGTGCTTGGCCGAATCGAACTCCCACAGATGGCAAGTCCGACTTTGGCATGGAAGGATCCGGCGAGCAAACACCACCTGGATCACATTGACAAGCTTGACGTTCTTGTCCACCATGCTCCTAATGCGCATCTGAAGCGCTGTCAGCTCGTCCGACGAAGACCAGTCCAGGCCCTTCTCTAGCCAGGAGGTGAGCCACATCGGGGCGCCAGACTAGAATTCAGGAGCCGCAACCCAGGTGGCTTTGCGAGGCTCTGTGACGTAGAACTACTGTTGTTGCCACCCTTTGACGGTCTCCATGAAAGTACCTTTGGGCCATGTGACATTAGGCAGCTTGCTCACCATGGCGCCTCCGCACTCTGCGTGTTGACCGCTCACCACCTTCGGCTTCACATTGAAGATCTTTAACCACAATCCAAAGTGGGGTGGGATGCGGAGGAAGGCCTCACACATGAGAATGAATGCCGAGATGTTGAAGAAGGAATTTGGGGCCAGATCATGGAAATCCAGCCCTGAAAGTGCGTTATATCGACTAGAGGGGGTGAATAGGCGATTTTTATGAAAGTCTTCAACACGTGGAAGTTTCGAAGACAAACAATAGAAATAAACCTATTACCATGCAGCGGAAGGTAGACTACACTAGGCAAACCATAGTCAAGTATTCAATGAAGTGAAAGCACAATGACTAATAGCATCTAGGTAGTAAGGATCAGGTAGGAAGATATTATGAAGCCAATCAGAACAAGCAGTCACTCAGTGAAGACAAGAGATAGTGCAATCATACAATGACTTCACAAGGACCAACAGTAAGTAAAGGGAAGGGAAGGATGAAACCAGTGACTCGTTGAAGACAATGATTTGTTGGACCAGTTCCAGTTGCTGTGACAACTGTACGTCTGGTTAGGGCGGCTAGGTATTTAAACCTGAGAGCACACAGTCCCGGACACCCAGTCCTGAACACGCAGCTCAGGACACCCAGTCCTCACAGTATTCCCCTTGAGCTAAGGTCACACAGACCTCGCCCAATCACTCTGGTAAGTCTTCAAGGTAGACTCCCAAACCTTCATAGACTTCGTTCACCGGCGATCCACAATGGCTCTAGGATGCTCAGAACGCGATGCCTAACCGGCTGGAGGATTCACAGTCCTCAAGTGTAATATGTCTTTAGATCACACAGACAGGAAGACTTAAGTGATGCCTAACACTCTTTGGCTCTGGGTGGTTAGGGCTTGATCCTCGCAAGGAATTCTCTCTCAAAGGCTTCGAGGTGGGTTGCTCTCAAACGACAAAAGCCGTACTCTAACTCTGAGCAGCCAACCGTTTATGGTTGTAGGGGGTGGGCTATTTATAGCCACTAGCAACCCGACCTAATTTGTCCGAAATGACCGTGGGTCACTAAGGAACTGACACATGTTCCAACGGTCAGATTTCAAACACACATGGCAACTTTACTTGGGCTACAAGCAAAGCTGACTTGTCCGACTCTGGACAAGATTTGCTCTCATAGTCTTCACTTGAAGACATAGGTTTTGGTTAAGCATCACTTCAGTCATTCTGACTGGTTCTCTTGGACCCCACTTAACAGTACGGTGGTTCCTATGACTCAACAAAGAAGAAAAAGAACTACGAAAGATCTAAGTCTTCGAGCTCCATTTGCTTCATGCGACGTCTTCTCGTGTCATAGTCTTCAATGTGAATATCTTCACATACCACCTTTGACATCAATGTCTTCATACATTTTTAGGGGTCATCTCTGGTAGGAAAACCGAATCAATGAGGGACTTCTACCTGTTTTATCCTGCAATTCTCACAAACACATTAGTCCCTCAACTAGGTTTGTCGTCAATACTCCAAAACCAACTAGGGGTGGCACTAGATGCACTTACAATCTCCCCCTTTTTGGTGATTGATGACAAACTAGTTGAAGTTTTCAACGGGGAATATAACGTGTGAAATTGTAAAGGATAAGGAATTGTCTTCATAAGTTGCAAGGGCTCCCCGTGAAGATGTGCATATATAAGTAATTTGCTTTTGGAATGCAAATGCACATGGCAGGTTGTACTCATGGAGATCCTCTTCAACTTATGATGACAATTCATTATGCATGCGAAGGTATGTGAAGATAATGACATTCATAATGGAAAACGGACGTCTGCAAAATGATCTAAGTGCGGAATTTATCGTCGCACATGCGGAATTTATCATCGCATCCCAAGGTAGCAAATAAGTAGCAGACGACCATCGAGTTTAAGTGTTACGACTCAAAGAACCAGATGTATCAAAACAAGAGTTGTAAACACTAGGCAAAATATAAAGCAACCGCCCATAGGGACCCGCTTGAAGACTATCAAACTCATATGCTTCTCCCCCTTTTGTCAGTAAGGACCAAAAAGGTTTGAAGGCATAGAGCATCTACTCGTTCCCAAGATGAGTAGGTGAAGCAGCAGGGTCGTCGGTGGTGTTCGGCGATGCAGAAGAACTTGGAGCAGTGACGAAGCATGCTGAAGGAGGTGGCGGTGAAGTAGCATCGTCTTCGTCCTCGATCACTCTGGCATTCACAGTTGCCGCAGAGGAAGAAAACTCAGAGTCTTCAAGAGGTGGAGTTCGTCGCAGCACTGCCCTTTGAGGAGGTGTGGAGTCAAACTTGAAGCGTTTAGAGAAGCCATCCTATTGAAGATCATCTTCAGAGCACATAAGCGTCAGCCCTTTCCATGTGCGTCAAGATGTTTCATGTGCAACAAAGGCATTCTTGGTGGCAAGATTGCGAATGCGGTTGACATCCACCAAGAGGCTTTGCATTTGGCGCTTCAGCCAGTCATGATGCCTATCCTGTTTCTGATGAAGAGCCACCAGAAGCTCTCGGTCATTGAGAACACGAGTGCGCTTCTTGGGTCGTTGGGCAATGGTGCTTTCGGTGGCTTCAGTAAGGGCAGGATGTGGTGCACGTGTAGTTCTAGCCAAAGGATAAACACGAGTGACTGCTTCAACTCCTTCAATGTTCTGAGAGAAACTTTGATGCTCCGCATTCTGAAGACTAAGAGGCTCCTTGGCAGGCTCAGGATAAATAGCTTCAACGGACATATCCACATCAGGCAGAAAGATCCGATGATTGCGAGCAGATGGCTGATATGAGATAGCGGAGTGGAGTTTAATCAGCCGCATTATCCATGGAGCATAGAACTTCAAGCCAAAAAGATCAGAGCCTGATGCAGCAAGTTGGCGGATGAAGAAGTCTTGTGCATTGAAGTATTTGCCATGAAGAATATAGAAGACCAAAGTCTTCATTGCACCTTCTAGCTTGGCATGTGGAGAATGTCCTTTGATAGGCCAGAGAGTTCGCCTTATGATGTGATAAATAGTCCGTGGCAGATACTCAAGGTCTTCAACAAGGAACTCCTTAGGATATGTAGCATCTTGTGGCAAGGGCTTCATCATACTGAGCATCTGGCTCATGTTTGGTTTAGGCTTCTGAAAGATGCTCTCCATAGCTTCACTGTGAAGCCGACAGCCAGGTTCATAGAGATCACCAGGAGTGGGCAGACCAGTGAGCTCAATGATATCAAAGGCTTTGGCTTCATGATGAACATTTCCTGTCATCCACTCCAGGACCCAAGTCTTCGGATCTCTGTTGTACCCACGGATGTGAAGTGTGGCATAGAATTGGAGCAGCAACTCTTCATTCTAGTGCTCTTGGTCGGTGACAAACGGCAGCAATCCAACCTCTTTGAAGCAATCCAGAGCTTCTTCCAGACAGGGCAGGCCAGCTATGGCTTCTGTGTCAAGACGCTTATGTGGGAAGATGCGACCTTGATTGTACAGAATGCAGGAGTAATAGCTTCGCTGCGGATAGCTCCAGAACCTATCAGAAGATATTCTTTCCCTTGAGTAGGGGTTCTTGGAGCTATTGAAGAAAGTGTTGTCTGCTTTGAAGCCGTTGACATTGAAGGATCCAGGTGCTGATGCAAGACCTGGAAACCTAGGCAACCTTGGAATTGGCTTCTGTACCTAAGGCCTATGCTCAACATGATAGTCAAACTGAGGACCAGTAGCAGGCGCAGGAACAGGAGCAGTATCATCATTTGCTTCACTGACTTCTGGTTCTTGGGTTGGTGGAGGCTCCACATTTGCTTCAGCCATGACAGCGTCAGTGGCTTCATGGGTGTTGGTGGTGGCAGCCTCAAGATTTTCGACCTCCACTTGATGAGCTGGAGGGTCGGTCATAGAACGTTCTCCTCGAGAACAGCTTCTTGGTGAGACGGGGTGTAGCAACTCTTGGGGTTTCTTCTTCATCGGCTGATGCAGCCGGAATGTCTTCAGCAGATTTAGTTTCAGACTCGGAGACTGGAGGACTTGGTCCTTTGCGAAGCCTGCGTAACGCTGGCGACGCCTATGGAGTTGGAGTTGGCTGGGCCTCAAATTCATCTTCCTCTTGTGCTTGTGGGTGATCAGCCCATGACGCATCCTGAGCAATTGGCGTCAGAGGACGACCAATGCTGATGATTTCGCTGTGCGTAAGCACAGGCAATGATACCTGTTGGTGCTCAATCTGAGGAAGAACGGCATCATCTTCAACATTGTCGTGGTGACCAATGTCTTCAGCTTCATGAGCCTCTATGGAAGCAGGCTCATGGACAGTCAGCTGGCGCTCTTGGTGTTCAGCGGCAGGGCGAACCATGGAGGTGGGTTCAACAATTAAGGGCTCTGTGGGACCAGCCCATTCCTTCTTGGTCTTCCTCTTCTTCTTGGAGGGAGCAGCATCAGATGCTTCAGAATGTTTCCTCTTTCGGGCTTCAGCCTCAGCTGTCCTTGTCTTCTTCAGTTCTGAAGCGGTAGACCTGGCTTTCGTCTTCGAGCCAGTCATGCTAGTTGGGAAGACAATGGGATCTGCTTCCTGCCTTGGTGCGTCGGGTGCGGCCATATCAGGCTTCTTCTTCTTCTGCTTTGCAGCCATCCTGGGGTCGATGCCAGGACGACCAAGGGCCTTGCGCTTCTCAGCCTCATTGTAGGCTTGCACACTCTTGTCAGCCAGGACCTTCATGCGCTCACGAGAACCTTGAGCTTCTGCACGTTTCTTGAGAAAGGCTTCTTTGAGCTCGTGCAACATAATCTTGAAGTTTTTCACCTCTTGCACATTGAGCTTGGCCATATGCTTCTTGAACTGAGCTTTCTCAAAGTCAATCTTTTGCTTCAGTTCGACGATGCGCTGAGCTAGAGCTAGCTCTGAAGCAATGGCGCCATGGAAGGCGACACTGAGGCCAATTGGGAGTTGCAAATCTTCAAAGCTGAGGTTGGGAGTGTCAAACCACTAGAGAGGCAGATCATTGAAGATTTCTGCTTCTTCCTTGCTCTTGATCAGTTGCTCAAGAGCGTCATCTGCAAGATCTTCATCACTGGACAGATCGATGTCATCGTTGCGCAGAATAGCAGCAACTGTCAGTTCTTGGCCGGTGTGTGGCAGAGGCATCTTGACTTTCTGGGACTTGGAGATGCGTGACAAATCTTCAGACTGCACAATGTCTTCAGGAGGTGCAGTAGCCAGTGGCTTCGCCCGTGAGATTTTTGGTGCAGAGGCAGGCTTTGAAGCTTTAGGCTGCTTCAGCTTCTTTGGCTTCGGCGCTGCAGGCGCTTCATCTGATTCAGCGTCATCTGCAGGCTCATTCACGGCTGTCCCTTGAACCACGATATGAGTGATGAGACCTTCCAAGTTGTAGAAGGGCCCAACAAGATTGGGTTCAGCTTCGCGGGTCCCATCGGCACGGGGAGCAGAGGGACCAGGGTTGAAGTCTAATCCCAAAGACTTCTTGTTCTGCTTCGCTGAGTTCTTGGCAAACTGGAAGTTGCGCTTGAACAGATTGTCGTCACGACACCATAGTAGTGACGATGGGTGTGCATCTGCAGGCTGTGGCCCACGGACCATGTAGGGATAGAAGCCTTGTTCAATGGCTTCTTCTTTGGACCTGGGTTGAAGATTCTTGTATAGGATGTCTCCCCACGGTCGCTTGATGGCATTTTTCTCAGCATATTCCTGGGTCACAAACCGGTATTTGAACCATTGTTCTACCCAATATCTTCGAATCCATTGGATTCGGGTCTTGCGCTGATTGTAATCCTCTTCAGGATCTGTCTTGTAAAGCTCTGAGAGGTCATCAGGCAAATCTCTTGATGTTCCCCCACGACGCTGTCTGCCACCCTTCCTTACTGATTTCTCTGCAGCCATGAACTTCAAACTGAATGGCTTCAACACGTTCAAAGGCTTCAAAGGCTTTCGCTTGCTGGACAAACAGGAACTGGCTTCGGGAGAATTTATATGATACTGTAAGAATTCTGCAAATGAATGCAGACTATGAGAACCAAGGGATTCTCCCACGGACATGTACCTGTGACAGCATTAAGGTGCGAGGGAAGGGGAAGAGGTCATATGCATTCTCAGAAGATTTTGAAGATAAATCAGTTTAGAAGACATTGACCTCATCGTACGAAGACATTCACTCATAGATAAGGAGTTGGTTCCAGATTTGTACGAATCCACGGATCAGTACAAGTGAGGAATCTAACTACTTTGTGAAGCATAAGTGAATATACTAGGCATATTATGAGATGCAGTATGAAGTGGATCCAACATGTGTGAACAAAAACCACTTGTGGTAGAAAGATACGAATCTATAGGATCAAAGGGGCCGTAAAAAGGAAGTTTTATTTACCACACGTAGAACTGCTAGACGGAGTGGAAGAGGAGGCCGAGCAGTCTGATCATCCGTGCCCTAACTTGGCGACGGAGGACACCTACGGCGACTGCGGAGAAGACGATGTCCGCGGTCGGCGTGAAGACGGCGTCGGAGAGGTTGCGGCAGCTAAGCGCTTCGTCGCCGGTGTCGTCGAGGGCTAGCGGTGGCGCTAGGGTTCGTGCGTGAGTGGAAGAAGAGATAATGACTGTGGAGTGGCGTGTATTTATAGGGACAGGGGCGGCTCAGTGTTATTACACAGGTGCCCCTGGCGATTCACATCTGAGGAACACGTGGCCATCATGCAGCATATCGGAGGTTGTTCCACGTCCCACGCATGCCTGGATTGTCGGGTGGTCGTTCCCACTTCTCCGGGTTTCAGGTGAAGGAATTAGCATTGAAAGCGGACCTAATGTTTGTCTCTGTATCTTCTGCTGACAAGGACACAGAGAAGACATTTGACAGTTTCAAAAGAATGCATATGATTTGGAGAGATAGAGTTTGAGATAGAAAGCATAGAGAGGTTAGGGTCCGATCACATTCACTTAGTTCAAAAGATTAAACAAGAAGACATAGCTATAAGTGGATGCTGTAGAGGACAGAACACCAGTATACATATATAATCATCGTAGCGAAGATAATCATGAAGATATGTTGAGATTGAAGCCAAACCAAATGTGAAGACATAGCAAATGTAACGCCATGAGTGAAACACTTCAAACAGAACATTTGGTGGTGGCGTGACCCACCGTATAGGAAGTATTAGACCCAGACACGGCGCACAAGTATCGTGGCGCTCCGAAGTCAAATTCCTCATTAATGTATTCACACTTAAAATGCATGTCTTCATTGATTGAAGATATACTTTACTTCGTGTGTTGCACATCTAAGTCATCATTATGCATAAGTGTTAGGATGTGTGCCTGATCACAGGACATTTGGGGATTCCAAGATATTTAGCTCACACCGTAACTTGCAAAATCTTTTCTCATCCAAGGGCTTGGTGAAGATATCTGCCAATTGCTCTTCAGTGTTGATGTGTATGATATCAATATCTTCCTTCACAACATGATCTCTGAGAAAGTGATGACGAATCTCAATGTGCTTTGTCTTCGAGTGCTGAAATGGGTTGTTGGCAATCTTGATGGAGCTTTCGTTGTCGCAGTAGAGTGGCACTTGCTTCAGATGAATGCCATAGTCTTTGAGTGTTTGCTTCATCCACAGAAGCTGAGCGCAGCAAGATCCAGCAGCAATGTATTTAGATTCAGCAGTGGAGAGAGATACACAGTTCTGCTTCTTTGAAGACCAACATACAAGTGATCGTCCCAGAAAATGACATGTGCCTGATGTAGACTTGCGATCCACCTTGTCACCAGCATAATCAGCATCCGAGAATCCAACCAGATCAAACTCTGAGCCCTTAGGATACCATAATCCTAGAGTTGGGGTGTGAGCCAAATATCGAAGAATTCGCTTCACAGCTAAGTGATGTGATTCCTTTGGTGCCGCTTGGAATCGAGCACACATGGAAACACTAAGCATAATATCTGGCCTGGATGCACATAAATAAAGTAAGGAACCAATCATGGAGCGGTATACCTTTTGATCGAACTCTTTACCATTGTCGTCGGGACCCAGATGATGTTTGGCTGGCATTGGCGTCATGAAGCCTTTGCAGTCTTGCATACCGAACTTCTTCAGGCAATCTTTGAGATACTTCTCTTGAGATATAAAGATGCCGTTGTGTTGCTGTCGTATTTGAAGACCAAGGAAGAACTTCAGCTCTCCCATCATGGACATCTGGTATTGCTCTTGCATCATATATCCAAATTCTTCACTATATTTCTGATTGGTGCAGCCGAAGATAATGTCATCCACATATATTTGGCACACAAACAGTTCACCATCATATGTCTTCGTGAAGAGCGTGGGGTCGAGGGAACCAGGTGTGAAGCCTTTGCTCTTCAGGAAGTATTTGAGTGTGTCATACCAAGCCCGAGGGGCCTGTTTGAGGCCATACATTGCCTTGTTGAGCTTGTATACCATGTCAGGATGTTTTGGATCTTCAAAGCTAGGCGGTTGTGCAACATACACTTCTTCTTCAATCTTGCCATTGAGAAAAGCACTCTTCACATCCATTTGATATAGAAGTATGTTATGATGATTTGCATAGGCCAGAAGTATGCGTATGGCTTCAAGTCGAGCCACAGGAGCAAATGTTTCATCGAAGTCAATCCCTTCAACTTGAGTATATCCTTGAGCAACGAGGCGAGCTTTGTTTCTGACAACTTGACCATGCTCATCTTGCTTGTTGCGATATATCCATTTGGTGCCTATTACATTGTGCTTCCGAGGATCAGGACGCTTAACCAGTTCCCATACATTATTCAGCTCAAACTGTTGAAGCTCTTCTTGCATAGCTTGAATCCATTTAGGTTCCATGAAGGCTTCTTCAACTTTCTTGGGTTCTGTTATTGAGACGAATGCGAAGTGCCCACAGAAATTTGCTAGCTGTGTTGCCCTTGAACGAGTGAGCGGACCGGGTGCATTTATGCTATCAATTATTCTCTCAATCTGCACTTCATTGGCAACACGAGGATGTACAGGGCGAAGATTTTGCTCTTGCTGATCATTGTCATTGTTCGAGGGATTGTCTTCAGGCTGAGCATTGTCTTCAGGTTGATCAGGTGCGGAGATGATAAGTTCCTCTTCAGGTTGAGCTTCAGAGAGTATGATTTCTCCATTTCCCATAAGTTTGATTGATTCACTGGATGGAACTTCATCTAGCACATTTGGCAGGTGCTCTCTTTGTGAACCGTTAGTCTCATCGAACCGCACATCCACTGTTTCAACCACTTTATAATGAAAGAGATTGAAGACTCTGTAGGAGTGTGAATCCTTTCCATATCCAAGCATAAAACCCTCATGTGCTTTTGGTGCAAATTTTGAAGTGTGATGTGGATCCTTGATCCAGCACCTGGCGCCAAATACTCTGAAGTAACTGACATTTGGCTTCTTTCCAGTAAGGAGCTCATAAGATGTCTTGTTCAGAAGCTTGTGAAGATAAAAATGATTGATTGTATGGCATGCAGTATCAATGGCTTCAGGCCAGAATTTTCTTGGAGTCTTGTATTCATCAAGCATCGTTCGGGCCATCTCAATGAGTGTTCTGTTCTTGCATTCGACGACGCCATTCTACTGTGGCATGTACGGAGCTGAGAATTCATGTGTGATGCCCAATGTATCAAGATATGTATCAAGGCCAGTGTTCTTGAATTCAGTGCCATTGTCACTTCTGATGTGCTTTATCTTGGCGCCATAGTTGTTCATGGCTCGATTGGCGAAGCGTCTGAAGACATCCTGCACTTCAGTCTTGTAGAGGATTATGTGCACCCATGTATATCTAGAGTAATCATCAACAATGACAAAGCCATAGAGACAAGCAGTAGTAGTAAGAGTTGAGTAATGAGTGGGACCGAAAAGATCCATGTGGAGCAGTTCAAAGGGTCGAGTTGTTGTCATGATTGTCTTCGAGGGATGTTTGGCCCTCGTCATCTTTCCTGCTTCACAGGCACCGCATAAGTGATCTTTCTTGAACTTTATGCCCTCGATGCCTATGACATGCTTCTTCTTTGCAAGGGTGTGGAGGTTCCTCATGCCAGCATGCCCTAGCCTCCGATGCCAGAGCCAGCATTCTGAAGCTTTTGCCAGAAGACATACGGCAAGCTGTGGTCCTGCTGAGAAATCTACCACGTACAAATCATCCTTCCTATACCCTTCAAACACTAGAGACTTATCGGATTCATTAGAACAAGACAACGATATTTTCCAAACATCACAATCATGTTTAAATCGCAAAGCATTGAGACAGACATTAAGTTGAAGCCAAGAGATTCAACAAGCATGACTTTATCCATGTGTTGATCCTTTGAGATTGCAACTCTACTTAGACCCAATACCTTACTTTTACCAGTGTCAGCAAATGTGATGTGACTCTTGTCGGATGGACGTAAGGTTGAGTCCATAAGAAGGCTTCTCTTGCCAGTCATGTGATTGGTACACTCACTATCAATAATCCATTCTGAAGTTGCTGGTGTCGTACCCTACAGTGCAGTTAGGGGGATAGGCTTCACGAAGAGAATTGTGAAGCAAAAACATTTGACGAACCAGTGGGTTATGAAAGCTTAGATCAAGATTTGGACTGATAGGGAGAGTAGCAAGCGATTCAGGAACGAAGTACATAATAAGACCATTCGGGCATTTGATCTTGCGCCCTACAAGATGTTTAAGGTCCCCAGCAATAGTGTCAGACGATTTTGTTTTTCTACTGGAGACCCTTCCCTGCAAAAGAGAGTTAAGCTTTCTTAACCACCCACATCTTCAAGGGTGGCTTAGAAGCAATAAGTCTAAGTGTAGCATCTGAGAACTTTGGCTTTGGAGCCCTAGCAAAAAGTCTTGCAGGAAGACAATAGTACTCATAAGAATAAGCAGAATAGTTCTTGGTCTTATGAACATGGCGGTTTGATGAACCGTGCTCATATTCATAGGCCTGAGTATGGCTTCCCTGCAAAACATTTGCGTTAGTGCGACTCAGGTGAGTCCTCTGTCTGTATGAAGCCTTTGGACCGTATGAAGCCTGTGGTCTGGGGTTTGTCTTCTTCACCTGTGGTGTCATGATGACATTCACAGGAAGATTCTCCAAACACCTTTTCGGCACCCAGATCTTCTTCATAGGCGGTCCATTCCTGCAGTTAGTACCAATATACCTGGCAAACACTTCACCATTCTGATTCTTAAACAGTTTATAGTTTGCATCAAAGGATTCATCAATAACGATGGGATTAGCACAAGTGAAGCCAGATAGGGTGGATGGATCCGCTGAAGGTTCCTTTGCAGCAACCCATGTGGTTTTGGGGTACTGCTCAGGTTTCCAGTAAGAGCCATCAGCATTCATTTTCCTTTCGAACCCAACACCCTCTTTCCTACGGTTTCGGTTCAGGATCTACCTTTTGAGGACATCACATAGTGTCTGATGCCCTTTGAGACTTTTGTACATCCCTGTTTCAAGCAGTGTCTTCAACCTAGCATTCTCATCAGCAATGACTGACGTGGTATCCTCAGCAGAGGGGTTAGATCCCACATCAACAGTTGAAGATATTGCAACAGTAGCAGCAATAGAACATTCAGCAACAGAAGTAGTATTATCACGCTCAATGCATTTAAGAC
Organism: Triticum urartu; assembly: GCF_056163025.1. Lineage (NCBI taxonomy): Eukaryota > Viridiplantae > Streptophyta > Magnoliopsida > Poales > Poaceae > Triticum > Triticum urartu. The sequence goes on from NC_141873.1 coordinate 234,079,567, forward strand.
ATGGTGGTTCAAATCCTTCCTGAGCGGAACTGATCTGTTTGGCGCGAAGTGACTTGTTTTCCTTTTGAAGATCTTCATGAGCCGCTCTCAATTTCTCAAGATCTTGCTTCCTTTGAAGATAATCATAGGAAAGCCTTTCATGAGTTGTTGAGAGCGTTTCATGACGACTTTCAAGTTCCTCATACTTAACATGAAGATTTTTTATGTCTTCAATTAAGGACTGAAATCGAGTCATTTCAGCGTCTAGCAGATCATTGCTTTTGTCTAACAGTTTTTGAATATATTCCATAGCTTTCTGTTGTTCAGTTGCAATTTTAGCAAGTGTTTTGTAGCTGGGTTTGGAATCACAATCAGAGTCATCTTCACTAGATGTTTGATAGTGAGTAGTGCGTGTGTTTACCTTGGCACCACGTGCCATGAAGCAGTAGGTAGGAGCGGAGTAGTCCTTGTCATTTGCGTTGGTGTCGGTGATGAGGTCGTTGTCTTCAGTGTTGAAGATAGACTTGGCAACGTATGCTGTAGCCAGACTCGCAACGCCAGAATCGGACTCCTCCTCAGACTCCACCTCCGCCTCCTCAGAAGCAGACTCCTCCTCTGAATCCATTTCCTTGCCAACAAACGCACGGGCCTTGCCAGATGAGCTTTTCTTGTGTGATGAAGACTTGGAGGAAGACTTGGAAGAAGACTTTGAGTATTTCTTCTTCTTCTTGTCGTCAGAGTCATACTCCTTGCTCTTCTTCTTCTTCTTGTTCTCATTGTCCCACTGCGAACACTCAGAGATGTAGTGGCCAGGTTTCTTGCACTTGTGGCATGATCTTTTCTTGTAGTCATAAGCAGAAGCTTCATCATTCCTTGAGCTTGATCGTGAAGACTTTCTGAAGCCTTTCTTCTTGGTGAATTTTTGGAACTTCTTCACAAGCATAGCAAGCTCCTTTCCAATGTCTTCAGGATCATCAGTACTGCTGTCGGATTCTTCTTCAGATGTGGAGACATCTTTTGCCTTCAAGGCACGAGTTCGCCCATAGTTGGGACCGTAGATATCTCTTTTCTCAGAAAGCTGAAACTCATGTGTGTTGAGCCTCTCAAGTATGTCAGACGGATCGAATGTCTTGAAATCAGTACGTTCTTGAATCATCAGGGCTAGGGTGTCAAACGAACTGTCAAGTGATCTCAGGAGTGTCTTGACGACTTCATGCTTGGTGATCTTAGTAGCGCCGAGGGCTTGAAGCTCATTTGTGATGTCAGTGA